>NC_139652.1:13422899-13467899 GCF_964638095.1 Poromitra crassiceps
AGAGTAAAAAAAAAAGTATAGAGGAGATATCTAGAGAGGAATGAGGAAATAAAAAGTCTCAAGGTTAGTGCAATGAGAGACAGAAAGACAGAGACAGGACATACATGTCAAAGTGTGCAAAGTTAATGTTCTGGTCCAAGACATCTGAGACAGAAAGACAGAGACAGGACATGCATGTAAAGTGTGCAAAGTTAATGTTCTGGTCCAAGACATCTGAGACAGAAAGACAGGGACAGGACATGCATGTCAAAGTGTGCAAAGTTAATGTTCTGGTCCAAGACATCTGAGACAGAAAGACAGAGACAGGACATGCATGTAAAGTGTGCAAAGTTAATGTTCTGGTCCAAGACATCTGAGACAGAAAGACAGAGACAGGACATACATGTGAAGTGTGCAAAGCTAATGTTCTGGTCCAAGACATCTGAGACAGAAAGACAGGGACAGGACATGCATGTAAAGTGTGCAAAGTTAATGTTCTGGTCCAAGACATCTGAGACAGAAAGACAGAGACAGGACATGCATGTAAAAGTGTGCAAAGTTAATGTTCTGGTTCAAGACATCTGAGACAGAAAGACAGAGACAGGACATGCATGTAAAAGTGTGCAAAGTTAATGTTCTGGTCCAAGACATCTGAGACAGAAAGACAGAGACAGGACATGCATGTAAAAGTGTGCAAAGTTAATGTTCTGGTCCAAGAGGTCAGAGCTTTGTAGATTTCCTCTTTGCATTAGTAGATTAGGGAAAAGGACTGGAGTCGCAGGGAGCTACATGTACTCCTGCTAACCAAAGCATCTCCATTCTTCTCCTCACATGTGATGGAGTGCAGTGCACTCAATCTCCTCTTCCCACCTTGCCAGCTAACTCTGGTGCCCCCCTGAGCAGCAGCAGCGATGTGCCCACTTTGTGCCTGCCCGGCCCATGCAGGGCCATGGGGGTCCTCTGTAAAAATGACTTGGGAGGCGAGGCTGTCTAAAGTGAAGCCTTGATAAAAAGTGGCTTTTTGCGCTTCGCTGCTCTGGATCTGCGGGAGCCACAGTCTGCTCCAATAGCTTCCCCCTCTCCTCCGTCTTTTAGAAAAGAAGCAGGCAGGCAGAAGGGCTCCCGCTAGCCTGCGTCCTCGGGGCAGAACAAGGCCCCGACAACAATCTCCTCATCCTGCGAGATGCAATCCCTCTCCGCAGGGCTGCCCAAAGAAAAAGTGGCGATGCTAACAAAAATGTGTGACAGCCTCTCAACTTGAGTTAACGGAGCACGCACACAAAAGAGCAGCACCGTGCCTCCTCCCGTTTGAGTTTGGGTTTATTTCCAATCGGCCCCCTCTAACATCTGAACTCTCCAGTCTCGGGAGGAGGGGGAGGACGGTTGACAGTGAGCCAGACAGTTCCTCTCCGCTCAGGGGTTTGAACTCTTTGTCCTGTAGAGGGATGGATGTGCTGCAGCCTGGGCCGGGATAGGGGAGGAGGGGGACTCAAGAGAAGAAGAGGCCCATCAATATCCTGTCATGGCTGCCTTTGGAGAGCTGCTGCTATAGAAAGCGCTGAGATAACACAAGACGACGAGACGAGTCTACTTTGCTGTTTTTTTTTTTTTTTATCGTGCTGCAAAACAACAGGAGAAAAGTTGACTTGAATTCCACTTGGAGAAAGAAAGGACAGGAATGCCTTGGAGTGAACATCAAGTGTCAGTGTACAGAAACAAAGTGTGCAATGATCACAGACTGCTTATGTTTTTTTTTGGGGAGTTCCACAGGGTTTAGTACGGGGCCTCCTCATGTTATTCAATGGCAAAGAGAGCACAAAGAGTTCATAGTCGAAGAGCAAAGTGAATTTGAGGTCAGACTTTGGAAGGCTACGCTACTACGGACATATTGAAGTGGAATTAATCACCTCGGGGTTTGGTCAGCAACAGCTCACGGAGGAGAAGTAAATTGCAGCAAAGCCTATGGGTTTTTTTTACAGATGAGCGGAGACACGTCGGCTCCCTGACTTCCCCTGTCAAGCTAACCACTCCAAACAGACACTCCTTAAAAGGAGGTCTCCACATTTATTCGGCAATAGCCTAACTTCCCTATCGTTTAATGTGGCAGAGGCTGGAGTTGCGAGTGCAGCTAGCGTGGAGGAAATTCTCTTATTGGGCAAATAAATTGTCCAGTGGACCTAAACGCACTGTCATCTCTGTGAAAAGGGCAGTGACAGCTTCCATAGACCATTCCACTTCAGCACTTTTAATGCATGATAAGAGGATGGGACTGGCAAATTAAAATCCATATCCATTACTCCCCGTCCGTCTCCTCTTGAGTGGTAAAGGGGAGCAGTGTTTTAAGGGCACATATCTGGCATCACCCTCCATATCATCAAATATGCATTGGGAGTCACGCGAGTCAACTCGAGAGAATTTATGCACAACGCAGATTTCTGAACTATTTCCTACAATGTTTCTTTCTATATGGCTGCCTTTCAAACTGACGAACAAAGCGAAAGCAGGCTGACACACACATCCAACGCATTTTCTTTGTAAAGAAACTCTTATTACCATGCAGGTGTCAACAGTCGATTCACCACACAGTCACTCGCTTTGAAAATCCCCTCTGGTGCCATTTATACAAAAGGACCAAACATGCTCATTTCTCAGAAATTATTTCTGTTCTCTTCTCTTTTCCAATCCCTCTAGCCAAATACTGCAGCGTCTCATGTCGTGCTTTTCTCTGGACAGCTTCCACGCGCACGCACGCACACACACACACGCACACACACACACACATGCACACACACACACACACAGAATGAAGAAAGCCATGGCGTGCCTCTCTCTCATATCACATCTAACTGTAAGATAGCATATCATCAATGTGTGGGCTGCAGGGCCTCCCTCATCCACAGCAGATACTGTTGTTGTTGTTTATCTTCCATGGCCCCCTGGCACTCAGTGATAGTGTGGCACATTCCAAGTTAGCATCAAGCACGCCGGGGGTTTTGGGGTGTGTTGTTGAGCGCCACGCGCGCTGCCTTTAGCTTATGCAATCCAGAGACAGAGACCCTCCAACTAAAAACATCACAGCAAAAAAAATGCATGTGTCAATTGTTTTTAATGAGCTCAAACAGATGGTACTCTTGGTTTTTTTTTCCGTTGTTGGGCTGTGGCCATGCGTTGGCTGTGTTCAAGGGTACAAGAGAATGAATGAAATCATCAAGCGTGTGTTTTCGTATCCTCTTTGTCCCGCATAACGCTCTGCCTATATCGTGATAATTCAATCGTTATAGCCTAAAGGATATATTAGCCACGTGACATCTTGACCTAAGCCCACCTTCCAAAACACAACCGTGGAAGCACAGAGGACAAGCAAGGATCGCTAATCCTGCTAGCAAATTGGGCACCTGCATTGAAGGAGTAGTAGTAGTAGTAGTAGTAGTAGTATCTCTGGGCAATTAGGGAGACTTTATCTCTCAGACAGACAGACTGAAGTGGATTGATCAATGTACTGGTAAACCCACGCTCATGACCGACCATGACCCATTCTTTCAATTCACCATTCTAACCAATTACACGTCGTGCAGGAAAGCGTCCACTTAAAAAAATAAAAAAATCTCAGTCATACACCTATTTGTCTCATCCTATCTTACTGCCTCTTCTTTCTCAGAATGATTCGTACAAACCATCAGACAAGACCCGGGCAAATCGCCTATTAAATTGACAGTGTGGCACAGGGAGGAGGGGGGGGGGGGGGATAAAAGAGAGGGGGGGGGAGTAAAGCTATCTGCCTGCCTTTGATCAGGAGGATCTGCGGATTAGACAGGATTCTCCAGAAGTTTCCACCTAATCCCCATAACATTCTATAAAGCCACTAGTAAGCATTGCTGAAAACTCAAGAGCACTCCCAAGGTCAGATTAGAGCACATCTTCCACACCGGGGTTCCTCGTTAAAACCAGCCCACAGTGTGCGGTTGCAGCAATTCTCCGCTTTTCACGGTGTGATGCAAAATTAAGGCTCCATTTTTTTTTCCCGTATTATTATTTATTTATTTTTTGCCGTGGACTGAATCCAGAGACAAAATTGCTCCAGACTATTATTAGGTGCACAGTATTGGTCAGTATGGGGCGCTCGCTTTCACCTAAAAAAAAATCAATTCCTACATCATTGGGTTTGGACTCATTCCGTTTCATATGATGGATGCCTCTGCACTGAACCTACTAGGTCAACTTTTCCCGAAGAGTTCTGAGAAGGTGAGATTCCTGTGAATCAGACAGAGAGTGACAAGAGCAACATTTCTCCAGGGGGTGTTGCTACCAAGGACCTCTGATGTTTTCTGTCTGCACACCACCCCTTGGCTTCTAGTGAACTTTAATCATCACATCCATAAAAACAATTTTGAGATTGTGGTCGCGGTCGTGTTTTGTGTGTGCGTTCGCCCTCCAAGGCACGGCATTACGTTTGCGGGGGTGGACTGATGAGACGAGCACGTAGACTCCGTTTTTATGTCGTCAATCACCTTCGCGTACAGTAAATGATTTTTCAACAAGCCCCAGGGTGATGGATACTCAAATGGAAGGGGTGGGCTGGGTGATTTTCTACTAGTTTCTTAACGCCAGGGTGCCGGGAAGAGAAGGGGGCCCCCACAGCGCACCGCACTCTTGGTGTGCCGCGCACGTTTTTCCATTTGGGGCGCTAACGCTAAACGTAGCGCCCTGGGCCAAAGCCATGATGAATTCCCCCTCCTGGCAGCTCCCTTGTCTCAAAGGAGCACTCAGGATGAGAGAGGCGGGCGGGAGGGGGGGGAGCACGTCTGGGGACAGAAGCGCCATGTCGAATGAGAAGCTGCCAAATGGAGCCTCCATAGCTCTTCATCTAGGCCTGGTGGTGGTCGTGGAGGGGGGGGGGGGGGGGGTCTGCCCTAGGCTAACGCGGCAAAAGTGCAAGCCAGGCAACACATCTGTGCAGCTGGGTTTCCTCATGGAGGAGGACGCAAACCCTCCAGCGAGAAGAGGCAGGCAGGCACAGGCAGCGAGGGAGACACAGAGGGAGACGTAAACAGAGAGAGAGGCAGTCAGAGAAAGACACAGAACGACAGAGAGAGACAGAACCAAGCGGGTCTATCTATGTGTGTGGCTTCTGACTCTGAATACTGGAACCAAAACTTTCTCTCCCCCTCAGCGCCGTCAACCGAGTTCAGCCCAAATCATAACAGCCCTCCAATGGCGAGGAATGCAAGGCAAATCTTATTCTCTCTCTCTGCAATCATTCTTTCTGTCTCTGCAGCTGTATGTCTCACGCTGTTTGTTTCTATTCAGGCATAATTAAGGCCCACTGTATACACTCGCCGATCGTCAATTAAGATGATTCACAGTCTGGTTGGTGGGAAGAGTTTTTTTTTCCCCCCCGACTGATGGTATTGTTGTTTGTCGTTCTTCTCCGCATCTCTATCTCATGGTTGATCCATCATCAGAGGAATCTATTGAGAAGTGATGCTGCAGACAGTAGTGCCGACATTTACTTTCACTTACGACACCGTTTGCCTCCATGTTCACCCCGGGTTTCATTTTGTGGGCAACAAGCCTCCTCAAAAATGATGCACAACGCAGCAGTGATGCCGATTGGCTTCACCAAAACAACATATAAAACCCCAAAAAACTAAATGAAGAGGTTTCCCACAAATGTTATTGAATGTCATCAGTGAGAATCTGCTAGGGAATTGGCGGTAGACAAAGATTGAGGGAAAAACATATTTAGTTCATCTTTTGACTGGTTTGGTGAGAGTGGAAAACCTCATATGGTGCCAAATGCAGCTGTGGCAGAGGCCAAATGTCCCAAGATGGTCTTGCGGCTATGACAAGGCTTTCAATCTTCAGGCAGTTGCAGCAAAAGTCAGGGCAGGGTGGGGGAGGACTTTTGGGCCGTTCCATTTAAACTGGGAAACGGGAATGAAAGGTTATGAGCTCCGACGGCGACGTCACATGTGCTCCGATTTTCTCTGCCGAACTCGGAGGAGCCTCAGCAGCCCCGACCTCAAAAAATCCAGGATGGCTGCTCCGCACATCAACAGTCATTCAAATCGTAGTAAATACTGTTTATTAAACCGTGTTCATGACAACTCAGACGGCCGGAAAGAAGTGAATTGAACGGTTGTCCAGGTCGGGATTACAGATCGGAAATTCGGGTATCATTCAGAGCTCCGCTTTGTCCGAGTTTACGTCATAGCCACGTCAAAATGGCGAATTATATCGTTAATGGTAATCACAAAATTATTACAAAGAAAATTGATGTCTTAATTATGTAATGTTAACGCTAATGTGCGTTTGTGTCATCTATGTTTCGCTCTGATTAGAGCAATATGTGAAATTCAGCATACAGCATGTTCGGTTAGCATTGTTAGCTAATACGTAGCTACAATGCTAACTGAACACAGGTTGCTACAGCAACATATAGCATGCGTTTGGTTGTTCCCCCTGAGCGGGAAGTGCAGCGTGAATGCAAATATGCCGGGGGCGGAGGTTCCGTGTTGAAACTTCCGGCGGTCCGAGTTGTCATGAAGGCGGCATTAGCACTTCTGTCTTTTTTCTGTCTCATTAAATCAGCCGTACACAGCACTGTCTACTACAGTCTATCTGTGTGGACATGTTGCTGCAGTGTTTGTATGCGCAAAAATACCGTGAAACGCGCTGTTACTGTATCAACCGTTATCGCTAACAATGGCTAGCCTGGCTAGAGCTACTAACCCCGTCTGGTTTCCCGACTGTTTAAATGGAACGCACGGTTTACATGAGGTTGTTTGGGTGTGTGTTCGTTCACGTTGTAACACTGTAGAAACCACACCATTTTTCACCTGCTTAAGCCCCAGACTGTGCCAGTAGTAATTGCGCTGACCTCATTTTGCATGACCATGAACAGTCGCACATTTTCAAGCGGCCCCCATGTATCACTTTTTACACAATTTAATGCTTTTGCACCCTTCTCTCGGTGGATTCGAGCTTTTGTGTTTACACATGCTGGCAAACGCAACTGATTTATTGGCAATTACTTGGTGACGGGGTTTTTGTCAACGACGGCGACGACGCACCGCACCGCCACGCACGATCGTCGGCACCGTCCGCCACCAATATCAGCCTGTTTAGTAAGCAAAGCAATAATTTGATGCGAATCGATGTGTGATTACAGCGTTGGTCTCCGAGGTAATAACAACAACAATCTGGCTTATTACACATTCGTGTGAGTCAGCCTTGGATAATGTAAAGTGTGACCTTAAGTTTTATCACGGCAATCATGACCTCATCCAGGATTTCCATTAAAGAATATCTGTCTCATTAGATTATGGAATGCAATCTGTGCCGGGCGAGATAAAGTGGTACCAGGTCACACACTCAATACCTCAGCGTTATGCAACGACGGGGGGGGAGGTGGGATTGTCCATCACTCTACACACACACACACACGAACACACGCACACATACACACACGTGCACTCTCACACACACGAACACACACACACACACACACACACACACACGTGCACTCTCCCACACACACACACACACACGAACACACACACACGTGCACTCTCCCACACACACACACACACATACACCCGTGCACTCTCCCACACACACAGACACTCTCTCTCTCTCTCCAGATAACACTGGCAGCTTTCTCATCAATGTACAACACACACACACACAAAACAAACTGCGGGAGATAGGAAGTTGCTGAAAATCAATACACACATCACATCCAACAGAGAGGAGTGCGGCTCCCTTCCGTTTCCTCTGTTCCCATCTCATTACAGCAACACTATACTGAATACTAAACGGACAATGTGCACACTGCCATAATACACAACCATAATGATTTATTGTGGGGAAAGTAGTAAGCACACGCTAAGATATAAGCAGGGGCCCAATGGGCCTTCGAGGCATTACGCGGCGACGCTCGGGTGCCGTGTGTGTAGAGTAGAACACCGTAATAACAGCGCGTTTCATTTCGAAAACGTTATTTATGAGACCAATTTCGCCCCCGCTCCAACGTCTGGAGGAAAAACAGCGACTGCCACTTCAAATCTCTCTCTGCGTCGTGACAAAGAGAAAAGCCATGATGCAAATGTCTGTGCTCTCGTCAAACAATTCCACTCAAACGCTGCCCGTGAAAATCACTTCACGCGCCGCGCGGCGGGCGGGGGGGGGAAAACGGGCGTTTTTGCGTCTCGCCGTCTCTCACAGCGCCCGGGAGAGATGGAGTGGAGAGATTGCCACAGTCTAATTCCACAGCGTTGCTCTGTGTGCCAGCAAAGCCCCTCGCTCAAACATCTCAGCCAGGATTTAAGGGATGGAGAAAAGAAGACCCCCTCTCTCTCTCTCTCTCTCTCTCTCTCTCTCTCTCTCTCTCTCTCTCTCTCTCTCTCTCTCTCTCTCTCTCTCTCTCTCTCTCCTCTCTCTCTCTCTCTCTCTCTCTCTCTCTCTCTCTCTCTCTCTCTCTCTGCTTTCCAGCCGTTTGTGGTGAAATTATTTTTAGCTTCAGAAATGAGAGAGAGAGAGAGAGAGAGAGCGAGAGAGCGGGAGAGCTCTCCTTACAAATGGCAGTGGATTATTGCCGGCTTGTGAAATCCCATCAGAAAGGAGCGGGGAAGAAAACCGATCATTCTTGTGTTACGTCGTCGTCGTCGTCGTAGAAGAAGACTAAAGAGCTGCAGCACGTTGGACAGCCATGGCCTCCGCTGCTACAGCACCCTCCTCCTCCTCCTCCTTCTCTCCTCCTCCTCCTCCTCCTCCTCCTCCTCCTCCTCCTCCTCCTCCTCCCTCCTCCTCCTTCTCCTCCTCCTCCTCCTCCTAAACCACAGTTGTTCTCATCTCCATCGCCTCTCATGCCGCCGCCCGGGCCACTCCCGGGGAATTAACCCCGCGGTCGTTATGCTGGTGGGGGTCACTGCCTCTGTGGCATGTGTGGAAACACCAGCAGCACTGCTCTGGCTTCAGTGACCCCCACCACCACCACCCCCCATACACACATCACAAAGTGAACAGTGTCACACACACACATCGAGAATACCCCCGTCCCCCCACCCCACACACACACACACACACACACACACACACACACACACACACACACAACACACACACACCACACGGCCCAGTCACCAGTCAGTTCGCTCAATAAGGACGGCAAATAGTCCCCGCAGCACTGAAGGCAGTTTAAAGCACATAACAGGGGCCATGATATCCTCTGTGAAGCTGCGAAGTGTCTTTTTGTGTCCGAGCGGAGAGAGAGAGGGCCGCGGGTTCAGGAGGCTAAGTGCACACGCTCCGTCTGCATTAGCGCTCGATGATGCACACAGGTGACAGAGCTCGTTGTCGGCCGCGCGGAGCCACCGGAGAGCGGCTAGCCTAGCCAGGCCGCGGCGGCGTGGCTATCTCTCCTCCAGCAGCACACCTTGATGTGGCCACAGGTAAAAAAAAAAGGCTGCTGGGCCAACATAACGAGCACAAAGAGAGGAGGAGGCAGGGTAAACAATGGCTTCAAGGCAGACGCAGGCCGTAAACGCCGCCATCACTTTTTTTAATTGCCGCTATTCTCAGTTTACGGTTTTCGCGGGAGGGAGGGAGGGGTTTCTTTTCTTCTGTCGTGCCTCCTTTCCTTTTCCACCCTTGGCCCTTCACTTCAGAATCAAACAGATGAAAGAATTATCCACTTTCGCACTCGCCCATGAAATGCCTTTCAATATAGACACACCGCCTTGCCCATTGCAATTCCTCCTCCTATCTGGACGACTAAAGGCGGCGAGATGAGCAGACAGACATTCAAGGCACACACTCCCCCCTCCAGGCCATAATTATCCCCCCAACACAAAGTAATGGAGCCTTAGGTCTACCTGGCTCACGGCGGTCTCCACTTTCTTCTATATTGAAATGGGAGGAGGTGGGCAAGAGCAGCACTGAATGCTGTTTATGAGAACACTGCCAGGGGCTTCTCTGTGGGGATTAGCAGAGTTGGCCTGGAGTCAGGATAAGGAGGGAGGGTTGGAGGGGGGGAGCCGTCTGGCTGCTGCTGGACTTCGTTTTCCATGTTGGCTGGTTCTGTCCTGTAACCGGGGCTCGGGGCGAGCGAGCGAGACTGGGCCGGGCTGCGCTTTCGCTCGCTGCCAGTTCCCAAGAACACAAGGACCCTTTTTTTTCCCCCTCCCAAGAAATCACAACCAGATGTGCGCAGGCTTGTTTTAAGAATTCCGATCCCCCCCTCGGTTCGTCTCCCTTTTCCGCTCTGTTCCGTGCTCGACTCAAAATGAGTAACGTTAGCAGCAGACGCACGCACGCACACACACACACACACACACACACACGCACACACATACACACACACGCACACACACACACACAAAACATGGAAGAAGACATATTCTCACACACAAAAACAAGACAGAAATACAACACACTCACACGCACACACAGACACGGCCCGGCTGGCCGAGGCGGGGCGTAGTAATCGCGTTGCCCCCAAAAAGGAATCCCAGAACAGGATTGGGCTCCAATAACACGAAATGCAATTCGACGACGCCGGGGTGCTCGCCTCACTCTGCCAAATCCCTCGGGGACGTGTCGTTTTGAGCAGATTCAACCTGACATGACAAGAGATTATACCAGTTGTAGATAGAGAGCCCATTTTCCCCGCAGACACCGGGTCCCCCATCAGTGTGATGCACCGGCCTATCAATCATGGACCGGACAGGTTGCCGCACCCAGACATCCATCAACAGGTGGGCTTCTTCTTCTTCTTCTGCTTCTTCTTCTTCTCCGCCCTGGAAAGCAGGAGGAGGAGGAGGAGGAACACACTCCTACGGGCTTGGAGGCGTTAACGCGCCCTGTGGCTATGTGTTAATATTGGAGTACCAGCATCAATGTTTTTCTCCCTGAGCGCAGTGTGAACACAGATGTACGTCCTCCAGCTACGTAGACTTGGAGCATTGCTGTTAAAGGAACACTCTGCCCATTTTCAACCAGCTTTGTATCATTAGAACACCAGTAGTATATCAGAAAACTGGTAAACGGTTTTGAAGTCTGTCATTTACCAGTGACCAGTGACACCAGTTTACCAGTGACATCACTGGTCCACACTAACTCAAATTAATAACTCATTAACTCAAATCAACTCTCAATAACTGTCAAACTAGATGAATGATGAATAAGTTTGACAGTTATTGAGAGTTGATTTGAGTTAATGAGTTATTAATTTGAGTTAGTGTGGAGCCGTGATGTCACTGGTCCACACTTTAACACTCAATAACTGTCAAATGAAATGACAGACTTCAAAACCGTTTACAGTTTTCTGATGTTTTAATGATACAAAGCTGGTTGAAAATGGGCGGAGTGTTCCTTTAATGATAGCAGCACGAGAGTACAAAGAACTTTATGACAACAAGGCAACTGCAGGAAGTGAGCTGGTGTTTGTGTGTGTATGTCTTGAGGGCTGAGGAGGGGGGGGTCGTGTGTTGTGTACACAAACAGTCGCAGCTCATGTGCAATTAACTATTCATTACAGAAATCTGATTATGGAATTTATTCACCCGGGCAGATTAAGAGAGTGTAAGCAGGACACAGCGCCTTCACCTCCTTTCTTCCCTCTCCTGCACTCCGGAGGATCTGGGCTCCCCTCCCGTATCTTCTCTGCCATGGATCTGCCTCCAGTAACACTATCAGCACGTACCATCTGTTCCCCTGCAGCGAGTGTAAAATTGAGCTCGCTCGAAAGTCGGCCCGATATCGATCGGCCGCCGCATTAATTTCACAATGTCACACATGCCGCACGTCACCGCTGGGACGTGGAGTTTGTACGTAAACGACGCCAAACCGTGTGTCACTCCTCGCAACCTGCCGGTTTGAGTGTGACACTCGGACCCTCGAACATCAGGGCTGCACAATTAATTGTGTGTTAAATAATAAACATTGTGCTTTTCGTTTGCACAGCTAATACTCGCAGAATATTGGCATATTGTCAATACTGAAACATTTCATTCAGAATGTCTGTTGTACTAAATCCAGGAAAACAATCATGACCATTTATTATTTAATGTGTTGTTTTCTTTTTTAAACCCCCTTGTAAAGTGCGTTTCAGTATCTTGAAAAGCATTGTCCGCACTAGGTGCTAGCTGTTATCTGTCAGATAATGTTGTTCAGTTGTGTGGCAATAAAACGCCACTGAATGACCAGTTTGATATAACGGTCCACCAGCTGTGATATCTGTTGGCTAGTTGTTGATATTTATATAACAATATTGTGGCCCTAAAATATTGTTTTTAGCTATGCGGTGACACCGTCATGGCGGCGACTCTCGTTCTGCTTAGTGTCCTCTAGTAAGAGAGTGGCGTCAGCGGAGGACCAAAATGCGAGACTCATTAGCCAATGAACAGCCAGGAATGGGTCTCGCGCTACTTTTGCATGCTAAACTAAAGCTGATAATGTACAATTTGATTCAAGGGATGAAAAACCCTTTCAAAGTACAACACAAACTGTCTATTTTGCTGCAACTCGACAGTGCTGCTTCTTTTACTCAAGAGTTCCACTTTCTACTTCCTGGAAAAAAAAACTGGTCCATTGGAGTGAATGGAGATGTCAGAACTCTTCTATTATACGGCTCTGGTTCCGCTCCTCTCTGCGGCGTGTACTCTATGCTGATTGGCTGATCCCTCATATACGGTTACAGTAGATAGCAAAAAATACATTTGTCACTTCAC
This sequence comes from Poromitra crassiceps, assembly GCF_964638095.1. Lineage (NCBI taxonomy): Eukaryota > Metazoa > Chordata > Actinopteri > Beryciformes > Melamphaidae > Poromitra > Poromitra crassiceps. Next base: position 13,435,610 of record NC_139652.1, read on the forward strand.
AGCTACGGTTACAGCACAGGAAGAGATTACAGAAGGAGCATGGTGATTGGCTGTTGAGGAGGTGGGAGGGGCATGAGTAGCATAGAGCTCAACAGTCACGTGACATTTCTTGCCCCGGAAGTGAGTTTATTTTTCTCCATAGAGATTTAAGAAAACCTACTAAATCGCGAGTGACCACTAAAACATTTCAGTTGGAGCAAAAACTAAAAATAAAGATGGGGGGAAAAAAATCTAAAATTAGTTCCGCCCCCCCCCCACCCCCCCCGATGTTATTTTTTATTTTTGCTCCAATTGAAATGTTTTATGATCACTCACGATTCGATTCAGTAGGTCACGGGTTGGCTTGGTTGCAGTGTTAAAACTTTATATATATAAAGATTTTTTGAAATGTCTATGGGGGAAATGAATGGGAAACTCTCTTCCGGGGCAAAAGATGTCACGTGACTGTTCGGCACTATAGGAGTAGGCAACAATCAACAGAGTATATACCATACGTATATACCCTACAGCCTCCCTTTTAGTGGATGCTCCATTGTGGTTGACTGTAAAGATCGATAGATCGGGTCAATAGATCATTAGGCAATCCCTGTGCTCCCGAAATAACACAGGGATCAGAGTGGAGATAAGAGCCCGGATCAATGCTGGACGGAGGAGAGGGTGGAGGGCTGGACGGAGGAGAGGGTGGAGGGCTGAACAGAGGCTGGAACAGGAGGAGAGGGTGGAGGGCTGAACAGAGGCTGGAACAGGGACAGAGGAGAGGGTGGAGGGCTGAACGGAGGCTGGAACAGGAGGAGAGGGTGGGGGGCTGGACGGAGGCTGGAACAGGGACAGAGGAGAGGGTGGAGGGCTGAACAGAGGCTGGAACAGGGACAGAGGAGAGGGTGGAGGACTGGACAGAGGCTGGAACAGGAGAAGAGGGAGGAGGGCTGAACAGAGGCTGGAACAGGGACAGAGGAGAGGGTGGAGGGCTGAATAGAGGCTGGAACAGGGACGGAGGAGAGGGTGGAGGGCTGAACGGAGGCTGGAACAGGGACGGAGGAGAGGGTGGAGGACTGGACGGAGGCTGGAACAGGAGAAGAGGGAGGAGGGCTGAACAGAGGCTGGAACAGGGACAGAGGAGAGGGTGGAGGGCTGGACAGAGGCTGGAACAGGAGGAGAGGGTGGAGGGCTGGACAGAGGCTGGAACAGGGACAGAGGAGAGGGTGGAGGACTGAACAGAGGCTGGAACAGGGACAGAGGAGAGGGTGGAGGACTGAACGGAGGCTGGAACAGGAGGAGAGGGTGGAGGGCTGAATAGAGGCTGGAACAGGAGGAGAGGGTGGAGGGCTGAACAGAGGCTGGAACAGGAGGAGAGGGTGGAGGGCTGAATAGAGGCTGGAACAGGAGGAGAGGGTGGAGGGCTGAATAGAGGCTGGAACAGGAGGAGAGGGTGGAGGGCTGAACAGAGGCTGGAACAGGAGGAGAGGGTGGAGGGCTGGACGGAGGCTGGAACAGGAGGAGAGGGTGGAGGGCTGAACAGAGGCTGGAACAGGGACGTAAGGAGAGCAGCCTGTCAGAGTGTTGAGCTGTTCGGGGCTGCCATGCGTCGCCATCCAAAATTGTTAAAAGTGTTCGCTCATGTGAGCATGGGTGACGGAACTAGGCCGGGTTTTGGCTGCCTGTCCGTCTCTGTAGGTGGGCTTTGTTGGACGGACTGGCTGCACGCTATGGATCAGACGAAGTCTTTGTGGGAGAGGCGACTTTACGGCACTAGGGATTTGGCAGTATAAAATGGCTTTTTAGACCGGTAGTGCACAACTGGAGGGAAGAGAATGCATAACCCTTTGCTACGAAGGCTAGTAATAGCTCAGTGTTTCCCCTACAATTGTACAGGCCAAATAACTTCATAACATAAATGACTAATATGAATGAATAATGACATCAAAACAGACTAATAATCCTAATGGTAATATTCTCCAAATCTGGCTTCAAACGGCCACCGAAGTCGGTTTGGGTTTTGAAGTCCCTCCAGGCCTGAAAAAATGTCTAGGGGAAACACTGTAGGTTTATTTCCCTTTATAAATTCACTAGTACAGATCATTCTGTCTGGTAACTCATAACATCAGTAGCGATCAGGCAAACAGATTTAATTTTGCGTGCATTATGCCACACGCCTCAGGGCAAGAACACGGTAATGTTGCACTGAATTTATAAAAGACGTGGTTCCTCTCAGATCAGGAGATAATTATACAACACACAACATCGTGTTGACTAATGGCATCATGAAGTATTTAATCCTATAGCAGCATGCGTACGTACGGCCATACCAATGCCGTTTCATATGGCAAATCTCACAGCGTAAAGCCCGTTCCTATGACTGAGCTCCGTTGGTAATCACAGAGGATCATTCCAAAGGTCAAGGCCTGCTGCTGATCAAATTCTGTCTCATAAAAAGGGCTAAAAAAATTGATTAGAGATCACAGAAACCATCAAATTCCTTTAGAATTGATTTTGTATTCCCCCCGGCGACATAGCTGTTGTATCGGTAGGCAGAGGGGCTCCGTGTCTTTGATCACACTTTCTCATTAGCGTTTTGTGAGCGGGACCCATATTAAAAACAAACAGAGCAGGGGGTGAGGCCCGGGGACAGGTGCTTCCTGCTCACCTGCTTCATGCCGCGGTGGGCTCTTCCTGTGTGGGTGTCAGGGCCAGGCTGCCCCACGCTGGGGGCTGGAGAAACTCTGAGGAGGGGAGGGGAGGGAGGAGGAGGAGGAGGAGGAGGAGGAGGAGGAGGGGAGGGACGAGGAGGAGGGGTGGAGGAGAGCCATGAGGAGGGGAGGGAGGAGGAGGAGGAGGAGGAGGAGGAGAGCCATGAGGAGGGGAGGGGAGGGAAGGAGGAGGAGGGGTGGAGGAGAGCCATGAGGAGGGGAGGGGAGGGAAGAGGAGGAGGAGGGGTGGAGGAGAGCCATGAGGAGGGGAGGTGAGGGAGGAGGAGGAGGAGGAGGGGTGGAGGAGAGCCATGAGGAGGGGAGGTGAGGGGAGGGAGGAGGAGGAGGGGTGGAGGAGAGCCATGAGGAGGGGAGGTGAGGGGAGGGAGGAGGAGGAGGGGTGGAGGAGAGCCATGAGGAGGGGAGGGGAGGGAGGAGGAGGAGGAGGGGTGGAGGAGAGCCATGAGGAGGGGAGGTGAGGGAAGAGGAGGAGGGGTGGAGGAGAGCCATGAGGAGGGGAGGTGAGGGGAGGGAGGAGGAGGGGTGGAGGAGAGCAATGAGGAGGGGAGGTGAGGGAAGAGGAGGAGGAGGGGTGGAGGAGAGCCATGAGGAGAGGAGGTGAGGGAAGAGGAGGAGGAGGAGGGGTGGAGGAGAGCCATGAGGAGGGGAGGGGAGGGAAGAGGAGGAGGAGGAGGGGTGGAGGAGAGCCATGAGGAGGGGAGGTGAGGGAAGAGGAGGAGGAGGAGGGGTGGAGGAGAGCCATGAGGAGGGGAGGGGAGGGGAGGGAGGAGGAGGAGGGGTGGAGGAGAGCCATGAGGAGGGGAGGTGAGGGAGGAGGAGGAGGGGTGGAGGAGAGCCATGAGGAGGGGAGGTGAGGGAAGAGGAGGAGGAGGGGGGGGGGGTGTGGAGAGCCATACGCAGACGCTCCACCCTAAATAGGAACAGCATGGCAGCCCCGGTGGACATCTGTTCTCACAGGTGTGCTCGCCCAATGTGATTAAGATTGTCGCTACGCACCCTTGAGCGATACCACTGTTACGCCAGCACCGTGGGCGCAGGGGCGTGGACGCGAGGCGCGCCGAACAGTTGTGTTGTTTTTCGGGGGGCAGATGGAGCGATGATGAGAGTCTGAGCGAAAGAGGAGAGAGAAGTCGGGAGGGATGGAGAGAGTTAGGGAGGGATGGAGAGAGTTAGGGAGGGACGGAGCGGTGGTGACGGTGGTGGTGGGGGATTATTGGAGTAATGTTCATAAGGCCTTTTCGTTGCAAACAACTCTTGGGAGGAACATTATTTAAGAAGAGTGGGATTATTCTGAGCGCATGCAGATTATCCGTTCCTTTTTGATTTTCAAAGTAAGAGGGAGCGCGATCACTGAAAGGATCGGAAATAAGCCCCACGTGGGGGAACGGGCTTTTTATAAATACCGCAACAATCCCGACGGGCAGAAATGTTCTGAGAGAGACCGGATGGTCTAAAAGCCCCTGAAAAGCCTATATAAGATATAGGTGGGCAGTGGGCTTTGGCAGAACCGACGCCGCTGGTGCCCCGACGCTACAACGCGCCTGCTTCCATGGCAACTAGGAGGGCTTGCGTTCCGTTACGCCAGCGAGGCCACGTCACGCTTTAATGTGAAGCGACAACGTCCCGGAACACAAATGTTTGTGTTGTTCAATAAAGTCCCCAAACAGATTTAATTCAGAAGAAAAAAAGAAATCTTGATTCGTGTTTGCCCCCTCCTATCCGCGCCCCGCCGCCACCACACAACTCTCCCGTGGGTTTGGAGAACTTTCAGCCATTTCCAAGTGTTCTCTCTCCTAGAGGACTACGAGGCGGCTGGCGACAAAGAAACCCTTTAATGAACGAGAAAGCAATTCCGTTTTCACAGCGGCGAGGAAGCGCGAGGAGGGGCGCGAGAGTGTCGCTTCTAACGAGAAATGGAAGTCTTGGGATAAAAAGCTGCTTACGCCACGGTATCTCCAAATAGAGGGAAGCAGACAAGACTCGACACCAAATCATCCTGCTGCTGTGTAGCGCTCAGAAGCTTACCTAGCAAGCAGCACCCACAATTGACAGCAATAGCGCCGCGCTGTATTGTAGATTATTAGCGGAGGATTGCTTTCCTTGTGTGCTCTCAAACTTCTTAAAACCTCTATCCGTAACCAACAGAGCCGCCATTTTTTTTTTCTTCCTATCGTAGAAATAAATTGGCAATGGCAAACGAATGAAACTCCAATATATGGCCCCTCTTTTATTACATCAGCTAGTTTGACAATGCTGCCAGCGTGACTCTAAACCCGTTGCTGGCGCGCGCTACAAAGACACGTTTCAGCAGTATGAGAAGGGGGAATATTACATGTGCACATGAAGCCGCCAGTTATTATTCACAGTTAATGTTGCTTGCCGTGAAATCAAACGGCTGGAAAACGAGCAGATCCCATTAGTCAGCCTCAACCCTGGATATATTACACACACAGCCAATCACAACCCTGGATATATTACACACACAGCCAATCCGCGGCTCTGATTGCATCATCCATCCAATCATGTGCGCCTCCCTTCCACTCCTCCCCCCTCCCTTCCCGTCAATGAGACGATGGCAGGCATCGCTCCCGCTCTACTCTGCCCGGGTACAAGCTGCTCGCGCTTCCTGTCTTCCTGGCGAGGATCTCTCTGCGAGGGGTACGACTCCTCTCACCATCTCCGTGTGAGAAATGCATATATTTGTAAGTGCTAATGCTACAGTAAAAGCGGCACAGAATGTTGGACCGGCACCAAACAGATGGTTCTGAGAGCGGCAGAAGAGATCAGAGAGACGCTCCCTCCCTCCCTCTCTTCCCCCCTCCCTCCCTCTCTCTCTCTCTCTCTGCCTCTTTCTCAGAGAGGAGGCACTGTCACAGCTTTGCATGGCACAGCTAGAGGAGGCCCCGCATACAAAAGCAGAGCTAAATTCCCCCATGGTGGAATCAGCTCTCTCTAACAAGGCTATCAAAGTATTAGTGCATCATGAGAGGTTATTAAAGCCTACATAGCCATGGGTGGGGAGGGGGGTGAAGGTGTAGATTAAGAAGCACAAATGAAGGGACAAAACAAACCCGGGAAATGGACAGGTCAGATATACAGTGCACATAATAATCCTATAATGAAAATGTGAAGAAGTGTGTGTGTGTGTGTGTGCCATTTTACGTGTGATTGGGCTGAATCTTTCAGGAAGTGTAAATAGCACGGTGGCCTAACGGAGCCGGATTTTTTTAATTAGGTAATTAGGGCAGATTAATTAGCCTAATTAATTAGATGATGATTTCCCTAATTATCTAATGATGTGATGTCACTCGAGCAATGATGACATCATCTGGTGACATAATCACTGATGATGACATCATCTGGTGACATAATCACCGATGACATCATCTGGGGACATAGTCACTGATGACAACTCTAATTATAATAGTAACTAATTATATAAAAGATAAGTGATGTCAGTGATTTATAATGATTTGAGTGTGTCCCGGAGGCTTTGGAGAGAGACCACTGTACAGTGTTCCACTAGTAACAACAAAGAGGTATTAAAATAGAGATGGAGAGATGAGCAGCTAATGACATGGAAATGTAAGTGGTTTAAAGACACAATTAGGCGTGTGCTTCAGGAAGCACTGCCAGGTCAGATTCATTGATACAATCAGAGGGCCCAGAGCTCAATTTATGAAGCCAGCGTGCTTTTATTCACCTTATGTAGCCACGCCCATTTGACCCGGTTGTGTGGCCGTATCAAAACCTCCGGCTAAAAAATAATAATAAAATAAAATAAAAAATGGCTGCGCTGCTCCAATATCATCTAACTCTGAATTAACTAATAATTTAGCCAATTGTATGTAACCTACCAAATAAAAGCAAACGGCAATGTCTAAGAATGCAACGCCATGTAACTGGCTCGTTAAGTCTCGCATTCCAGGGAATTACGTTAACGTCTGCGGGTCTTATTGACGTTAGTGGCTCGCGCTGCCTCGGAGGAGAGAAAACTATCTGAAGCTTTCTTTGTTGGAGTCCAGGTATGTTTTACAAGAAAGTGCTCGTCATTGTCGACGATAACGTTATCTGACCTGGCTAACAGTGGATACTCGCTTGCTTGCTGTGTACCGAGCTCAAAGTAGTAGGCTACGTTCGTTATTTTACCCTTTCACTGTCACTGTATTTTATTACAGTGCGCGTGCGTCCGTGTGCGTGCGTGCGTGTGTGTCTAGGACTAGGTAGCGTTGTTCCATGTCTTTATTTGGCATGCAGCCATTTTGCTCTTGGCTCCCCTGGACACCTCAAGAGGGGGGGGGGGGCAGGTCAAATAGAGTGCAAGGAGACTTTTATGGCACTTTCACACTGTGGGAAAGGCTCAAGATACACACAAATAAGAGATTTACTTTCCCCTACACAGAGACGGACAGTGAGCCCCACACACACACACACACACACACACACACACACACACACACACACACACACACACAAAAGTCCCCCGTCAGCTCATCTGGGCTAGGCGCTCTGGTCCACATCAGTCATGCCTGCAACAGCCTACCTTAAATGGCTCAGACACAGGTACAGTGTATATATATACTCACTCACTCACTCAGCTCTGCCTCATGGACTCACTGCATTTCTTTCACTCACTATCTCTTTGTATCTTTCTCATACACTGTAAAAAAAAAAGAGATGAATGTAGTGAGTGTGACGTCATCCATTGGCTTGTGGACTAGCATTTTGAAGCCTCGGGTTTGGCAGCGGCCATCTTTGTTCTGGAGACCAGGGGTTTCCCACAGAGCTGCTGCGCCACCTGCTATTGGTCTGTGATTGGCAAGCTGTGCGATCACTGGACAGGCGACCTGCCAATCACGCCCAAAGCATAGTCTTTTTTTTATCGTCTATTTGACTCTAAACGGGTGAGTTATATTTAATAAAAAAATGCACAGTGGTCAACTTGTCATCGAAGGTGAAATTAGCTATAGAGACCAAAGCCGTTTTTTGAACCAGGCTGTATTTCTGCTGTAACGTCGGGCATTTTAGTATGGCGGTGAATGGGGAATGTACACTCCCTTTTGGAGCCAGCCTCAAAGTGGCCATACGAGGAACTGCAGTTTGTGGTACTTCCGCATTGGACTTCATCTGTCCGTGCTGGAACTCCCCCCTCGATCTGTCTCCGCCTCTCTCTCTCACGCACGTCCGCGCACAGATGGAAATTCACCCACAGGTGCAAAGAAGTCAATCAGGGGTGAAGCGAGGCACCACAGCAGGTCTCCATCCACAAAGAAATATGTTTCATGGAAAGAGAAGAAGGTCAAGCAGAAGCGTCCGATCGATCAGGATCCTCCTGGTCCAGAGGGGTTCACAAAGCTCTCTTTTAGTCGGCCCCGGGCTCTTCTGACCTTTCTCGGGCCGGCTGAAGAAGGCTTCAGGGCCGCGGGGGGAAATGGACTGTCTGTTTTGTGCTTAACACACTGCTCACAGATTGCGGAGTTGGCATGGGCGCGCGGCGGGCACAGACTGGCTGCCGACCGGGGGCACCGTCCGCCCTGCCCCGACCTTGGCACCACTGCGCCCGTGTGCCAACGAGGGCTCCATCATTTAATACCCCTGGCCTCGTCTAGAAAAGAGAAAAAACGCACGTTGTCTCCCCGAGAGAACGCTGGAGAACCGAAAAGCGCCTCAGAAGACAACAAGAGTTCATTAACAGATAAACGGCAGGAGGTGAGAAGAAGAGGGAGAGAGGAATCAACAAGGAGATGACAACAGACGGAAGATGTGGGGAGAGGCTGGCAGTCGTCCATGGAAGTGACAGCTGGCAACGACATCCTTCACAAACCTGGCGACGCAAGCACCATGGAAGCAACCTCCAGAGACGTGCGGGGAGGGGCTGAGAGGGAGAGAGGCGGAGGGAGAGAGAGAGGGGGAGGGAGAGAGAGAGAGGTGGAGAGAGAGAGGGGGAGGGAGAGAGAGAGAGGCGGAGGGAGAGAGAGAGGCGGAGGGAGAGAGAGAGAGGTGGAGGAGGAGAGGTGGAGAGAGAGAGGTGGAGGGAGAGAGGCGGAGGGAGAGAGAGAGAGAGAGGTGGAGAGAGAGAGGTGGAGGGAGAGAAGCGGAGGGAGAGAGAGAGAGGTGGAGAGAGAGGGGTGGAGAGAGAGAGAGGCGGAGGGAGGGAGAGAGAGAGAGGTGGAGGAGGAGAGGTGGGGGGTGGTTGTGGTGGTAGATAACGCGCCTCGGTCTCCAGACTCCCGCGCTAATTAACACAGTTAAGGCCCCCTGCCTGCCTCACGGCCTGGCCCCAGTCAGCGGTGCCGACTCCGGGGAGGGAGAGAGAGATGGAGAGAAAGAGAGATGGAGAGAGAGAGAGAGAAAGAGAGATGGAGAGAGAGAGAGAGAGAGAGATGGAGAGAGAGGGAGGGAGAGAGAGATGGAGAGAAAGAGAGATGGAGAGAGAGAGAGAGAAAGAGAGATGGAGAGAGAGAGAGAGAGAGAGAGAGAGAGAAAGAGAGATGGAGAGAGAGATGGAGAGAAAGAGAGATGGAGAGAGAGAGAGAGAGAGAGATGGAGAGAGAGAGAGAGTAAAAAAGGGAGGCAGAAAGTGAGGAGTGTATATATGAGGGATGAAAGGGCTGGAAGGTGAGGCAGGGTCTGGTGGCCCTGTCTGAAGGTGAGGCTGCTCCCCTGCCGGCCTGGCAGAGAGAGAGAGGGGGATGAAGACGAATGAGTTGCAGTGTAGAGACCCTCATCAACAGCCCAGTCGCTCACTACGAGCCCCCTCACTCCCCTCACTCCCCTCACTCCCCTCACCCCCTCACCCCCCTCACTCCCCTCACCCAGAGAGAGACAGAGAGAGACAGAGACAGAGAGAGAGAGGAGCCCAATGAGCCGGCACTGGTCCAGTCACAACACCACAGACACAAATCCTGGTTCTGTACCATTAGCTCCAGACCTGTCATCAATCAGAGCCTAGCCGGCCTGCGAGCAGGACAGAGAGGGAGAAGGCCAAAGGGAGAAGTCAAAAGGCCACAGACACACAGCACTGATCACACCAAACACCCAACCTTTCAACAGAGGCAGCATTTATAACAACAGACAGGCTCCCAGCACATAGCTGTTTGAAGCCTCTGAGAGTGTGGAAAACTCACTTTTCAAGCTACTTCACACATACTTATCCAGCTGTATTGTAGCTCTGTGCTCGTCTAGCTTACATAAGCCAGCACCACTACTAGCGTTAACACACACATGATCCAGACGGTCCTGATGCTCCAAGGCTATAGACATGAGTTATTATGAGGTGTCATGGTAATGTAAACTGTGGTGCTCAGTCAGAGCATATGGGTTAGCATTTGCATGTTTGTAATGACTGGCTGGAGCAAAAGCTTCGTTACTGCATGTAAGTAAGTAAAGTAACCTCAGCAAGGGATTTCCTCACCCACACCCTGCCCAGGCATGCTGCTTTGGCATGCACCCCACAGGCTGATCAACATCACATCTGCCTCACAACGAGAGAACCATGCACATAATAGACGGTATGAAGCACTGGAGAAAAGACAATGGCTGTGTGTGTGTGTGTGTGTGTGTGTGTGTGTGTGTGTGTGCGTGCGTGCGTGTGTGTGTGTGTGTGTGTGCGTGCGCAAGTGTACTAGGGCTGTGAATCTTCACTGGCCTCACGATTCGATTATGATTCAGAGGGCTACGATTCGATTATAAAACGATTATCTCGATGCATCTTAAATCGATGCATCACTTTTTTCCCCAATACATGATTTTTTTTCCTACTTTTAAAATAAAGTGCATTTGGAATTGCATTGTATTATGATCCATAATTAAAATGCATGTACTTCCACTATATTTTATTAATACAAATGCTGCCCTCTGCTACAAGAGTTAGCCACCAGGTGGCAGTCAGGGTTCCAAGAATGCAGGAAAGCCACAGTAAAAGTGGAGAGTGCAGAAGAAGAAGAAGCACAAGCTTTACTCACGTTAAGTTGCAATAAGGAACGAGTGAAAACATATCACCTGACTGGGCATCCATCATATAAACATGCATGGTGCCAGAAGCAGAACCTTGATGATGTGACAGGACACAAGATAACAGGCTGGACACCTTTCCACCGGAGTGTTTGACATTTGATAAGCAAAAGTGCTAACTAGCTGCTAGCCGACGAACGGCTTGTATCTCCGTAACCCTAAATCGTAGAGACTCGGGGGTGGCAGCGTTAGATTCGGAGTGAAAAAATACATATAGTCCTTTACAAGGCATCGCGATTTGACCTTCAGTTTCCCAGAAAATGTAAATAATGTAATAATCAATTTTTGACATTTGTGAATCGATGCAGAATCGTGCACGTCCGCATCGCGATGCATCTTACAATAGATTATTTTTGACACCCCTAAAGTGTACGGCAAGTGTGCCACGGTAACAGCGTACCACGGTAACAGTGTGCCACGGTAACAGTGTACCACAGTAACAGCGTACCACAGTAACAGCGTTAGCGTACCACGGTAACAGCGTACCACGGTAACAGTGTGCCACGGTAACAGCGTACCACGGTAACAGTGTGCCACGGTAACAGCGTGCCACGGTAACAGCGTACCACGGTAACAGCGTACCACGGTAACAGCGTACCACGGTAACAGTGTGCCACGGTAACAGCGTGCCACGGTAACAGCGTACCACGGTAACAGTGTACCACGGTAACAGCGTTAGCGTATCACGGTAACAGTGTACCACGGTAACAGCGTACCACGGTAACAGCGTGCCACGGTAACAGCGTACCACGGTAACAGTGTACCACGGTAACAGCGTTAGCGTATCACGGTAACAGTGTACCACGGTACGCACGGTAACAGTGTACCACGGTAACAGTGTACCACGGTAACAGCATTAGCGTACCACGGTAACAGTGTACCACAGTAACAGCGTACCACGGTAACAGTGTTAGTGTACCACGGTAACAGTGTACCACGGTAACAGTGTACCACGGTAACAGCGTACCACGGTAACAGCGTGCCACGGTAACAGCGTGCCACGGTAACAGCGTGCCACGGTAACAGCGTGCCACGGTAACAGCGTGCCAGATCCACCAGAGGGAAAGAGCAGCGAGCCACGGGGAGCCTGAATGCTATTAGAGTGCGATCCAATTAAGTGCAGCTACGCACAGCACACACCCAGACATGCAGCTACGCACAGCACACACCCAGACATGCCAGCAGCGCGGGGACAGGAAGTGGAGGTGCGGAGGGGTGGAGGTGAGCAGTGAGGCAAAGAGGGGGAAGAGGGAATGGCTGGCAAAGAGCAAGGGGAGGCTAGGAGACTCTTATACAGTTCCCCCACATCTTACGTTTGACTTTGGGCACACGGAGAAGAAAATGCAATTACACGTGCCCTCTCAGCCTTTGCAGGCGAGTGTGGCATGGGGGGGGGGGGGGGGCGAGCGGTAGTGGTGGGGTGCCCCGTGGCAGCTAGCGCTCCTGTACTCTATGCTAATAGCCACTTGTTCTGCATGCTAGCAGGCAGTCAGTGGCAAGGCACTGAGAGGGGAGGGGAGAGGGGGGGCAGTGGACGGGTGAGTGGAGGGCAGCACCAATAGGCTACATGCACAACTTCTTTACTTCCTGAAATTAGTACAGGGCCCCGTTCCAATACCCATACTTCCATACTATTTAGTAGGCAAAAAAAGATTTAGTATGTCCCAATACATAGTATGTCAGATGCAGTATGCCAAGAGTACCAGGATGTTGTACTACATCAGCTCCTATTTCGGAGTATGCATCGATGCATGCTGCTTCAGCCAAACTTCCCCACAATCCTTTGTGCAGCAGGAAGTTATGTCTTCTTCTTCTTCTTCTAATGTTTTATGGCGGTTGGCAATAACTTTTTGTGCATTACCGCCACCTACTGGAGTTACGTCGCACTGACTGAGCTGCGTGTTCATGAATGAGATAATTAACTTTAAGAAAGCCTTGAAATATGTTAAAACCAAACAAGCATGGTGTGTACCAAAACATGCATATCTTGATTCCTGTTTAGATCTCTGACTTAATGTTTTTGCTTTATTTATTTTATTTTGTTTATTTGATTGTCTGTTCCAATTTTGTAAATGTTTAGTCTGAATTTTTTGTATAATGTACTGTTTGTTACTGCCAGACTTTGTTTATTGAAAAAAAAAAAAAAAAAAAATCAAATGTGGCGCTTCGGACGTCGGCGGAAGTGAGCAAGAGGTCGGAGTTCAGGAATCTCACGTGACGACAGATGTAGTGTGTCCCAATAGTATGCATTTTGCATGCATGCTGCACACTACAATCCATACTTTGTGAGGGCAGCGGCAGTACATACTACAAGAAAGAAGTACAAGTATGGGTATTGGAACGGGGCCCAGCTTCTTTATTTCCTGTCCTACACTATTGGATGAACTGATTAATCAGGTGCGCCTGATCATTGTTGTGACTGCAGCACACCTGACATTAATCAGTTCATCCAATAGTGATGACAGGAAATAAAGAAGCTGTACTAATTTCAGGAAGTAGTGGAATTGTGCATGTAGCCCATTTAGTGTGTGTGTGTGTGTGTGTGGGGGGGGGGGGGGTGGATCTGTCGCCTGGTGTCTCTGGAGATAATAGGAATAATGGAAAAAGTCTGCTGGGACTTCAAAGAGACCGGCTGGTCATTTCCTGTGTCTGATGATGGCCGATACAGATACAGGCCCAACATGTTCAGGCCCAACATGTTCAGGCCCAACATGTTCAGGCCCAACATGTTCAGGCCCAACATGTTCAGGCAACAAGCGCGCGCGCACTCGCTCGCTCACTCACACATTCCTGCCAGCAAACACCACTCGCTTTGATGGTGGAGCAGAGAGCCGAGGAGGAGGAGGAGGAGGAGGAGGAGGAGAAACCGTGGTAGGGCGTGGAATAGATTTCAAAAAGCTTTTGTGTTGCTGGCAGGACCATCTAAGCGCTTTATCCACGGCCCCGGGGTCGCCACTTACGCAATGGGTCTGTAATTCCTGAAAGCAGCTGGGGAAGTGAACCGCTATTTTTCCACTTTATAGGGTCTTAAGTCGCTCGCTCATTGGTTAAAATGTACGGGAATGCAAAGGAAAAACACCCAAGTGCGCAAGAGGGAGGTTAGGCCCCTCAGACGTGACGAACGGTCTCTAATGCAGATGTGCATTTCTTGCTGGCCTGAGGGTCAATGCATGTAAAAGCATTAGCGTTAGCATTAGCATTAGCATTAGCATTAGCATTAGCTGGGGAGAGAGCTTGTTATGCAAACATCAACAGGCCTGCAGTGGTCTTTTCTGGTGAAATGGTTCATCTGGCTTATCATCATATCAGGTTACGAAAGCCTGGAGATAGCCTGTGTGTGTATGCATGTGTGTGCGTGTGTGTGTGTGTGTGTGTGTGTGTGTGTGTGTGTGTGTGTGTGTGTGTGTGTGTGTGTGTGTGTGTGTGTGTGTGTGCGTGCATGCGTGTGTGTCTGTCTGTGTGCATGCATACATGCATATCTCTGTGTCTTGAGTGTAAAGGTCATTGGAACACACACACACACACACACACACACACGAGACAGAGTGGAGCAGAAACACACATCTGGTTCCATTCAGAATGCCTGGGATTCCTCGCCTGCTTGTTTCATATTACTTGTCGAGCCCCATGCTGGCTGGCCAGGAGAGCAGAACAACTCTGCTGCTGCAGTCCACACACAGACACACACACACACACACACACACACACACACACACACACACACACACGCACACACACACAGACACACACACACACACACACACACACACACACACACAACACACACACACACACACACAACACACAACACCTCGCCCATGCAAAACACAAGTAGAGGTGGAGGCTGACTATAGGGGATGAAGATGAGCAGTGATGAAGAGCCCCCCCCCCCATATGAGACTCCTGAGCAGCTCAGTATGCCCACTGATTGCTTCCCCACCCTCTGCAGCCCAAGCAGGAGTGGTTCCTGGGGGAGGGCACTTAAAGGTTCTGCCAGACGGAGCAGGGACTTCATTTGATCCGCCTCCTCCCCGCCATTGATATCCACTAGGGGAGCCGAGGAGCAGGTCTCTGGAGATCGAGACCGCAGAGATCGAGATACGGACCGAGCTAAGGTCAGCAGACAGGTGACCCTGAGAGCATCGCTCACAGCTGGACAGCAGCCAAACCAGACCCAAACCACTTCAGTCTGCACAGAGTCAGAAACCAGATGCAAACCACTTCAGTCTGTATAGAGTCAGAAACCAGAGCCACAACACTTCAGTCTGTACAGAGTCAGAAACCAGAGCCAAACCACTTCAGTCTGCACAGAGTCAGAAACCAGACCCACACCACTTCAGTCTGTACAGTCAGTCAGGAACCAGACCCACACCACTTCAGTCTGTACAGTCAGTCAGGAACCAGACCCACACCACTTCAGTCTGTACAGAGTCAGAAACCAGACCCACACCACTTCAGTCTGTACAGTCAGGAACCAGACCCACACCACTTCAGTCTGCACAGAGTCAGAAACCAGACCCACACCACTTCAGTCTGTACAGTCAGAAACCAGACCCACACCACTTCAGTCTGTACAGAGTCAGAAACCATAGCCACACCACTTCAGTCTGTACAGAGTCAGAAACCAGACCCACACCACTTCAGTCTGTACAGTCAGGAACCAGACCCACACCACTTCAGTCTGTACTACAGAGTCAGAAATACAACTAAAGTAGACAACGTTGATTGTTGTTTATCTGCAAGAGCAATAGGCCCCCGCCTCCTCTCGCAGAGCCGCACAGAACGAAATGGTTTCCATTTCGGCAAATTGAAACGGCTATATAGCTTATCTCCCAGGTTTGACGGAGTGATGTCTCCAGCCAAAATCACCTCTCCTCCTCCTCTGGTTCCCCGGGAGACGGAGTGCCGGCGATGTGGACGATTCAATCAGCGAGAAGTGAAAGAGCAGATCGCAGACAATACGCCGCGGCCCCATTACCCCGACTCCTCGGTTACCGCTAGCGACGGTTAGCTGGGGCCCCCACCTAATGGGCCATAATATCATTTTACGCCGTGTCCCAGCTCTTTATACTGGCTCTAAACATAACTCTGTCGCCCAGGCACAATAAAAACAGATATATTTCTTTATTACTCCGCGCGAACCGTATCGGCGGGATCTGCGCGCCGCCCCTACACAACAGAAACTAATATCGAGAGAGCAACCCATCCTCTTCCTTGGCTCATTGAGAGCAGACGCACAGTTGTTATTACCTTGAGCTGCAGCCTGCCAGGCCCACCTCCCCACGCCGTTCGCTCACAACGTAATGGATGTTTTATTATAATCAAATGAATACAATATCTTCCCCATAAATAGCCTACTTAAAAAGCCATTTTCTCCGGCTTGCAATATGTTTGAATGTCCATCAAGCCCGGGGCGACGAGGTGCCACATGTTTAATTCAGAGCCGATGCAATTTACGCGTTTGTGTGCCTGGGTTGAAAACAGGAAGTAGTCAACCATTTTCTTACCCCTCCTCGCGCTAGCCCAAAACTGCACGCCCCCCCCCTGCTGCTACTACTCCACCCAATATTGACATTCGACACCACCTTGAATCAAATCTGGCAGCAAGTCTCCCGTCGTCGGTTCATCGCCGTCGCACGACACCAGGAAGTAGAAATGTCACCTCTGTGTTTTTGAGACCGTTACACCGTCGTCGTCGTCGACGTCTCACGGAGGGCAAACGCTGTGCTTGTAAGTCTTGTGCCAGATGAACGGGATTTCACTCCGGCAAGGGCAGGTTATTATCCGCTACCGGGGATCATCCCTTATAGAGTATACGGGCGCCATTGTCCCCTGTACCCTATACATCATCTGGTCTGGGCCGGCCGCATTTACACTATGTGGCTCTGACATGAGATGAGCGAACGCTTGGGCGTGAATGAGTGTGTGTGTGTGTGTGTGTGTGTGTGTGCACGTGCGTATGTGTGTGCGTGTGTACGTGTGCGTGTGTATGTGTGCGTGTGCGTATGTGCGTATGTGCGTGTGTATGTGTGCGTGCGTATGTGTGCGTGTACGTGTGCGTGCGTGCGTGCGGCAAGATGGTGCAGGAGGGGAGTTGGGGGAAACCAATCTCTCACACAGAGGAGCAGAGACAGGCGGGGCAGATACGCTCCAGGTCCGGCAGACGCCTGGAGGTACCCATGAATGAAATGACAGGATTACGGGGGTATTAGAACGCCCGCCGAGATGCGTGATAATGCTGTTTATGGTCGGGGCGTCACAGAGCGCTCGCAGGGGGAAAGTCAAACTGTTTGACTAATGAAAATATGGACAAGCTCCTCTCGGAGTCACCGAGCAGAAAATGCAAGGGGGCCGGGGGTCCGCCTCTTCCCGTGCGCAGCGATCGCGCTTGGCTGTCGGCTTTCTCGACGGATATTAAAACAAACGCTAACAGATAAGTCTTTGGCAATAGCGGGCTGATTGTCTCTTAAAAATGAGGACAGTCAACAGAAATCCCGCTATGCCGGCTAAGAATGGGATTATTGTTGTGTCAACAACCCCCACAGATAATAGTAATTACTGGCTTTGCTGCAGCAGCGCCATCAGACTGAGGCGACTTCGCTAGCTGACAGCTTGGTCCTAATTACCAAGAACCACCAATTACTGGCTCCGTTTCCTTATTTATATTGCCCCAGACCCCCCAAATAAAAACAGACTTCAGTGACTCTAAGCAAACGCATCTGTGGCAGCTGCACAGTACCACAGAGAGCTGAATCACTCTTCCTGGGAGTCTTCTTCTTCTTCTTCTTCTGTCTCGTACACAGACTGTGTCCTCCTCAGCAGGCACAACACAACATTGTCATCGCAGCGAAAGAAAACGGCGGAAAAAGTAGGAAATGAAGCCGATAGGGGGGGGCCGACTTTACTTCCTGCTTGCCAGCCACAGGAAGTAATTTGGCTGACAAGGAAGTGCATTATCATCTCGCTGCTGCTGCTGCTGCTGCTGCTGCTCATTTAACTGCCAGCGGAAGAGCAGAATCGATTCGAAAACATCGGGCCGTGGCGCTTTTGTTAAAGCAGTAAAACGGTTTGCATGCTATATATCTTCATTCATATTTCATCCGTTCCGCCGTGAGATACGTTTTGAGGGTAATTGACTCGTCTGCTGCCAAGGTAAAAGATGCCTTAAAATAATGAAATAAATACAATCTCTATCTGCTTGAGTTTACTCACCCACACTCACACACACACACACACACAGACACACACACACACACACACACACACACACACACACACACACACACACACACACACACACACACACACACACTCTCACAGATGTTTCCCATCATTCTCTGCTGCCAGGCGGCATCCAAAATGACGGCTGCGAGGAGGGGAGCGAGGGGCCGGGGGGGCGGGGGCGTGAAATCTCGCTATTCCTGCTCCACTGGCTCCTGCCGAAAACTTGGCAGATCGTGGCGGAGATTTGTACGTCTGTGGATTTGACACGAAACTGTTTGAGAGGCTCATCTGGAGTCCGTCTCTCAACGCGCGTCTCTCTCTCTCCCCCCCCCCTTAAAAGTGGAGGAGGCCTGGCTCTGTTTAGCTCTTACGTTCTTCCCATAAAGCCTGACGGTCACATTCCTCAGCCTCCCGGGGTTCGCAGATGGCCGATCGAGTCACAGCGGCACAGCGAAGGCCTTGTGTCGCGCGCCCATCATCTGAAAGATAACCGATACAACACTTTGTTGCCTGGGAACAAATATGTCATGACCCCTGTGCTGCCTCGATCTCCTTACAAGGAACGACCGTTACACAGATCCTAGCGAGCAAGCTACTGACTGAGCACCCGCCCCCACTACCAAAACTGCATACCGATCTGATTCCACGTATTTTTAGACTCTGTGTTTTCTGTGCTCGCTGGAACAGGCTCGAGCTGGCTATTCTCACGTAACCGCTTCCACACACACACACACACACACACACACACACACGACCTCCTCACATCGGGAAACAAACAAAGTGGATGTCTATCTGGCTCTCTACAGATTTTCTTTTATAAACATCTCCCTCGTTGATCTGCAGCACAAAGACCCTGTTCTCCGTCGATGATTCAACAACACGCATTCACTGAATCACAAAAGCAGCCCGGCAGACCGTGGCTCCATCGTACTTGACGAGCATCAAAGCATGTAAAAGGCCATCGCTCGTGTGGAGGACGAGCCGCGCTCTCTCGCTAATAAAACCCATGAAAGTCTGTAGGGGGAAAAGAGAAATTGCAAAGCGCTTAGCATTTAGATGACAGTCGCGCGCGCGCGGGGCAGGTCTCGTTTGCACGGGGCGGTGGGAGTGGAGCGGGTGTATGTGGCCCGTAGGCCCGGATCCGTTCCAACCGTGCCCTGGCAAGAGAGACGCGGCCCAGTCGGCCTCGACAGCTTGGATCTTCACGGGGGGTGATGGAGTACTGGAGGGCTGCAGCATCATGTTGAGTTTGGAGGGAAGTCGGTGGTGGAGGAGGAGGAGGAGGGGGTGATGATAAGGGAAGAAACAAGGTGTTGTAAGTTATTTTGGTACCTCGAGGAGGACCTGGCATTTGCCGTGTGTTCGCTGAGCAAAATCAAAACGGCAGGCTGGTGTAGAAGATCGTATCTCTGTGTGCATAGCCCTGTTCGCCGATTGAGCTTATCATCTGCCAGCTAGACGGGAACAGCACCACTTGTCACCGGCTTTACACGTTTTGAATGTGTTAGCCGCCGCCGCCGGCATTGTAATACCTTGGTTTGGTGAATAATATGAATTTTTGATGCCTGGGAAATTGAATTAAACATGTATCACCGCAGAGGAAACTAAAACACAAATGCCTCCAACTGAAACACAAACACAAAGAGGACCAGGAGTTTTTCCCAGTCCAAGATGTGAAGTCGTTTCCGCCCACTTTGACTTCACTGAATCAGAATGCTTGGGCCACACCGTCACTAACAAACCTACTTTCTCCATAGATCACAAGCGTTTAATGGAGTATAATCACTTTGATTTAGTGTGACAAACCAATTATTCACTCTCATCTTTGGGGATGCATACTTAAAATTCCAAGCCATTTTCATAAAGAGGACTTTTGATGTCGGACAGGTTTTCTCCTCGCTTGATTAACCTGAACCAGCTTCAAAAGTGTCATGGTGAGGGTATCGCCATCAGCAAAACACACGTGGAGCTTCTTTTTTTTTAATGACTTCACATTCCCTTTTGGAATTCTTTTGGAATATTAATGAAGTATCAAAGGTGTGAATATGTCTTTTAGAGCACTCAACATAACAACGTCTTGGAGCTATATCTCTTGTGTGTCTTTCACACAGGAATAGGGGTGCCAAACTGTGTTGACAATTACAGAGCTTTGACAAAAATACTAAATAACTAAATGTCATAATAAGTGACATCGACGCCATGTGTTATGTGAACACAACACGATAACGCAAAGGTCACCGTCCGCCAAGGGAAAACAAATGTAAGTATACATCACAATACCCCCCCCCCCCCACACACACACACACACACACACACACAGTCTCAAAACGAAGAAGACGTTGATAACCAGTAGTTTTGGTTGGCTCTTGAGCATCTTAATTCATTCATCCCCAAGCAGCCCTCTGCTCGGGGGTTCTGCCAAGGCAAAAGCCCCACGGGAGAGATGATCGACACCTGGTAATCCTTGTGGATACCAGAGAGCATGTCATTACCATGACATGTACACCGTCTACTGGGATGTGAGACACGGACGTGTTGGGGGGGGCGGGGGACATAAGAAAAGGAAAAACACTAGGGGTGGGAATCACCAGATGCCCACGATACGATACTAAAACGATACTTGAGTCACGATACGATAGTTTTGCGATATTGCCGATATTGCGATATATTGAATATTGCGATATATTGAATATTGCGATATTTCGATATATTGCGAATTCTTACTTTTTTAACTGCAAATGATGTCCCCAAAGGAAAACTTTGTCAACATCTGGTTTATATAAGAACAATTTTCCAGTCTGTACATCTGACTTCAACCATTTTAACCAAACATTGTCAAGTAGACAGACCAACAACTTTCATAAAGTCATGTCATAGTTGCATGCACCTGACAAACTGAACTGTTTGTTAACTTACAGTCTACTTACAGTCCACCTTAACTGGATGTGTGTGTGTGGACTACTGTACTTAGGTAGTTTTTGAACAATGCAACTTCACTTCACTTGCACAAAACATCTTGTGCAGCCCATTCAGTAACTGGGGAATTTGTATGACAAAACTGTTACTGTTCAAACAAAATGAAAATATGCTACCGTTTGTTTACTGCTGGCCTTGGAACGAAAGTTTATAGCAGCCCGGTGGCATGGCAAAAAACGAACAAAAAGACAAAAATAAGCATTTGAATTTTTAATGCGCTGTGTTTTGGGTCACAAAATGTAGCCGGAGCATTTTCAGCAGAGCAGCTCTCCACCAAAGTTCTCCACGCCTCTGTGAAATCAGCACAGGCTGAGCAGTCACCTGCGGAGCAGCCTACATTACACACACACACACGAGCCGTACTGTCTGTGTATTTAACACCAGCAGGCAAGTGGGACTGGAGGAGATGTTTGATGGTGGAAAGTGGAGCACAAGAGATCTGACCTGAGCAAACAGCTGATTATGGAGAAGTAGATTGAGCAAAGGAGCTGCCGTCTGGCAGGCTAAGCCCTCCACAGATGGACCGGTACGTCCCACTAAGAAACGAGCACGTCACGCGGCTGCGCAGCTTTGAAGCTCAAAGTGCACTCCAGAAAACGCTCGCAGACCAAGAGGGAGAGCTGAACAGTGGGTAAACCCAAACACATCATTTACTTCAATGACATATTGACAGTGACAGAGTGAGTCGTGGGAACTGTAGTTTTTTCCACTCGGCTGTTGAGTGAACTGTGCACACAGACAGAGTCGTAACAGCTGTCTGTATGAAACTACAATAGGCGAGGGTAATTGCCGGGGAATTTTCACTTAATGAGCTTCAGTGCCGGTTTAATGATTTGCAGCCCTCTTTAAACAACCCTGGAAACTTTATTGGTCTGCAAATAAAGTTTTGACACAATATACCTGTCTGTGTTAACCTGACTAAATAAAGTTTTGACACAATATACCTGTCTGTGTTAACCTGACTAAATAAAGTTTTGACACAATATACCCGTCTGTTAACCTGACTAAATAAAGTTTTGACACAATATACCTGTCTGTTAACCTGACTAAATAAAGTTTTGACACAATATACCCATCTGTTAACCTGACTAAATAAAGTGTTGACACAATATACCTGTCTGTTAACCTGACTAAATAAAGTTGACACAATATACCCGTCTGTTAACCTGACTAAATAAAGTTTTGACACAATATACCTGTCTGTTAACCTGACTAAATAAAGTTTTGACACAATATACCTGTCTGTTAACCTGACTAAATAAAGTTTTGACACAATATACCCGTCTGTTAACCTGACTAAATAAAGTTTTGACACAATATACCTGTCAACCTGACTAAATAAAATTTTGACACAATATACCTGTCTGTTAACCTGACTAAATAAAGTTTTGACACAATATACCCGTCTGTTAACGCGACTAAATAAAGTTTTGACACAATATACCTGTCTGTTAACCTGACTAAATAAAGTTTTGACACAATATACCCGTCTGTTAACCTGACTAAATAAAGTTTTGACACAATATACCTGTCTGTTAACCTGACTAAATAAAGTTTTGACACAATATACCCGTCTGTTAACCTGACTAAATAAAGTTTTGACACAATATATCCGTCTGTTACCCTGACTAAATAAAGTTTTGACACAATATACCTGTCTGTTAACCTGACTAAATAAAGTTTTGACACAATATACCTGTCAACCTGACTAAATAAAATTTTGACACAATATACCTGTCTGTTAACCTGACTAAATAAAGTTTTGACACAATATATCCGTCTGTTAACCCGACTAAATAAAGTTTTGACACAATATACCCGTCTGTTAACCCGACTAAATAAAGTTTTGACACAATATACCTGTCTGTTAGGCTGACTAAATAAAGGTTTGACACAATATACCTGTCTGTTAGGCTGACTAAATAAAGTTTTGACACAATATACCCATCTGTTAACCTGACTAAATAAAGTTTTGACACAATATACCTGTCTGTTAACCCGACTAAATAAAGTTTTGACACAATATACCTGTCTGTTAGGCTGACTAAATAAAGTTTTGACACAATATACCTGTCTGTTAGGCTGACTAGTAGGTCAAGACTTGACTTATAATTGGACCATTGTTTTCAGGCACACAGCATCTTGAGGACTCACTGGCCGACAATGTTCCCGGTGCAACGAGCGCAGTAACAAAACCTGTGCTTATTGGTGCTGTAGCGTGGCACTGGGGAGGCAGCAGGACGCTGAACCTTCTCCCAGGTGAGACGGGTCATCCATCTGCTGGGTAGCAGAGCCACCGCCCGCTCCCTTCCCTCCACCACTCTGTACTCCCCAGCTACTCAGTCTTTGCCCTCAGAGCTCAGTATCGCCTGCAGTTGTGACAGCCAAACAATGGCAGCCAGAACTGCCTTAACGAGTAGAAAGTGGGAGCCCCATTAATTAAAAAGGCAACTCCTCCGCTCCCGCGTCTCCTTCCAACCCCCCCCCCTCCCCTCCTGTTAACCTAGAACAGTGTGATGTAGCTTGAACTGGGCTGGGGACTGTTGGGCCCCCATCGTGAGAAAAACAGGGCTGGTAGTTGGTTTTTCCTGGCTGCTGGCCAGTAGGGGACTGTGGTAATTGGCCAAATTGCACCCGTGGCAAGTGTGTGTGAGGGTGGTACAAGCCAAGGAAAGTGAGAGAATGGTAGTTGCAAGTGTGAGAATGAAAGTCTAGGAATAAAAGAAAATGGAACAGGAGAGAGAGAGAGAGAGAGAGAGAGAGAGAGCGAGAGCAGAAAAAAACAAGCCAATGAAGCACAAGAGAGACACAAGTCAATCAGGAGAAGAAATGTGGGAGAAAGAATATGCAAAACAGGTGATGCAAAAATAATACACACACAGCTTGGAATAGTAATGTGGGGAGGCTGAGTGCAGAAACAGCAGCAGAACAGAGCAAAGCGTGGAGACAGATTGATAAGTGCGGCGCGTGAGAGAGAGGGAATGTGACCTCTATCGCTGTGCTGTACTCACTAGGGGGAGGCAGGCGTCAGGGTGCTGCGAGCGTCTTGGCTGCTGGAGTGGAACAGAGCAGGGGGCGGCGGTGGTGGTGGTGGTGGCGGTGGTGGCCGCTGCACAGAGGGCCCACGCCGGTCACTTCAATCACAGGCAGCAGGCGCAGCCCCGGGCAAACTTGGCCAATTAGCCGCACGCTGCCGCTGACCCCCAGCTTCATTAAGGGCCTGGGCTCTGAGGTGAGGAGGGGGGGGAGGGGGGGGGGGGGGGGGGGAGGGGGGGGAGGGGGGAGGGGATGATGAGAAAAAGCAAACCGTCAGTGCTGGGCAGGTTTGAGACACACACACACACACACGTCTCACACACACACGTGTCACACACACACACACACACACACACACACACGTGTCACACACACACACACACACACACACACACACACGTGTCACACACACACACACACACACACACGGGGTGAAGCACAAGGTCACAGTTAAACATGATGATCTGTGAGAACATCCACACACACAGATAAGACACGGACGTGCACGCACGCGCACACACACACACACACACACACACACACACCAATCGACACCAATCTTCCAGCTCTAAACCCCCTGCTGTGGGTTTAGACCCCCAGCGGGGAGGGGGGAGGGGCAGGGAGGCCAGAGGGCAAAGCTCCGCCTCCTCTCCCAACACCGCTGCACTGACGGCAACAGGTGTAGTCGTGGCCGGCAGCCACGCAATTAGCTGGCAGAGAAGAATGCTCTTTGTGACACGTTAAGAGACAACAGCAGATCAGAGGGAAGATCAGAGCGAGAGGGAGAGAGAGAGAAGGGAGGAACCAAGGGGGGGGGGGGGGAGAGGTGAGAGATGAGGGGGGGGAGGGAAGAGGAAGAGACAGACTAGCCGAGGTCCCTGGAGGGGAGAGAGAGAGATTTCCAGTCGGCTCTTTTCATCATAAATCCCTCACCGGCAGAGCGCGGCTAGAATCAGATCAAAGACCAACACCTACTACGGTAGATAGGCTACGGCGGCCCGTCCGTTATTGTTCTGCGGTAGAAATGACAGATGTACGTGGCGCGGTTGGCTTTGGTGGTCTGGAGAGACCTTGCGTATTATTTGTGCAAAACAATAAAACAGAGGAGAGAGAGGATAAACACATCCAATTTCAGTACAGACAGAGTGGGCGGGGCTGTTTCAAGTGCTTTGAGACATGATGTTGTTGCATTCAATGAGGCCTGACAGCCAAACTGTGGGGTGGGTGTGTGTGTGGGTGTGCGTGCGTGCGTGCATGCGTGTGTGTGTGTGTGCGCGCCTGCATCTCGAGCGTGCGTATCCACACGGGAGCTGGGCTTGCATCAGCCTTGCGACGGTACCCTCAGCGGCGCGGCACTCTCTCCTAGGGTTGTCAAAAGTATCGGTAGTATCGATAAAAGTCAATACTAAAAATTTTAAATGGATACAATACTCATTTGCAACTGAAAACTCATGATGACTAGAGCAAGTGTAATCTGCTGTGTTATGATAGGCTGATGACTAGAGCAGGTGTAATCTGCTGTGTTATGATAGGCTGATGACTAGAGCAGGTGTAATCTGCTGTGTTCTGATAGGCTGATGACTAGAGCAGGTGTAATCTGCTGTGTCAGGTCAAAGTTTGTAATGAGTTTTATCGGGCCTAGATTATGGAGAAGCATGCATCTGTCCGTCTATCTGTCTTTATTTATTTTTTAAGCCTCTTGATGTGTTGTTGTCATACCGCCGCATGGTATCGAAAATGGTATCGAGTATCGATATTTTCCTGGATATCGGTATCGAAGTAGAAATTCTAGTATTGTGACATCCCTATCTCTCCAGAGTGCGGCCCGGGTAGCAGTTTCACAGTCACTCTCCCTCATTCTCTCCACTCCCTCTCCGATTACGGCCCTTCGATCAGGCTGAAGTAGTGTCTGCGCGCTGTGCTGCTGTCAGAACGCCTCGTGTGCTCGGCTGCAGAGGAGATACTGCCTTATTTAAAAGCAAGCCCGGGATAAAAGATCAATGGTCCAATTCAGGCTATGGATTGAAGGGAAAAGTTCACAAACACAGTAAGAGATTATGAGAGGGAGATATATGTTAGGAGGGGGTGAGGATGGGGGGGTGAGGGGGGAGGGGGGAGTGGGAGCACCTAGCTCATCTGGGTGCTAGTGGAGTATTGATCGGTGTGGAGGCACACCGCTCCCAGCCATTCATCACGGGGCCACTCAGGCCCTTAGATAACTCCTCTGATAGTGCCCTGCCGCTGAGCAGACGCAACCCGCCACATCCATTACCCTTCCATGCAGCCCGCTAGACTGGGAATGGGCCAGGCCGGGGCCAGGCCAGGCCAGGCCAGGCCAGGCCGGGGCCAGGCCGGGTGGGTGAGAGGCTTGGATGGAAAAGGCTAGGAGCCTGCAGCCAAGCCAAGGCCTGTGTACACAGGGTTGAAAGGCTGGAGTTCTATTGAGAGAAAAAAATGGTGCTCCTGACAGCCAGAACAGAGATGGGAAACAGTCTGTTTGTGGCGGTCAGAGGGGGGGAAAAAACCGTGAAGGCGGCATTGTTTCCATTCCTTGGCCAAACAGCACTATAGCAAAGCTGTTTTACAGCAGATAGCAACACAGACCAGCCGAGCGACGGGCGGCTCTCAAAAGTGCTGAGTGGCTGGGTGTGTGTGCGTGTGCGATGTGCGATTGTGTGCGTGTGTGCGTGTGTGTGTGCGTGTGCGTGTGCGTGTGTGCGTGTGTGTGTGTGTGTGTGTGTGCGTGTGTGGAAAGAATTCCCAGATTGGGCAGGTGGGGATCGGCCATAATGAGCCATGCAGGGAGATAGAGTGAGAGAAGAGAGGGAGGGGGTCGGGGCTGAGGGCGAGAGAGAGAGAGAGAGAGAGAGAGCGAGAGTGAGAGAGAGAGAGCGAGAGAGAGGGAGAGAGGGCGAGAGAGAGAGAGAGAGAGAGAGAGAGAGAGAGAGAGCGAGAGAGAGAGAGAGAGGGAGGGAGGGAGACAGAGGCCAAAGGAGTGAGGGAGAAGACGGAGTGAGAGTGATGGAGACAGGCTCCTGGAGCCAGAGACACGGCCCCAAAAGAGCAATTACAGCAGCTCCAGAGAAGGTGTGGGCCCAGCCCCCAGGCATGGTCTCCAACAGCACAAAGCCCTGCCAGACATGGGCACACACACACACACAGACAGACACACACGCACACACACACACACACACACACACACAGCAGAATGTCTCACACACACGCTCCAGACGAGCGAGACAGAGAGACAGAGACGACCGGGCAAAAACAAGAGGAAGACAGGGAGAGTGAAAGACAGAGAGAGAGAGAGAGAGAGAGAGAGAGAGAGAGAGGAAGCACAAGTTAGGAATATCTTGAAACTGGGGCCTGGAGGCACACAATCCTTCCCTCTCAAGCCAAAACATGGCCGTGCTACATTGCTACCTCCCTCCGAATGTTCTCCGACGTCCAACATTCTGTTCTGGGTGAAGCCTGTTCCCCTAACAGCACGGCCCGAAAAAAAACAAAAGCAGAAACTGTGAGGGGGCTGAGGTCACACTGTGTGCAGAACTTTAAAGTCGATTGTGCTGGCCCGTGCGGTGAGTGTTAAACAACGCTGAAAAGTCTGGACAGCCTCGCACCACGGTGCCTGTCTGTCACGAAACGAGAGAACCCAAATGGCTTCTGAAGGCAAGCGTTTCCAACCGCCCAGCCATCGCTTACAGGAGAGCGACAGCGAGAAGGAACCCAGCGAGAATGATGAGACAGACAAAGAGAGAGATGAGCAAACAGATAAGGGGGAGGGGGGGAGGAGGGGAGGAGGGGGGATTAAATTAAGAGAAAAGTTCTAGCGCGGCACCGCCGGGTCCGGTATGCACCATTGATTTCCTATTCTCTTGGAAACATTTAATGAGCTTAAATAGGAGCCTCGTTTGACACTGCCACGGTGAGGAGGAGGCGCCGCCCAGTGAGAGGAAATCGTTCAGCGGCTGTGACGACTACCGGGGGGGGGCGGGGTTCGGGAGAAGGTTGTGGAGGAGGAGAAGAAGAAAACGAAGGTTTTAACGTCAACGTCAAGAGACGTGTGCAAAGACAGATGTTGGATTATGGTTGGGAAATGGTCCATGGGTGTTAGTATTACTCTGCTAAGCCTCGGTGAACAGGGGGGGTGGGGTTGGAGATGGTGGAGGACAGAAGGAGACGACCGGAGGAGGAGTGGGAGAAGAAGGCTAAAGGTGACCCAAATTCAGCCCAGATGCCCAGTGATGCATGTCCTCTCTCCACTCACACCGGGCGCTCGTCACAGCAGCAACAACGACGTCTCCGCTGATTGACAGCTATCGCTCGACGACGGCGCTTCACCTCATTACGTCCTGGATGACCTCCCCTACGAGGCGGCGTTCAACAGATCGCTCGGCGGCGGCCATCTTGTTTTTCCCCGCCTCTCCTCCCCGCGGCTCTCGTCGCCTCCTTGTATCGGCAGGAGAGCTATTGTCACCGTTACTTCAGAGAGCGCAGAGTCCAGAGGCGCTTCGCTGCTCTCTCTGCCACTGATGAGGGCCCCACTGGGAACCCGTCGGCTGGCCCTTTTATGGAGCTGTCTGGCAGAGTGAATGGACTCCGCCATCCCCGCCGCCACTTTTTTCAGGCAATCACGATAATAGGAGAGTGGAGAGTCGGGCATGGCGCTACATCGGGCACCACAGGGGGCTTCCCCTCACCGACTGCCGGGGGCGAGAAAATGGTGTGTGTGAATAATACGCTACAGAGAGAAAGGAGAGGGAAGGAGAGCTATGCTGGAGCTTATGTATATTTAGGGGCATACTGATGGAACTGCTGCCTGCCTGGCACAAAGCAGACCACGGGATGTGGGAACACTTGACTCGAGCAGCAGCCAGTAGAGTAGAGGGACTCTGAGTGCACATGCATATGAAAACGTTATGAAACATATGTGTGTATATATTAGGTAGTAATTGTTTGCAAGTGCTTAAAGGAACACTCCGCCCATTTTCAACCAGCTTTGTATCATTAGAACATCAGTAGTATATCAGAAAACTGTAAACTGTTTTGAAGTCTGTCATTTAATTTGACAGTTATTGAGTGTTAAAGTGTGGACCAGTGACATCACTGGTCCACACTAACTCAAATTAATAACTCATTAACTCAAATCAACTCTCAATAACTGTCAAACTAGATGAATGATGAATAGTTTGACAGTTATTGAGAGTTGATTTGAGTTAATGAGTTATTAATTTGAGTTAGTGTGGACCAGTGATGTCACTGGTCCACACTTTAACACTCAATAACTGTCAAGTTAAATGACAGTTTACAGTTTTCTCATATACTACTGATGTTCTAATGATACAAAGCTGGTTGAAAATGGGCGGAGTGTTCCTTTAAATATGCATAAATTCAAACTGGGGTTCCTGTGCGTGCTCGGTCAGATGCGTTTTTCTGCTTTCCGCGTTTTCCGAGAGCAGCCTTTGCCATTCCGCCGCTGTGTCTGTTTCTTATATTTGCAGGTCGTGAAGGAGCTCCTCGGGTTCCTGACCCGGGAGAGCTCTTTCCCGGGCCTGGGCCCACACAGCTGTTGGCTCTGAGTACCTATCCAGACGGATGCGAGCGCCGTTTGCAGCGAACGTGGGTGTTGTTTGGCAGCGGTGCCGAGGCTGAGCTTCTCTGGACTCGCATGCGTGACCCGCAGTGAAGGTTCTGCTGAAGGAGATGTTTTTTGGAGAGGAGACTTGGTCCAAAACCAGCATATATTCCTCTGGTGATTAATTATGGTGGATGAGAAGGAACCCACATGAGAATGGTTCTTCTGTGCGAGTCCACTCGACACACGTAAGCGTGCAGTGCAGTGCACGCACGCACCACACCCATAACCCAGTATAGGAGCTCGGAGTGACTAATGTCCGCATAAGGACAACCGCTTGGGAAAAAGCATCATGTTGAAGTTCTTTCAACAGAGTCCTCAGTTGTCATTTGTACCATTTTTGCTCAAGGTAGTGCCAGCAAGTTTACAATCTTTCATTAGGAACGGTCCTCTCTGCTAGTATTCTCTGTAGGAATCCATAGGCCACCTATGTATACGACACTATACTCCAAAGCGTTTACACTGGGCTATATATAGGCTGTGGAGAAAAAGGTCATCGTCGAAACAGAAAGCTATATTTCATAATTGCAACTGCCATGCTTCTATCCCCTTAGTGAAAATTGGCTCTCCGGAATATATTCCCTCAGTCTTTATCGCTCTCCCTTATCTGTGAGAGAGGGTGATTCTGACAGGCTGACTGTCTCTCCTGATGCAATAACCACCCTCCATTTGTATCTGAGGAGGGTGCATTAACGAGACAGCCTAATCAGCCCCGCACGGGAGCGGCTTCGCCAGCCCACTGCTTTTTACCACTCTGCGCCCGTAACAGCTCGCCATTAGGCCACAATTAGCGTAGCTCGCTGTGGGAAAAATAACCCCCTCAAAGACCTTCGGCGAGCAGCAGAGTGGATGCGCTGAACACGAAGGCTTTCACCAATGTCCACGGCTGCACCGCAGACTCAGGAGCAGGAGGAGGAGTCATCTTACTGGATCAGACTTGATGTTGCATAACCTGATGGACGGGTGTCAGGTTAGATGTTGCAGGCAACGGGAGGTGAAGGTATGGGGTAGGTAAAAACAAAAACATAAAAGTGCCATGGTACAATGCCAGAATAAAAGTGCCATGGTACAACGCCAGAATAAAAGTGCCATGGTACAACGCCAGAATCCCACCCGATACCGTTGACATTTCGGATGGTTCTTCTCGGTAATGGCGTGCGGAAAAATGGACCCGCGCGGAAAAGGCTTATCGGCAGACACTTCAGACGCTGCATAGCTCCAATAAAAAAAGCCGGTGAGCAAAGATGGAAAAACATAAGTCTGAAAATACTACATTATCATAAGTCTATGCATTTTCCAAACAGTTTGGTTGAAGCAGCAGCGCTGTGGTGAAGGTGCACCTCAGGTGAACGTGAACTCTTCCAGCGGAGTGCAGTCTGTCACAGCAGCCTGCAAAAAAGTTCTGTACACAAACACACATTTCCCCCTCGGGGGCCGCGGGGGAAACAATACAGAAAGAAGCATGATGTCCCTGTGGTCATTTTGAAGCATGCTGGCAGTGGGCAGACACAGATAAGAGTTTGGATCGGTGGAGTCTGACACGCTGCGATTATGTCTCCCGCTGCCGGAATTGACCGTCCATCAATCCGGATGGCCGAGAGGACTCGGGCCGGCCCACTCGATTGTTGCCCAGAGAAGAGATTTTTTTACGATTCGACGACGTCGAGGGGAAAAGTGTCAAGTGTCACGAATGCGTCTGAGTGCGCATTTCGAAATGCGCACTGGCACACGTGAAGCGAAACGACAAGCAGACTCGTTAGGTACAATCACGAGCACATATACGTTCTTCTACACAAAGTCTTAGCAGACGCCCACACAGAGACACCATCGGAGGAGACTAGCACCTGACACTCCAGGGCTCCCTCTCTCTAGTCGCAGTCTGTCTGCCTGGCTCTCTCACCGCCTCTCCCACTCGTCTCACGCTGCCTGTTCTGGACCTGACAACAAGTCCATATTCCGGAGTGAGCCGCGGGAGGGAGGGAGGGAGGGATGGAGGAAGGAAGGAGGAGGCGGAGGAAGGGAAGGAACGAGGGAAGAGAGAGAGAGAGTGTGTGTGTGTGTGTCTGTGCGTCTGTGTGTGTGTGTGTGTGTGTGTGTGTGTGTGTGTGTGTGTGTGTGTGTGTCTCAAGAAGCGGATTCTTTACGCTGAGCTGCCATCTGGAAGTGGGAAAGGTAGATAAACAATGACGTCGTGAGCCACGACCACATCCCATCTTCCTGCCTAAAAAACCTGAACAGACGCAAAACCACAAATACAGCAGCACAATGCAGCATGGCCACCGATGCTGCACCGCGTGCCAAGCATTGTCAGGAGCGGGTCTTATCAATCACCGGCCAGATACTGAGAGCAGAAGCGTGAGGCAGACAAAGGGAGAGGAGAGAGAGGGGGGGGGGGGGGGGGGGGACAGGGGGGGGGGGACAAAAATGGCCGGGAGCTGCGGGCGACAATGAGAAACCCAAACGGGATGATGATGATGGCTGCGAGCCCACCCGTCCTAACACACGGCACTGGCCCGACTCCATTCAATCTGGTCAAGTCTAGCCCCAAAATCAAAGCAATCTTCTCCAGTGAGCCGACAGCCAAATCCCCACCCAAAAAAGGAACTTGTTGTATGGAATTGAATGAGAGGAGGATATGAGGGGTAGGAGGAAGTGTGCTAGGCATGCAGACTATTATGGCTGGGGAACAAAAAAAAAG
>NC_139652.1:13475399-13477899 GCF_964638095.1 Poromitra crassiceps
GGTGAGGCAGAGAGGGAGGCTGGTGAGGCAGAGAGAGGGGAGGCTGGTGAGGCAGAGAGGGAGGCTGGTGAGACAGAGAGAGGGGAGGCTGGTGAGGCAGAGAGGGAGGCTGGTGAGGCAGAGAGGGGAGGCTGGTGAGGCAGAGAGAGGGGAGGCTGGTGAGGCAGAGAGGGAGGCTGGTGATGGCAGAGAGGGGAGGCTGGTGAGGCAGAGAGAGGGGAGGCTGGTGAGGCAGAGGAGGGAGGCTGGTGAGGACAGAGAGGGGAGGCTGGTGAGGCAGAGAGGGGAGGCTGGTGAGGCAGAGAGGGGAGGCTGGTGAGGCAGAGAGGGGAGGCTGGTGAGACAGAGAGTGGAGGCTGGTGAGCAGAGAGGGGAGGCTGGTGAGACAGAGAGTGGAGGCTGGTGAGGCAGAGAGGGGAGGCTGGTGAGGCAGAGAGGGGAGGCTGGTGAGGACAGAGAGGAGGCTGGTGAGACAGAGAGGGGAGGCTGGTGAGGCAGAGAGGGGAGGCTGGTGAGGCAGAGAGGGGAGGCTGGTGAGGACAGAGAGAGGAGGCTGGTGAGACAGAGAGGGAGGCTGGTGAGGCAGAGAGGGGAGGCTGGTGAGGCAGAGAGGGGAGGCTGGTGAGGCAGAGAGGGGAGGCTGGTGAGGCAGAGAGGGGAGGCTGGTGAGGCAGAGAGGGGAGGCTGGTGAGGCAGAGAGGGGAGGCTGGTGAGGACAGAGAGAGGAGGCTGGTGAGACAGAGAGTGGAGGCTGGTGAGGCAGAGAGGGGAGGCTGGTGAGGCAGAGAGGGGAGGCTGGTGAGGACAGAGAGAGGAGGCTGGTGAGGACAGAGAGGGAGGCTGGTGAGGCAGAGAGGGGAGGCTGGTGAGGCAGAGAGAGGGAGGCTGGTGAGGCAGAGAGGGGAGGCTGGTGAGGACAGAGAGGGAGGCTGGTGAGGACAGAGAGAGGAGGCTGGTGAGGACAGAGAGGGAGGCTGGTGAGACAGAGAGGGGAGGCTGGTGAGGACAGAGAGGGGAGGCTGGTGAGGACAGAGAGAGGGGAGGCTGGTGAGGACAGAGAGGGGAGGCTGGTGAGGACAGAGAGGGGAGGCTGGTGAGGACAGAGAGGGGGAGGCTGGTGAGGCAGAGAGAGTGGAGGCTGGTGAGGACAGAGAGGGAGGCTGGTGAGGACAGAGAGGGAGGCTGGTGAGCAGAGAGGGAGGCTGGTGAGGTGGTGAGGCAGAGAGGGGAGGCTGGTGAGGACAGAGAGAGGAGGCTGGTGAGGACAGAGAGGGGGAGGCTGGTGAGACAGAGAGGGAGGCTGGTGAGACAGAGAGGGAGCTGGTGAGGCAGAGAGGTAGGCTGGTGAGGCAGAGAGGGAGGCTGGTGAGGCAGAGAGGGAGGCTGGTGAGGCAGAGAGGGGAGGCTGGTGAGGACAGAGAGGGAGGCTGGTGAGGCAGAGAGGGAGGCTGGTGAGGCAGAGAGGGAGGCTGGTGAGGCAGAGAGGGAGGCTGGTGAGGCAGAGAGGGGAGGCTGGTGAGGACAGAGAGGGGAGGCTGGTGAGACAGAGAGGGAGGCTGGTGAGACAGAGAGGGGAGGCTGGTGAGGCAGAGAGGGGAGGCTGGTGAGGACAGAGAGGGGGAGGCTGGTGAGACAGAGAGGGAGGCTGGTGAGACAGAGAGGGGAGGCTGGTGAGGCAGAGAGGGGAGGCTGGTGAGACAGAGAGGGGAGGCTGGTGAGGCAGAGAGGGGAGGCTGGTGAGGCAGAGAGGGAGGCTGGTGAGACAGAGAGGGGAGGCTGGTGAGGCAGAGAGGGAGGCTGGTGAGGCAGAGAGGGGAGGCTGGTGAGGACAGAGAGGGAGCTGGTGAGGCAGAGAGGGGAGGCTGGTGAGGCAGAGAGGGGAGGCTGGTGAGGACAGAGAGGGAGGCTGGTGAGGACAGAGAGGGAGGCTGGTGAGGCAGAGAGGGAGGCTGGTGAGACAGAGAGGGGAGGCTGGTGAGGCAGAGAGGGGAGGCTGGTGAGCAGAGGGGGAGGCTGGTGAGGACAGAGAGGGAGGCTGGTGAGGCAGAGAGGGAGGCTGGTGAGGCAGAGAGGGGAGGCTGGTGAGGACAGAGAGGAGGCTGGTGAGCAGAGAGGGGAGGCTGGTGAGGCAGAGAGAGGGAGGCTGGTGAGGCAGAGAGGGGAGGCTGGTGAGGACAGAGAGGGAGGCTGGTGAGGCAGAGAGGGAGGCTGGTGAAGCAGAGAGAGGGAGGCTGGTGAGGACAGAGAGGGAGGCTGGTGAGGCAGAGAGGGGAGGCTGGTGAGACAGAGAGGGGAAGCTGGTGAGGCAGAGAGGGAGGCTGGTGAGGCAGAGAGGGAGGCTGGTGAGGCAGAGAGGGGAGGCTGGTGAGGACAGAGAGGAGGCTGGTGAGGCAGAGAGGGAGGCTGGTGAGGCAGAGAGGGAGGCTGGTGAGGCAGAGAGGGAGGCTGGTGAGGCAGAGAGGGAGGCTGGTGAGGACAGAGAGGGGAGGCTGGTGAGCAG
>NC_139652.1:13482899-13500399 GCF_964638095.1 Poromitra crassiceps
TACACATTTTTCACTTCCGATCCGATTCCGATACCTGAATTTGGATATCTGCCGACACCGATATTATTCCGATACCGATATATGCCTATACTGTATGAATATACAGTATAGGCAAAGATTTGGCCAATTAAAGATTTTTTTTTTTTAAATATACCTTGCAAAAAGCAGACAAAATTAAGAAAATATACAAGGCAAAGAAGGATACTATTATACATGGGCAAATTACGGCCCGCGCTGGAATTGCAAAAATAAAATAAAATAAAATAAAAATAAAAAAATATTCCGATCCGATTCCGATCCGTGAATTATGTCGGTATCGGCACCCGATACCGATATTGGATCGGCATATCCAGAATCCAGATGAGATTAAAAGTTTGACTAGATCAAGATGCTTTAATCCCATGTGATCAGATTTCCCATACTGGAAACACAAGAGTTAATTACGTGGCAACACGCTGTATTCGATAATCTCAGCGGGTTACTTTGGTTGATTAGCGACTGGTTTTGTTTAGATCTTACGCACAGCAGATGTTGTGGCTATAGCACATCGCTCTGTCTAGGGGGACAATGTTTTGTTTTCAAGTTAGAAGGTGCAGAGACACTTAAGAAGGTGGAGAGACACTATAGAGACGCAGTGGGACCAAGATGTGAGTTCACTTTTCCCCATTAGCCAAAGAAGACGCCGACTGCATATGACTCATTAAACACGCCACCCAGAGGAACGCCTCATCACGACATGCAGACTGTAGACAAAAACAGGCAAGAGGAAGTGAAACAGAACAGAACCTCCTCAAAAACTAAAAACACTGGCTAAGGGACTTGTCAGTGGAGGTATAGCGTCATTCTGATCAGGGGGGATTTCCAGAGAGATAGACCAGAGAGAGAGAGAGATCTTAACGGCGGTCTGGAGAGGTCGATAAACGGCTACTCTGGCCTGGTCACTGGGAACGCCAGACTTCCAGACACTTATTGGCCGTTCACACCATACACCAAAGCCACGCCGTTTCATTTCGGCGTCCTTGTTAACAGGTGAGAGCGTTCACACCAGCTGCACGCCACGCCACGCTGAAGCGATCGTTCAGGGATTCAGTCCTATTTTCCAGGCGTGAATGACGTGTGAAGCTGCCAGGCATGAATTCAATGGGAGTTGTGGGGCGGGTTGAAGCAGGCGTGCCGAGCGAGACGCTGGGGAAAAGAGACTGCGCCTGGTGTGAACGGTTAAGCGTCAGTTCAGCTTGAGCCTGCCTCAAGCTTCAGTTCTGCCTATAATGGTGTGAACAAAGGCTTTATAATATGTGTTATTTGGAATAGACCTTATTCGCTAACCCCGGACAGCGCCATATTGTTGACATACCGTCCTGCAGCTGACAACTATAGCAACGGCCTTATTGTCGTTTCTGTTCCATTACAAAACAGCGATAATGATGACAGCAATAAAAACCCCAGAGTTGCTGTTTGTATGCTGCCGTTAATGCCTGTAATAATAATAAACAAAAGAAAAAACGAGGTAAACAGACTTTGCTGTGAGGAGTTGTCAGAAAGTTTCACCCGTCTCTCCTAACTATCCACACATCTCCTGTGCTGCTGACGTATCCTCCGTCTCGCTCCCTTCACGTCTGTGGACGGTAGAGATAGAAACAAACCACGGGGACTTTATTGCCGTCATTACTACAGCCGTGCCTAACGCAGGGTCACCATCCGAACACAATTGGAACGATAAAGGTAACGCTAACGGCGGGTAGCTTCCTATAAACGCTGCTCTCACATAGCAGGCTGTCGCTTAAGAGCTGCGGCGCTATGTCGAGAACATGGCGGCGGTGGGCGTGCGTCAATCGAATAAGGTCTATACCACACACTTCCACCCCACAGCTATTTGAATGAGGATGAGAGGGGAATGATGGGGGGGGGGGGGGTGGTGGTGGTGGGGGGGGGTGGGGGGGTGGGGGGGTGGACGTCTACTGGAGAGAGGCTTTGCGATTTGGGGATCCAATTTGGCAGCGTGTTTGCTGTAAACATTGTAACTGCTGGGGCAGAAGCAGCTTGTTTTCACAGAACGCACTAGCGAGCAGCATTAGCGTGCGTGCTGTGTGCGGGGAGAGGGAGAGGGAGGAGACATGGTCTTGGTAATAAGGTTCTCTAACCCCAGCAGCAGCAGCAGCAGCAGACCTACTCCAGCTAATGACTGTAATTAAAGAGTCCAGCTCCGCGCGGGGGGATCAATGACGTGGGGGATCAGCCCAGACAGGACGTGGAATAGACGTAGCTCCTCGCAGTAGCAAGCGACCGCACGGGCCCGAGTTAAAGACTCGCAGAGGGCAGCGGCAAACGGGAGAGCCCCGAGCCGGGTAAGGTAGCGTGTGTTTTGCGAGGGCTCGTAAATATTTAGGCATTCTTTCGGGGTCGTGCGGCTTGAGATCGTGATGTCATTTTTTTTCCGCCCCCCGGGGGAGGCCTGTCATTTGCTTTAGTTAGCTAGGCAGAAAGCCCAGTGTGTGTAGCGAGTGTAAACACAGATCCGTGAGAGGGGAATACTCTGGGAAACATATGCCACGGGACGAGAACACAAACCATGCACAAAGGGCAAGTTAGCCGCATGAAAAATCACATGTCTGACAAACTGTACACAGATGGGGGGGGGAGATGGCAGGGGTTAGAGAAATGCAGATGCTGTCTCTGTAAAGTGCAGACACCAGCATAACATTTCTACTACCCCCCCCCATCCCCCATCCCCCCAAGCCGCAAAAACATGGAGAGGCGATCCAGGCGAAACCAAAAACTGGGAAGCGCCGATGCTGCCCAGATGAGTCAGTGGGGAATAACGCATGTCATCGTGAATAGCAGAGTCAGGCTGGGGGGCAAAGTACAGACACCGAAAGACAAGCCACGACCGCCATGATGACACCTCCACAGATCTGCATTTCAGGAGACGGCTCCGAGCCCCGGGGGCAGCTCTGAAATAGCAGGATTAAATATCCAGGCATTCTGCAGAGACACTGGGTAAGAGAGAAGACAAAGAAGCAGACAACAGAGTCAAAAAACTGCGGAGACTCTGGAGGAAAAAGTTACAGAAGAAGAGTACAAGAGAGTGGATGATAGGGACTCGGCTCTGCTGATAAAGGAGAACCAGAATAGAATAACGCACAAAGAGATCATGAGACGTTGATAGCATAAACAGGAAGTGATAAACACAAGGGGGTTGTGGGTGTGTTTCCATACACACTGTTCTCCAGCGGGGGCGGGGCTTGCTGTCCCGGGGTTTGGTTGCCTAATAGGCATAGCTGAGATTCCTGCAGCTCACCACCGCTGCGGACAGGAATGCACTCCTGCGTCTGCTCCACAGCCAAAACCCCCCCCCCAGACTCCACAAGGCCAACGCCAAGGTAGAGGAGCCCTGCCTTACCCTGCTCATCTCCGCTCTTCTGACATCCCAGAGATGTGTCCCGACAGCAACTGAGCAACAAAAAGTTGACCTCCAGACCACATTTTTTTTATTGTCTTTGACGTATCTTTACTGATTTTATATTCCATTTGTGTGCTTAACTCCTACTTGGCTTTTTGTCCCTGCTGGATCCTATTCCTTTCTGCTCTAGCAGCAACATAATTTCCCCTCCAGATCATTAAAATTTCATGTTCTCTTAAAAAAAACTGACATTACTGTTAATGCATTACCTTAGCTAATCCCACCTCTAACATCACAAGGACCACAAATAGACTTCGGTGTTGACGAGAAATCACCCGTCACCGCTAAGCTAAGACGGCATAGCGGTCCCACGCTACAATAAAGCCAGGCTGTCAGTTTACACATGAGAGGTGGCTGAGCCAGTGGCATTTAACTAGAGTCTCTGTAACTTCAATGCTTCCTGTAGAAATGGTTTTAATAGGTCCATAGTGGACCACAAACTACTGAAAGGCCAGGATAGCGAGCTCATTTATGGAGAGACAAGGACATGGAAGAAAGTAGCATGGCTTGATATTGACCAAAAAAAATCAACTTCTCTACATTGTTATCACTGCTTATTTAAAACAAAGTTTAAAAAGATTGTAGGGTTTGGGAAAATATGAGGTGGTAATGATAAAGACCTGCTCGTTTTGAACATTATATAGATTTCATTCAACTTCACTTTTGCAAATCAGGGATTCCGCACCATGCGTGGATACCCTGTATCGGAGGCCATGTAGAAACCTTTCCCTATTTGGGGCATCCGGGTAGTGTAGCGGTAGATTCCCTGCCTACCATCGCGAGGGGCGCAGGCTCGCATCCTCGTGTTATCGGGCGCCGTCCATACAGGCACGATTGGCTGGTGTCTGCGGGGGTGCTCGCTGCACTAGCGCCTCCTCTGGTCGGTCTGGGCGCCTGTTCGGTGCGGAAGGGAACTGGTGGGAATAGCGTGATCCTCCCACGTGCTACGTCCTACCGGTGAAGCTCCTGCTGTCAGGTGAAAAGAAGTAGCTGGCTACTGCGCATGTGTCGGAGGAAGCATGGTGCTAGTCTCGGCTCTCCCCAGGTCGGCAGAGGGTGAAGCAGCGACCGGGGTAGCAGAGGAAAAAATTGGCAAAGTACAATTGGAAAGAAAATGGGGGGGGGGGGGGGGGGGGAACATAAAAAAAAAAGCTTCTCCTATTTTTGTTATTGCCGTCTCTTGCAATATGGAAATTGCAATAGTCAACATTGCAATTTCAATGTGTTTT
This sequence comes from Poromitra crassiceps, assembly GCF_964638095.1. Lineage (NCBI taxonomy): Eukaryota > Metazoa > Chordata > Actinopteri > Beryciformes > Melamphaidae > Poromitra > Poromitra crassiceps. Next base: position 13,487,589 of record NC_139652.1, read on the forward strand.
TTTTCTATTAATTGTGCACAAGGATGCTGTATCTCTTGGAGACACAAACAGGAAACCAAACCACCATCCATTTAATAAAAAGTTAGTCTTGGTGCCACCGACTGTCTCTCCCCCTCTCGTCGTCGTCGTCGTCATCTCCCCATCGCTCTCTCAGGTCGATGTGACCTTGCTTCGATTCCAGCTGCTGCCAGTGCGCTGACCCATCATGCATCTGTCGCACGCCAGTGGCTGAGGCCCGTGCTCAGTACTTCATAATTAATCGCCCGGTGAGCATACAAAAAATAAAAAAGGAGGACGACCAATATTCAACGACGGCCACGACCATATTAACACAAAGCAGCTGGGCCCTCGTATTAGCGGTAAAGCAGAGGTGATAATTAAACATGATCTTGGCGGGAGTAAATTGGTCAGTTTTGAGGATTAGCTGTGAAATTGCTCACATGGAGAAAAATGAATCGCACCCTCATGGTGCCTCAGCTAGGATTAATGGCACTCAAAACAGAGCCGACTCTCATTCAACACGGTGAAAATGCATTACAGGTGGACTAAGTGGGTCTGCACGTTTTTCAATTACTCCTCAACTAAGTCTGCTTCCAACTTGAGCTCAGATCTATTTAAGAGGGCAGTATATCACCAAGGCTGCGAAATGCTGCAGAAACGCTTCCAATTTGCACAGAAATGATGAATCAACTCATCTTCATTATGTTCAAGTCGGAGAGATCTCTCGGTCGTCTTTACATCATAAAGCAGAGAGTCGGACTAAACACTCCCTGTCAACATCACAGTGATTGCAGCGAGCATGATCGACTTCTCCGCGGAGTCTTTAAAATCGATGGCGTTTTGACTAGCATCACGTCGCCGCCGGCTCAATTACCATAGCGAGAAAATAAATTAGCTTCCTCATCTCTTTTCTCCCCGCCAAAACAAGCCGGGGGGAGAAAGCATCTGACTAAGCTTTTCCAGGCGAGGAATGAAGGTGACCCTGTCGCGCGCACGGCACGCTTCGTTGCTGAGAAGTTTCCAGATGGCTGCTTCTTTCGTCGCAGGCGACGCGCACGGGTGTGAACTTTTGCCAGTGGCCGGGGATGGGTGGGCTGGTTGACATGCCTCCAGTGAGCAGGTAGCATCAGAACCCCTCGCTGTATAACTGTGTGTCTGTGTCAGGCTGTCAGTTCAGCTGCCACAGGGATGCGAGAGAGGGGAGGGCGAGTGAGGCAGATGTCTGCATTGTGTATCCATCACTAGCACAGTTATGCCACCTCAAGGCTCCTGACAGCCAACACCATCGTCATTCCAACTGCTGCCTTTTGAGCGGCATCGCATTTCCCTCTGGGCTAAACTCTTTCAAAAAACCACCCAACCCCCACTATCCACGGTGCCTCATGCCATGGCAACGACCCTCGCCCTCCCGGCTCTATCCTGCTTTCAAAATATTAGGATGTCTCCGTTCTCGTGCCCGTAACTAGGCATGGGTCGGTGTCATTTTTTTTTTTTTAACCGGTTCGATATTATACATGAAATCACACCTAACCGGTATACCGAATTTTACCACTAGGTGTCGCACTTTGAGCAGCGCTTCCCAACTGAGCCCATAAATGACTGTAGTGCAACTCCAGTCCACTTGGTGGCGATAATGCACCTCTAAGCTGGTTTGCCAACCATCAATAACACTGAATAATCGTGCGTTCCTTTATCGCAAAATAACTGGGATGTGGAGGCTAAATGACATCACATCCGTTTTGTTAGCGTTCCATTTGCAGAAAACTTGAGCTGGGAAGTTCACTGTTCATTGGTCAGATCCAGTCGCTAGCCAGGCTAGCCATTGTTAGCAATAACAATTGACAACATGGCATTTCGCTGCATTTTGCGCATACAAACACCGCAGCCTCATGTCCACACAGATAGAAGTTAGGCAGTGCTGTGTGTACAGCTGATTTAATGAGACACAAACAAAACAGAAGTGCTAAACAATATTACTACGATTACTACTACTGTTGTTGCGCGGCGCAGCCATCTTGGATTTGTGAGGTTGGGGCTGCTGAGGCTCCTACGAGTTTGGATTGGGAAATACCAGCTCTGATGACGTCACCGCCCAGCTCATGACCTTTGAAGTCGTAAGATTACCAGTTCCCAGTTATAAAGGAATGCACGATAAAAACAAGAAGAACTGACTGAACGATGTTTGTTACATCAGCGACATAATGGTGTCATGAATCATACTTGACCACATGTCCGTCGTCAGCGCGAAGTCATGGCCCTCTGAGATCAAAACTTGAACGGCGTTTCTCAGTTTGTTGCATAGCTCAGGGATGGCAACTTTAGAGAAATACTTTTGACCTGGTGGATTATATTGACGGTCGGTCGTCAGGAGCATGGATTTAAAAGACTCCTTGTCCACAGTTTGGAATGACACCATATCTTTAGCCAGGTGAGTGGTGCTGCACGCCTTCCATCTACACTGTAGCACTGTCCCGTTATATTTCATCTTCACACCAAAACATCTCCCCCCTCCTCTGCTGCTGACATCTCATCTCCTTTGCGTTCATGTTGCTGCCATCGTCTCAGCAGTACATGGCTCTCAGTGACTCCCATTAGTCAGTTCATAAACAAACTATAGCTCAACTAATAAACAGATTCATCACATTGTCATGTTGCTTATTAAATGCAATACAAGTTTCATCTAGCCTTGTGACGCCGGCCCGTCGACATAGGTTGCTGCTGAGGCTGCATTTTAATTTGCCAGAAGCTGGCATGAAGATACATGACGGTTCAGCTGGTTGGTATGATAAAATCAAACCGGTTTAAGCACGTACACCGGCCCAGACCGGCAAAACCCGAAATCGACCCATGCCTGCCCGGAACCTCTCTCAACAGAACAATTAAGACAGTTTCCTCCCAGACCAAATCATCTACCTCTTGCAGCAGGAGTGCGAGCATGTTTCGTCATGTTCTCCGTCTGACTAGTGCACCGAGCAGCTGAGGGTGTGGTGGAGTAGAGTCACCGTGGCTAAAGCTAGAGATGAATGCCAGAGTGAAGTAGTGTGGGTAGCAGTCAGGAAACCAGCAGGAAGTTGGCAGCAGCGGCGTGGAGAAGAGAGAAAAGCCACGGTGGTGGTGTGGGGGTTGAGCGCACGGGGGCGGAGGGCATCGGCATAGGATGAAAAACCGCGTGGGCCGGAAAGGTGTCAAGGTTGTTTCCGAGGTAAGAGTAAACCCCGCAGAGTTGACCGTAATAGCGGGGTCCGAAGTGTGCTTGGCATGGAAGCCTACCGTTCGCCACACTACCCCAGGTTAAACCGCGCGCGGCGGGCGGACGGTGGTGAACCCGGGAGCTGCGTGTGAGGTGAGGTGTTTGGCGGCGGGAGGGCGCTGAACAGCGGCGCGGCGTTTGCTAACACCCGCAAACACAGCCCCGCCCCTTCGCCAGCCTGCCGCTGCTGAGGGAGTACGCACGAGGAGAATTAATGATTAGTGATCTCACCTCGTAGGTCTGTCATTACCATGCCGGCTTTGTTATCAGCTGCAACCGAGCTAAGTGCTATGGGGGGGAAGGGGGACGGCGTTGAGTGGAGTGGAGTGGAGTGGAGTGGCAGGGGCTCGGTATTTTGGAATACATGCAGCGACACGACGCGCAGAGCCAGAGGGAAGGGCGAAGCCAGGATAGGCGAGAATCATTTGGGACAAGGCCACCAAGTCCAAGGGCAAGGGTGACAGCTGTAAAACCCCCCAGAGGAGATCAGATCAGAAAGCCACCTCAGCAGCGCGTCCCTTCATCATAAGATAATCCTCAGACATGAAAAGACGAGCCCCGTCTCCAATCTGCAGGAAATCATCTCTTATCCCCCCCAGACTCGCCAGCCTTCGAATGGCAAACTGACACGCCCTTCACGCGTCTGCTGCCCACACGTCCGTGAAGCCACTGTGTGCTTTAGATAAGCAGCCCAGAGGTGCAAGGTGCACTGCATCATGGGCTGTTTGTTCTCATGTGAACTGGGAAGTGCCACGCCCAATTTATGACCAATAAGTTCACACAGTCCACGGTGAACAAAGGGAAGATGGTCGCATAGTACCAAACAATAGCCTTTTTAAAGTGGATGTAGGCCCAACAGATAGTAGAGCGATAATAATTTCTATTACATAATTCTCAATTTGTTGCTTTTAGTGAGGATGGAAAGACAAAAAGGGGACGAATCAGCCACTTGCTATGAACCTATGCGATATTATTATATTATAATCAAGTGTTAGTTACCGCACAAGGTAAACAACAACTACTTGCACAACAAAATGTTGTAGGACTTTGTCGGCAAGCTGGAGACTGGGATTGCTTCTTGCTTAACCAGGATTACGAGTTTACCTTCAAAATGAAAATGACATAAGTCCGTAATCCAATGCAAGGCGAAGCAAAGCAATACAAAGAGACTGAGGGAAGAGTTCAAATTCATTTGACCTCGGGGAAAAAATATTGCAGCACTCTCTGAAACGCAGCGCTCGTTGGTTCTAGGCCAGCAGACAACATATAGTTCAAACTATCTGAGAAAACTGTCCAAACACTAAGGAGGAACAGCGTGAACTCTGGCTAACCCAAAACAACAAGTAAGGGCTTAACACAGCTGAGCGCTCAATGACCAATTTTCACTATACCTCCGTTTTCTCGCCAATGGCGGTTTTCATGGACCCAGAAATACTGTGAATGGATTTCACAACAAAACTCTCACTTCCACTGCCAGCAGCATCCATGGCTGGGCAGCCTATTAAAAAGCACTAATGGAAAAAAGCCTGCTTTGCTGTCTGTTGTTTCTCTTGTATTACAGGGTAAGAGCTTGCATTAGCCTTTTGGAATTGTTTTTCTTCTTCGTCTTCTTCTTCTTTCTTTTGCGGTTGTTGCAGAATCCTGAAACACCCGCATGTGACCTGCATGAGAAATAATCTCCTATTGGCTTTGCCCGGAAAAGAGCGCGTAGTGTACGATGAAGAAGTGTGGTGGGTATTGCTTGTCTTTTTCACCCTTGCGGGGCGCAGGAGCAAACATTTATCAGCGCTCTCCTCTGCACAGATAAGGTGTCTCTATTTATTCAGAGTGGAAGAGATAAACCCTGGATGAGAGAGGCATTGTGGGGCAGAGAGAGTGAAGGGGAGAGAGAAGGATGGGGGGGGGAACCGGGGGAAAGGAGGAGAAAGCTGCTTTGCTTTTCAGCTTGTGTGTGTCCAATGTGAGCAGATGGCATCTATTGGAAACCCATCTCTGCTCAGTCAGGAGCCCGGAGGCTGACCCCAAACTCGAACCCCCTCCGAGCCCACCCCCGCCAGCCGCACATCCTGCCTCCTCCACGTGCCCGCCCGCCCGCCGGCCCGGCGTAATCCATTTCCACTATGAGACTGTTATTTAATGAGGACAATCGGCAGGAGATGGGGCATCCCATGTACGGTAGGTCTGTATGCACGGGGGTGGGAGATGGTACTGTAGGCCCGCGAATAAAAGGACGATTTAGAAAAGACAACAAGGCGGTACAGTGATGTGTCGGGGACAGAGAGATACAGACTGACTGAACTGCACAGGAGATTCAACGGGGGAAATGAATAGGGCTTCTGTCTCCAGCCTGTTCTGCACAAAGCAGATTAAAAGAAGAGAAATCACGCACAACAAACAGGGGGCCAATGCTGCTCAGCCCGGCTTCTGTGCTTTCAGCTGTTGATGCTGCACACAGGCAACTATCCAAGAGGTGAGGAGGAATATAGTTCACATGCCAAATGCTCACTGGAATTGCCTGTGTAGGGGACAGACAGCGCCTTGTCAGGTGGTTGACTGGGCAGATGAGGTGGTCTGCAATGCCCCTGATATGGCGAGGGGGGGCGAGAACAAGTTTGTCACACAAGAATGACTACAAAGACGCCTTTAAAAACGCTCCAGAAAGTACAGTGTTCTCTTCTCTCTCTCTCTCTCTCACACACACACACACACACACACACACACACACACACGCACACGCACACGCACACACACACACACACAGTTTACTATCATGACAGTGCAGCTGCTTCAGGAAGCTCTTACATGGTAATGTGCCACGATCAAATATAAATTATGTCTGCTATGCGTAAAACATTATTTCTTCTAGTGTCTGTTAGCAGAAAAGTAGATTATGAGAAGAACGCCAATCACATATCAATACTTTGGAATGGCACGATCAATGTAGGGCCGAGCTATATAGGGCTCTGATGTGTCACCAATAAGGCATGTCATTGGTCAAGTACCGTGTAAAGAGCAGCGATGTTGTTAGAGGGTAACTAACACAGCGTCCCTTGGGATTCTGTTTTACGCACGCACACAACATGCTTACCGACTATGTATCAAAACGGTGTTACTGTGTATCCAAACTTGGTGTTCATATTTACACGCGTTTAAAATGTTTAAATATCGCCGTGAAACGCAGAACAAATCACCTTAAAAACACACAGCAGCTCCCCGGGACTCACCTTGGAGGAAAAGAACAAACAGGAGTTGCACAAGACGGGAACAGTCCAGATTTCGACACTTGACGAAATAATAATAATAAAAGAAGTCCGTGCGCGCAAGTTCACATTTTCCTCTCCCCGCACGGTCCTGCGAGCGCTTCAGAAAGGCACTATTCCGTAGAAAACACGACACTTCGTTGGCCGAATTGGCAATTCCTGTTGAAAGACGACACGGGCACAACTCCTCCTCAACAAAAGAGTCCTGCGAAAAGCTCGGGGACTTTTTTCCACGCCCAGGTGCCGAGTCGAGTCACATGATGGTGATTCCAGGTGTGTGCGTCTTCAGGAGCAACAACACACCTGTGGGATCCGATCGCGCATTCGCCTTGACTGACATTGCATTTGGGAACCAGGAAATGAGTGGGATGGGGAAAAAACCAACGCGCACTGGAGGAGGGAGGGACGAGCGAACGACGCGCCCGGGCACGGAGAGGAATGATTCCCTCCCACTCGATATGACTGTGCCTCCCACTCCCACACGCTGCCTGCCTGTTGAAAAAGACGGCTGTGATGAGGGGCAACAAGCCAAGCAAAAAGGGGGGAAACGAGAACAAGTTGTGCCGTCTGTTCGGATATTTCCGCGCCTCGGCAGTAGTCAGGTGGCGCTGTGGTTCCCAAATCGGGGTCCGGGACCACCAGGGGGTCCCATGAGCGTGGTTCCAGGGCGTCCCCAGTAAATTATGAATTTTTAATAGGCTAATTAATTTCAGTTACTTGAGGTCAGCAGAGAGAGAGAGAGGGAGAGAATGTATGAGGGTTTGTTTTGTATTGTTGCCCCCATCTAGAGTTATATAATTATTTTTTAAAATTTGTAGCTATAAATAAATAGCCTACATAAAAAAAGATCTGATGGGGTTTCTTTGGGATAAAAGCCGCAATCCAATGCCCATTTGTTCATGGAGCCTTTTTATTTATTTATTTATTTATATAGGCTAGTAGCCTATTTATTTATTTTGCTATGCTGGCTTAATTGTCCCCTTAGGGATAAATAGTTTTTTCTTTTCTTTTTTGAATCGATGAGAAAATAGTCGAACTCCACCATGGCACCATCCATTAGCTCTTCTGGAGACTTCCACACAAATCTTTACATGCTTTCATGCATTCCAACACAGATCACTGCTCAAAGGGATAGGACATTGCTCTTTTATTCTTCAGTTTAAAATGTATATATTATGAAAACAGCCATTCCTGTTCATTCATTTCATCATGTCATACAGTAACTAACACTCATGTATGTCCTTACAAGAGACATATTAGTAGTTGTTACACAAATCATTGGTCTCTGTGTTTGTTATAGGCTACAGAATGCTTAATCACAAAACCATCATTTTTGCTGTGCTGCAGTCACTCGCCTTTAGACAGCACGACAGCATCTCACTGCCGTGTGAATATGTCACAACTTGTGAATGAGTAATTATATTTTGGGTCTCTTCCGTTGGAAATTTCCAGATTCATGACTTATTGCAGTTACAGTCAGGGCTTAGCTATGGGCCATGTCTGTGCATGTGCTCGGCTACTCAAACTAGATTGGCTTTATCGCCACCCAACGTGTTAAATGCAAAGCTTATTGCTGCCTCAGAGCTTGATCTCGCATAACACTGCAATTTGGCACACAGTTTTGTGGGCCCCATCACGTCTTGTTGTGTGGCTGCTGGGTGTCAGTTTTGTGAGTGATTTATGGCCATGCAAATTAGGCTCTTTTTTTGGGCGGGAGATGTGCCCGTCTTAGCCCAATGGACTCTCTGGAGGGACGATTGGGGACTGTGCGGGTGTGAGTCAGTCCCTAACTGCTGACACAGGCACAGCAGCGCTGGCAGAGATACACAGAGCAGCAAGATGGGGAGATGGCCTTCACAGGTCCTTACATTGACTGATGAGATCAAGGAGAAAGTAGGCCAAGCCAGACAAGTGTCGGGCAAACAGATACCCCGGAGAGAGAGAGAGCGAGAGCGACAAACACTCCCTGATCACAAATAGAGGCAGGAGAATGGAAAGTGGCTGACTAGAGCAAGGTTGTTTTGGGTTCTGAGTTCGACATGTCCAATCCTGTTTGTCTAAAGAGTAATTAGGCTGCCGAGTCTTGGACCATGCGAGTCCCAGCCCCAGGGATGGTGGCAGCCAAGAAAGGCCATTCAGAGCTCTCTAAATGCATTCCAGTGGAGAAGAAGTCAGGTTTGTTGGGGGCTACTATAGATAGTGTGCCTGTGATCACATTTGGATCAATGCACCTCCAGTTTCCTGCATTCAGCTGTTACGTTGGCTGATTGGCTAATTTATGTAATAGTCTTATTCATTATGGGTTGTCCCTAATGCTAGTTCATAATGATCCCATGTTCTTGAGTGGCCACACGAGATCCACATCACATTCAAGGCTCATATATAGTCCAGAGTCTGTTAGCCACATGGATAGACTGCCCTCTACTGACTGCTTGTATTTATTTTCAATGTCAAATGTTCATATTGATGTTTTATAATGCATGCTTTTTTCCATCATTTTGATTATATAAATGTTTGATTTAAATAGTAGTATCTTTGCTTCTCACACATTCAAATGTATTTAACCAAAATACTGTCAGCAAGAACAACTGCATCAAATCTCACTTGTTTGAATGATATGAGCGTTTATGGTAAACGGTGATAGGTAAATGATTTACCTATCAGCTGTGTGGGTAAATCAAAATGAGCAAGGGGAACATTTTATCTTACGTTGCACAAGGAGTGATCATAAATAATCAGGAAGTCTTACGTAATGCAGAATTTCTGGAATATGAGTTGCTTATTTACTCAGCATAGTGACTACTGACTGAGTGCATAAATACTGGAAGGAATAAACTAGCAAGTTGATTAACACAATACCAAATTGTTGGATGACATATTAGAGCCTCCTGTTTGACTCTGTTCCCATACATTTACATTACATTTGAGGCATTTAGCTGATGGCCTTATCCAGAGCAACTTAATACTGTACTATATCACATGCAGGATTGCTCCTGGCTCAGAATGGGCCATTGGGGTGGTGACTGTACGACAGTAAGCACGATTGTTCCAAACCCTGACGTAAATCATGTGTTACCTGTGCTCTGATTTGTATTTGGCCTGGTTAATATTGCACTACCAGAGTAATGATTTTTCATTCACATGGTTTGGGTTAGGGTTAGTTTTGACACATGCAGTTTGTTGTTTGTTTGTTTGTTTGTTTGTTTGCAGACCATCTTGCGATGAGATCACACCAGCCGTGACACCAAGTCGATGTGGGCCAGAGGCCCGCTTGCTCGGACCAGTCCACACCCGAACTCTGCCCCCATTGTGATCTGAACTACACCCCTGTAAAGTTCTGTCACACGCTGTCACAGCTGGTGATAATTCTTCACAGCATGTATCGTTGGCAAGGTCATGAGCATGAGCATCAACAACAAGCCTTCACCAACACCATGCTGCTAAATATTATACATAGATATTATATTAGAGGCCATGTAAAGTCCAGATTGGGAGGTGTTTGGATGATTTTTTTTTAATACTGTACAGCTGGCTTGTGCAGGTACTGGAATGTTAATAGTTTATCTTCTACAATATTCCCACAGATGAAGCAGTGTATATGTGTACAGCAGTGAAGCTCATGCCATCATTTGGAAGGTAACAGCATTTGGTCTCGGCTTCCATCCAAACATCTTTACAGTACCATCACTGCCAGAGGCGCAGCTTGTGAACAGGCAAGGTAGGGAACTGCTTGGAGCCCCCAGGTCATTAGGACCCCCCCCCCACAACCCCCTTCTGAGAACTAACAAACTTTACTCCACAGCAGTGACCACAACCCCCACCCCTTTAAACAACCAATGGACGATTTGCAGTGACATTAGCCGTTTTCCCACATGCGCTTTGTACCGCTAAATGACCGGAACGTGGTCTAATGTCTGCATGTGGGAAAGTCGTTGTGCCGGTATAAGCGCAACCCCGTCGTCGCCGACGTTTCACCAGTTTCGAGCCAGTCAGAAGAGCGGTATGCTCTTAACGGAGACCAAGTGGGAAACGGGTCCAGTCATTTTCCGCGACAGCGGTCCTTCTCTCATGGGCGAGGTGTAGCCTACACACCTTGCTTCATGTTCCAGCGGGCATAATCTAATCATTCGCGCACATTAAAGCAAACTGGCGAAATGATCTTGTGATAATAAGAGCGGTAGCCTATGTCAGCTTCATGTGTGGGCGTGCTGATTTCCGAAGGCAAAGCAAGCCCGGACACATCAAACGAAGCCAGTCTGTAAAAAGTGCTTCAACGCGACGCAGGTGAACGGATAAACATCGAACCAGCAACTATTTCTCTCAGACACGGATCCCAACTTCTTCAAAGTGCATCATCTAATCATTCGCGCACATCAAAGCAAACTACTTCCACATTTCGCTTCGTGCATTTGCTTTCTCTACATACATACAAGCTCCCCCTCCCCCCGCCCCCCAACATACAGGCAATTTCGCTGATAGATTCCCACATGCGCGAGCCGAAGTGTGAAGGGAAATGTCCGAAAATTGACTTACAGGTAATTTTCCGGTACGCATGTGGGAAAACGGCTATTGAAACCTCTCTAAAGGGACAAGATGTCATTCCCTGGACGATTTCCAATGACATAACAGGAGAACTCCCTAAAGGAACCTCGTCACACTTGCATGATTAGTTAAACCTACATTCAAGAGAATGTTCATGAATCATGTAAGTCTGACGGGAATGATTCAGTGTCACTGTGAACCAACCATTCCCATCAGAGCCATGATTCCCGTACATTCTCTTGAATTGAAAGTGAAACCTAAATTCAAAAGAATGTACGTGAATTATGTAAGTCTGACGAGAATGATTCAATGTCACTGTGAACCATTCCCGTCCGTCAGACGCATGATTCCTGTACATTCTCTTGAATTGAAAGTGAAACCTAAATTCAAAAGAATGTACCTGAATTATGTAACTTTGACAGGAATGATTCAGGGTCACCGTGAATCATTAGTAAAAAAGTAGAGTCTGCACACTGCTTAAAGATGTCTCCCAGTAGATTTATTTCAGACGTTTCGGTCTCACGACCTTCTTCAGAATGAAGCAGGAAATGACAGAGCACTCGTATAAATAGGTCACATAGGTTTTTTTGAGTGGATGTGCTCTACATTCTCTTGGACTGACGGTGAAAGAAAATGAAGAAGCGATATCTGGAAGTAAATAAAAATAGAAAAAAGAGGATGAGGAAAAAGGAAGTGAGACAGTGGAGCACATGCTGATTAAGCAGATAACTGAAGCCTGCCTTGGGGGAGATCCTTAAATAACTTCAGTGCAATGGTGTCAACTTTTTTGTTTCGTTTACCTGACTAGCTAAGCTAATAGTTGAGCTATGAATGCTATGAAGCAGGACACGAAATGAGTACCAGCCACCACCCAAATGCTGGTCAAATATAAATATGCAAGTGGCTGGTACTGTAGATTTGCTTCACTCACCACCCAACAAAACAACAATGGTAATCTATTGAGTGGCTGGTCAAATTTGAACATTCACTAACCAATGTAGCCATTTGGCCGGTAGACAAAACAGTGGATTTTGCATCCATATGAAAGTTATGAATAGGCTAATGAAAGCTATGCCATAGGCGAACTTTAAAAGTTGAACTTGAGGAATTCTAATTCTAACATGTAATTTTAATTCTAATATGTAATGTGACAATGTTGAAGTTATTTGGTTATTTATTTTGGTTTTTATTTTTATTTTTATTTTGAAAATTGCAAGGCTTTTGATGTTCTTTATATTTTTATTTGGACAATTCTACTAATTTTGAATAAAAAAAAACTGTTTAGACTTCATTGAATTTTTGTTGGTTTCAGATTATTTATAACATAATGGTGATGAATGCTGGTTGGAAGGGTCCCCTGGGATATTTTGCCTAGGGCCCCAACAGACTCTATAAACCCCACTAATCCCTGCATACATGTGTAGCAAACAGCTTTACAGTACCATCACTGCATACATGTTTTTTATTTTTATTTTTATTTAACCTTTATTTATACAGGTGAATCACCTTGAGACCTGGATCTCATTTTCAAGTGCGACCTGTAAATGTAATGTGTAGTAAAGGTGGCCACAATCAACCCTGGCAATGTGGCCATGTGAGTGAGCATCGTGATCTATGTCCCTTGAGCTGCACAAAACCACAATAATCAATATATAATAATCAATATATAATCGTTCTCCTTTAAGCATCGCCAAAAGGTAGAAAATCACTTTATTATTCTGCACATCAGAGCCCTGCCTTACTATGCAAACATTCTTCC
>NC_139652.1:13505399-13687899 GCF_964638095.1 Poromitra crassiceps
TTTTTCGACGTATCTAGCCTTTCTTCTGTGTTTGTTTTATGTAGTTAGCTAGCTAATAACGTTTGTTTACAACTGTCAAACTCGCTGTTTTTTTGCAGACTCGTTACAGACAGAGCTACTGACTCCACGTTAATTTAATTTAGCTTCAAGTCTACTCTGGTCTGGTCTGGTCCAACAGGTAAATTAGAAGATAAACTATTAACATTTCAGTTCCTGCACAAGCCAGCTGTAACTACAGTATAAAAAAATCATCCAAATACCTCCCAATCTGTACTTTAAGTGGCCTCTAATATAATATCTATGTATAATATTTAGCAGCATGGTGTTGGTGAAGGCTTGTTGTTGATGCTCATGCTCATGACCTTGCCAATGATACATGCTGTGAAGAATTATCACCAGCTGGGGCAGCGTGTGACAGAACTTTACAGGGGTGTAGTTCAGATCACAATGAGGGCCGAGTTCCATGATGGGTGTGTGGACTGTTCCAAGCAAGGGGCCCTCTGACCCCATCAACTTGGTATCACGGCTGGTGTGATCTCATCTCAAGATGCATTTGTCAAAACCCAAACCATGTGAATGAAAAATCATTACTCTGGTAGTGCAATATTAACCAGGCCAAATACAAATCAGAGCACAGGTAACACATGATTTACGTCAGGGTTTGGAACAATCGTGCTTACTGTCGTGCAGTCACCACCCCAATGGCCCATTCTGAGCCAGGAGCAATCCTGCATGTGATATAGGCTACAGTATTAAGTTGCTCTGGATAAGGCCGTCAGCTAAATGCCTCAAATGGAATGTAAATGTATGGGAACAGAGTCAAACAGGAGGCTCTAATATGTCATCCAACAGTTTATTGTGTTAATCAACTTGCTAGTTTATTCCTTCCAGTATTTATGCACTCAGTAGTCACTATGCTGAGTAAATAAGCAACTCATATTCCAGAAATTCTGCATTACGTAAGACTTCCTGATTATTTCATGCATGATTGATCACTACTTGTGCAACGTAAGATAAAATGTTCCCCTTGCTCATTTTGATTTACCCAGACAGCTGATAGGTAAATCATTTACCTATCACCGTTTACCATAAACGCTCATATCATTCAAACAACTGAGATTTGATGCAGTTGTTTCTTGCTTCCAGTATTTTGGTTAAATACATTTGAATGTGTGAGAAGCAAAAATATTTGAATCAAACATTTATATAATCAAAAATGATGGGGAAAAAGCATGCATTATAAAACATTGTGAACTTTTGACATTGAAAAAAAAATACAAACTGCAGTCAGTAGAGGGCAGTCTATCCATGTGGCTAACAAACTCTGGACTATGAACCTTGAATGTGATGTGGATCTCGTGTGACCACTCAAGGACATGGGATCATTATGAAGTAGAAACACACACGTGTTGTTAAAGAGGGTGCGCTAAGTCACATACGGTAAACAATTCATTTTACATGATGACTATTTTGGGACTCGCAGGTGGCGGACAGGTGTCTGAGAGTCACTCACCAGAACTTAAATCTAGACACCATTGGCGACTGTTAATTTCGGGCCCTGCCCGTGTTGCATGATGTGGGCACAGCTCAATCCTGTCAGTGTCATGCTGCAGATTAGAGACAAGGCACAGAGACGTACAAAGCTGCTAATAATCCCATTATGTGTTTTCCCCCCAATATTTTATTTTTCAATTTTCAAAACATGAAAGGCCATAAAACAAAAAACAAAATAAAAACAAACTCAGGCACAAAAAAAAGAAAAAAGACATATCAACATTACAACATTACAACATGGTGCTACCAGCCGCATAAGGTGATTATGTGCTTGTAAGAGATGTTGTACATACAATCCAGTGCAGGGAGCAGGGCCGTAACCAGGGTTCTGAAATAGGGGAGGTCCAGCAAGGGGAGGCGGATTCGGTGGCCCCCGTAAGGGCGCCGCCGAAAAAAATTTGAGGTTTTTTTCCCCCCTTTTTTAGCCATATTTAGAGTAATATATCATTTTAAATCAACATTAGGATTATACTGTTGTGATGTCATTATTCAGTATATTCTCTTTCATGTCACCACCTGCTCAGCTCTCCTGTCAACATAATTGTAACTAACAAACACAAACTGTTTTAGCCAAATTCATATCAAAATGACACCTACAGGTACACAACCCAAGCCGTACACAACACACAGTCATCATCGATAATAAAAAAAACATACAGAGGGACATTTATTTATTCCTGATAGGAACGATTGAAAAATAAAATAAAATATATTATGTTGTTTTTAACTTTACACCACCTCTTTTTGTTACTTATTGGGTCATGAAACTGAAACCATGCATATAGCCACCTGCATACCTGACTTCAGGAGCTTGGCAATTGGCATCATGCATGATTAGCCAGTAGCATCCCAACGTGTCACACAGGTAACATTACTTAAGAGACAGACTAGACACTTACTTTCTTGGTTGTTGCTAAAAAATCTGTCAGTGTCACTCACTGTCTGTCGTTCACTCGCTCACTGTCTCGCAGCTCGCTCACCTTCAATTATCTCGCCAGGCAGACAGACAGTCATCACTCACCACCATGCTGCTGCTCTCTCGGAATCAAGTTACCGCGGACACGGCGTCAGATGACTTCCTGCCTGACCTGCCTTTCGTTTCAAAATAAAAGCGATCCCGTGTTTTTCATGCTTTTCCATGCAGATTGTTTTATTAATTTTTTTTTTTTTTTTTTTTTTTTTTTTTTTTTCTGAAATATTAGGGGAGGTCCGGACCTCCCCGTCCTCATAGCTAGTTACGGCCATGGCAGGGAGTCCATGAGAAATCAGCTGGGGACTTACTCGTCGTTTCTAACCTCATCCAAGTAGGCCAGAAACGGGTCCCAGATAGTTGAGTCTCCCCATACGCACAACCAAAACCATGACCGCCAGCCACAGCTGAAAATACACACACACAATAGCGTTTCCTTCACACCTTCTCCTTCACACCTTCATGAGCGCTGTTGAATTTTTAAAACGCCGTAATGTACATGCCAGGTCGCTAGGTGGCAGTGTGATGGTCAACGGGGCATTGCTCGTCGCTCCACAACTTGGAGACTTCCTTTTAAAACACTTCTCTCACAGCAGCGGTAAACTTAAGGATAAGGCGTAGAGCCACATCAACGAGAGCACAACCGTAAGATCCATGTCTGCTTCTCTTCGTGTTGTTTTCCTGACTGATGTTGTGTAACTCGCGCACGGCTATGACGTAATCTCGTGTGTCGCGTGTGCAGGCACGTCAGAGTTCCTGAAATGAGCCGTGTCAAAGCGATTACATGGAAGCGCTCAGCGGGGAGCGTCACCAAGAATTCCACTCTGGAGGGTGGTTTCAAAATGTGTCGTTTCCTAAGCGCAAATAAAAAGGGAGGCACTAACGATAAAATAATTCCCCGTCACCATAGGAAACCGTCCTCGTGTAAAGTGCCCCCTCTCTTGGTGACAGTCACCCCCTGCGTCAGAGACTGCTGCACAGCCTTAGGGAGGAGCATAGAGGATTCCGAACAGCCGAAGATGGCGAGTTGCGCCTCCGGCTGAAGGGTTATTTCATAGGCCTTAGAGTACCAATCAAATATTGTGGTCCAGAATCTGGATAGTGAAGAGCAAGACCAAAAAGCATGTGACAGTGTGTCCTCTGACACCTGACCTATCTAGTGGTGAGACAGAAGGGTAGATCCTGTGCAACTTAGACTTGGAATAGAGAGCCAAAGTGAAACGTCACTTCCTGCTTTCTCCCTGTACCAGCGCTGCGAAAAATATGAATGGCGGTGGACGGAGAATAAGGGC
Organism: Poromitra crassiceps; assembly: GCF_964638095.1. NCBI lineage: Eukaryota > Metazoa > Chordata > Actinopteri > Beryciformes > Melamphaidae > Poromitra > Poromitra crassiceps. The sequence continues at coordinate 13,509,216 of NC_139652.1, forward strand.
CTGTGTCCACCTAGCGTCTTTTTCCGACTGACAACAACAACAAGACTAAACTGTATTTTTCAGGCTGACAACAGCCTGTTTAAAATAGGAGGGGACACAACCAGATTCCAGTGAGCAAGATAGAGAGCAGACAGGGGCCCATATATGGAGCTGATTACATCCATCAGCAAAGATGTAAGAGATTTATATGGAGGTGAGGATATAGTAAGAGAGCTAAGTAAGAGGTGGGCTGCTTAACATGTGTATATCAGAATCACAAACAGAATAAAAACAGCTATCACAGAATCATAACAAGTGGTACAAAATAGTAACCAATAATACATACAATCCAATTGCATTTTGTTTAACATCTGAAAACATTAGTTCCGCCCGCGTTGTTCTTGGTGCTTGTCTACAACTATGATAGAGCAGTAATTGTGAATAGTGAATTATATATATATATATATATATATATATATATATATATATATATATATATATAAAGAAAAAAAACATCGCATGGATGCATAACTGGGACGTATCCTCAGTGATGTACCCTGGGGTCATAGGATGTTTCGGGTCTCGCAACATCATACACCCTCGCCCAGGTGACCCAGCCGGGGCTGGCCAAGCCCCAACTTACGTCCCAGTAGCTACCCACGGTCAGCCCTATAGGGAGGGTCGAAGGTGGTCACGTGGTCAGGGCCACTCAATCCGCTGCTCCGGAACTACTCTGCTGGGACCGGGGGAGGGGGAGGGCTCTGGTACGTAGAGGGACCGGGCTCTGTGGGTTGCCACCCGGCCGGGTTCCTCCCTCGTCTCACCAGGTCTACGACCTGTGCGCTGCACCAGACTCCCCCGCTCCAAACATCTCATTCCGAGGTGATGGTATCTTGGTGGATACCATGCAGTACCAGTACTTGGTGGCACTGCAGTCTCCACTTGCGGCTTGAATGGCCCTCCTAAAAGGCCTCTCGTGGGTTGTTGGGCTTCTTCCTCACGGAAGACACAGGCTGGGGAGCTAACCCATACTGCTACCCGGGTGCCGTCCCTGTTCCGGCTGTCAACTGACTCTCCAGTAGTCACTAGTCTTTCCTGGTTGTCACCAGGATATATATATATATATATATATATATATATATATATATATATATATATATATATATATATATATATATATATATATATATATATATACATAGTGTATATAGGCTACAGTATTCTGGAGATTTAATTGCTCAATTGTCATCATAATTCATGTTTACTAAAAAGATAATTTAGTTAAAAAGATTTAGTAAGCTAAGCACATAATAGCTTGTTGTCAGATACAATGCAGTTTAAGTAATTATACTTTCTGTAGCCTATCTGTTTTCAGTTTTACCCTTTCTAGCCAATAAACCTCTGGGCAAAATACAAGTCTGTCTATGGAGTCTTGGTGAAAGCAAGGAGTTTACCTGGCTGTCAAAGTAAGTACCTCACTCACGTATAGGGGACAGACAGCACATCATCGTTTGCTACATTTAGCAAAAATCTAATATTCAACTGATGGGAAAAAGACAGTTAAAGTAAGGTCATATATTGTTGCATGCAATTAAAGACAAACCAGGCACCACACCTATGCCTAACCGAAACCCATGTGGCGGTAACACACACGCACGCACGCACGCATACACACACACACACGCACGTACGCACACACACACGCACACGCGCGCACACACACACGCACGCACACATCCGCACAGGACCGAACACATGTTCCCCTCAAGGGATTTTCCAGGCGGTGATAGCGCCAGGAGATAAGAGGCAGTGATTCGCGGTCATTCACTTTCACTTTAATTTCAAGAGAACATTATGTGAATCCTTCCTGTCAAACTTGCATCATTCATGTACTTTCTCTTGAATTGAAAGCGAAAGAACGCTGGTTGGAAGGGGCCTCTTGGAATTTTTGCCTAGGGCCCCAACAGACTCTAGAATCACCAGACACTAGAGATGTCTTAAAGTCGAGCTGAACCCAAAAATGACTTTTCTTTTAGTTCAAATACCTGGGTATGCAGTGTACCCATTTAATAATGTATGCAACAACAACAAAAATCACAAAAATCTAATTTCTTTAGTTTTTCACACTTTTTCACATCAAAAGTTCATTTTTCAAGATTTCATTCATAACAGTAATCTACAGTTTGCTGACGTCACCTAGTACTATCAAATTTCTACCCCATTTCAACCAATCATATCACGACATGGCAGCTGTCAATCAAATCTTCATTTCAGGATCATTTTCTCTAACAAATGAAGGAGAAAATGGCGCCTAGTGCCTGTCATCTGGCAGAATTCCTATCCCATAAACTAACTTTCTGCATGCCCTAATCTAAAGTGTAAACCATTCATGACACATAAATGTGTTACATACAAGGGAGTATAGCTCTGTTTGTCAAAATTGAAGCCAATGTGGAAGTGTCTTCTTTGCCTGCAGGGGGCGACCCATTGGTTTGTGGACTTCTGTTTTGAAGCCTCAAGTATGGCCTCAGTAAACACTTTCCTAGTGCGTTTATGATCTCAATCGCTATATTCAGACTATGTTTTTGGGCGTGATTGACAGGTCGCTTGTCCACTGATCACACAGCTCGCCGATCACGGACCAATAGCAGGCCGTGCTCTGTGGGAAACCCCTGGACTTGTGAGAACCAAGATGGCAATGGCCAAAATGCTATATGTGAGGCATCAAAAAACAGAAGTCCCCAGACCAATGGGTCACCCCCTGCAGGCCATTCGAAAGAATGCAGTTTTAAGTGCACTCCCGCATTGGCTTCAATTTTGACAGACCTACCCCCTTGTATGTAACACATTTATGTGTGATGAATGGTTTACACTTTAGATTAGGGGATGCAGAAAGCCTTATAAATTAATTGTAAATGATTAACACATAATTTATAACAGGTGAGGAACACCTGTGATATGTTACCATAGCATTTATTAATCATCTACAAATGTATATTTATGTTTTGTAAATGATTAGTTCTAAAGGCTTATAAATGACTTACGACTGAACGTTATTATAAAGTGTTACCAACTATTTTTATACGCATTTTACGAAATGTGTATGGGAAAATCTCTGGTACAGTGCTGAAGCAGGAAGTAGGCGGTCACTTTGCCTCTCTATTCTCTGGCAGAACACAGGCATCATGAGCATCTCGAAATAAGGTGGATAAAAAAAAATCACAATTTATTGGGGAACCACAGAGCCACCTGACTACTGCACTGTGAGGGGAGTCACAACACAGGATCAGCTCAGTGTCCACGTAGAGTTAAAGGGATACACCACTTTTTTGGAAGTTTAGCTCATTTGCCACATCCCCCCCACATAGGCCTAACATAATTAACCTCCATTCTATGGCGATAATTACGAACTTCACGACTGTAGCTCACTGTAAACTGAGCGGACAGTGCCGGTGTCATGCCGAGTTTTGCACCTCCGCCGAGAATTGCATCCCCACCTTCCGGGAGCATATTGTAATGATTTATACGTAAGGGATAATGTATACTGAGCCGGTGATTACTGTGGAAATAATGACCGACAGGTGAATGATTTAGCCCGACGCGCAGCGGAGGGCTTAATATTCACCTGAAGGTCATTATTTCCAGTAATCACCGGCTCAGTATACATTATCCCGCTTAGAACACGGCCTACAACTAAATCATTCAATAATCTGACAAAAATAATTATTCAAATAGATTTTTTAATAGCGTTTTCAACACAAAGCGGTTTCATTCGTAATTGGCACACAAGACACCACAGCTGCAACTGGTTGGCCTAATTAGTAGCGTCTGCGGACAGAATGCTCTTATCAACTGATTAATCCAGGTGTGGCAGAGCAGCGGTCGGTTGTCGAGAAATAATGACCGGTGAATATTGTTGATTGACCAATCAGAATCGAGTATTCGAGAGAGCCGTGTTCTAAGGAAACTTAACTGTTTAAAGATGATATAATTGTCTGGGTAGACGTGATCTCCAAGCCAGGGGGTCTGTCCTGGCTCATGAAGACCGACTTTGATGCATTAGATCCGCGTGGAGGTGACTTCCATGCTTGGGGCTCTCTTCTGGCTCATGGAAGCCGACTTTGGTGCTTAAAATCCATGGTACAGAGGACCTCGAGACCTGGGGATCTCTCCTGGCTTTATGGAGGGGGGTGCAAATCTCGCCGGTTTGTACCTGCCGAGATTTGCATCCCTGTTTTTAAGTTAAAACAGCCCCAAAATATGGTGGGGGTGCAATTCTTGGCGGGGGTGCAAAACTCGGCATGACACCTGTCAGGCATGGTGTATCTTGGTTATGTAGGGGGGATGTGGCAAATGAGCTAAACTTCCAAAAAAGTGGTGTATCCCTTTAAGGAGATCGAAGTGAGCAGGATCAGAGAGGAAAAAGGAGTGTCGTATGCTGAGGCTGTTAAGTGCATGGAGATGGAGAGAAAGGAAAAAGTGGAAGTGCAAAATGAATCGGAGCAGAAGAGTGGAACTAGTCAAAATATCAGGGTGGAGAAAAAAGGATTTGTGGCCTTCATTGCGTTTGTGATCAACTGTGCTTTGGAGCTGGAAGGAATGTCGAGAATCAAGATGGTGCTGCTGCCTGCTGGATGCTGCCAGGATGTTTTTAAGCATTCAGGACGTTTCAGGGAAGGAGGTGAACAATATCATGAAGGGGAGTGAAGGGGAGCAATTTGGATGGACATGAATAAATTACTTTAGTATGTTAAAGTGTGAAGCTGTTACAATACAGTAGGTGGCGGTAATGCACAAATAGGCTACGTTTGCCAACCGCCATAAAACACTAGAAGACGAAGAAGAAGAATTCCTCTCCATGCCCGGGCGCATCGTTCGCTCGTCCCTCCCCCAGTGTGCGTCCTGGTTCCCAAATGCAATGTCAGTTAAGGTCAGTGGTGCTGTCTACGTGATACGCAGGTATACGCAGTATACACACTGCGAAAAGACTCAGATTTGCGTATGCGCACTGGGAAATGCGCTATGATACGTATCGTTTTCAATTTCCATTCATAAAATTCACCCTGTGCGCTCTGTGTGTAAAACGGACGCCTATTTAAAAGCGTGGGTAAAGGCAAGGCATAGGCAAGGCTTGGGTCGCCGGTATGAACCCAGCCTTACCCTATGTTCACACACAGCACCCAAGCCTTGCCTTTACCTACGCTTTTAAATAGGCATCCTTTTTAGTCAATGAGGCTGTGTACACAGGACGCCTCAACATGAACCTTACATGTACCCACGCCTCGCCTGAGCTGCGCCGATTTTTACGTGAGTTCTATTTTCAAGCCGACTAGGCGCGTGAAGGCAGACTTTTTCTGTCAAGCCATGAAAGAAAAACGTGACATTATCCGTGGGAAATGGCAAAGTCAACTGAATTTCAAAATAAAATGGTGTTACAGCGTTGAGCAGAGAGAGAGAGAGAGAGAGAGAGAGATTGATGGGTGGCTATCACGTGGGGCTTTCTCCCCGTCGGCAAACAAATCTTCAGGAGAGAGAATAGCGACCGAAGAAGCAAGATGAAGCTGATAGCTGAAGCTATTCTGTAAATTTGGGGAGGAACAACAACAACAAAAAATGGGTTGAATCTCCGCCCACTTCCGGCCGAAACCACGCCCCCCGGGCAGAGTCAGTATACCCTCTGAAAAAAGGTAGACTACACCACTGGTTAAGGTGAATGCACGATCGGATTCCACAGGTGTGTTGTTGCTCCTGAAGACTGATACACCTGTAATCGAGGTGTGACTCGACTCGGCATCTGTGCGTGGAAAAAGCCCCCAAGCTTTTCACAACCGCCTTTCAACAAGAATTGCCAATAGTGCCTTTCTGAAGCCCTCGCAGGACGTGCGGGGAGATGTGAACAACTTGCGCACAGACTTCTTTTATTATTATTTCGTCAAGTGTCGAAATCTGGACTGTTCCCGTTTGTGCAACTCCTGTTTGTTCTTTTCCTCCAAGGTGAGTCCCGGGGAGCTGCTGTGTGTTAAGGTGATTTGTTCTGCGTTTCATATTTAAACATGTACGTTAAACCCCTGTAAATCTGAACACCAAGTTTGTTTGGATACATAACATAGTGAGTCCTTTTTGGCTCCATGGTTAGACAGAAACTACCATGCTTGGAGTGAGAAGGGGCTGGTCTCCATCAATGACTATATACAGTGTTGGGGTAACTCATTACAAAAGTAACATATTACATGTAGGCTAATATATTACATTTAGCAGTAACTCAGGAATATAACTTATTACTTATAGGATTTCAGTAATATTATACCAGTTACTTTGTCAAGTAACTCAAGTTACAAATTGAGTGACATAGAACAAAAATCTAAGCACATATTTAAATATACAATCATTTCCTAATCAAACTGTTTTTTTTAATGCAAATAACACTATAGATGACAATAACAAAGGAAGAGAATAACATTTAGAATTTTGGATTGTTTACACTGACTTCAAGACAAATGAAATAGTTTTTCGGGATGGTTCCTGGGCAGCGATGTCATTCTAGTGCTGCTGGTGTTTTGGTGAAAGTAATGCAAATGTAGTCTAATAAGTAACGAGTTACTCTACACAGACAGTAATATTGTAAAGTAACTTGTAGTATATAATATATAATATGTAGTATATTACATTTTGAAAATTGAAAGTAACTTGCCCAACACTGCTTATATATAGATGGTCACTTTGCATCCTTTGATAAAGAGGAAGTTTGAGTTACCGAACTTGTACCGGTGGTGTTGGTGGTACTTGCAGCAACCCATGTTAAGGGCTTGCCCAGGGGTGGATTCAAACTGCCGACCTTCGAGGCGGACACGCTAACCACTTCACCAAGAGAGCTAGCTCCCTCGGCGGAGCTGATTAATGTGCCTTTATACTGGGGGAGTGAGTTTAACCAACCTACTCGCTACGACTCGGGACTCGCGAGGAATCGGTGCTGATTCACTTCGGTTACACTTGCTGCAACTCAGAAATTATGTTAGATCCAGGATTCACACTTTTGAAGTGCTTCCAAATGAACATGCTTTTTTCTATGTATTGCTGAGCACTTCTCACTCCAAGGCAAGCACCTCATTTTTAGATTTGTATGTCTGTTTGACAACTGCACCACAGCCTCTACTGAGAGGATTAGAGAAGCGTGGCAGGAGGAACTTGACATTGATTTATCTGATATTGTATGGGATATGAGCACTCTGTCTCATGCTTTTTGGTCCTGTCCCTCACTGACCAGATTCTGGCCCAGGGTATTTGACTGGTACTCTAAGGCCTACAAAATAACGCTTCAGCCAAAGGCAGGACAGGACTCGCTATCTTCGGCTGCTCGGAGTCCTCTTTGGACTTCCTACGGCTGTGCAACATTCTCTGACTCGGGACAATCGTTGCCAAGAAACTCATCCTTCAGGAGTGGAAGTTCCCCTCTCCACTCTCTTTTCAGCTGTGAGGACCTGAGGACCAGCTCAGGAGATTTTTAGTTGTTTGGGACCCGTTTCTCGCCCACCTCGACGAGGTTAGGGGCGATGGGTGACTTGTACCGGCTGGTCTCCAATAGACCCCCTTGTGAAACAATGATATATATTCCTGTAGAAGCCAGTGGTGATTCTAGAGTCTGTTGAGGCCCTAGGCAAAAATTCCAAGAGGCCCCTTCCAATCAGCGTTCTTTCACTTTCAATTCAAGAGAAAGTACATGAATGATGCAAGTTTGACAGGAAGGATTCACATAATGTTCTCTTGAATTGAAAGTGAAAGTGAATGACCGTGAATCATTCCCGTCAAACATGCATGATTCACATACATTCTCTTGAATGTATGTTTCACTTTCAATTCAAGATAATTAGGGCTGTGCCGATTCACTTATCTCCCGATTCGATACTATCACGATACTTGGGTGCCGATTCGATATATATTGCGATTCTTAAGTATTGCGATTCTACGATTATTGCGATTCGATATTACGATTTATTGCGATTTTTGTTTATTTTTTTCTTTTATTTTTTCAGTTTGTTTGCTTTTTACACTAGATTAGAACATGGGAAAAGTTGAATCATACACTAGAGACTGTATATTATATATCATGAGTAGGGCTGGGCGATATAGTTAAAAACAGGGCCGGACTGGGATCATAATTCAGGCCGGGCATTAGATACCAAGCAGGCCAGGCCGATATGGGCCGACGTTTGAAGCCCAAAGATGCACCCACTTTAACCCTGAAGTGTAATTATTACTTCAGACTAACTAATAAAGTAATAAAACCACTAGTAAACCAGTAGGCGGCGCCTGGCCTGCTGTTCAGTGAGTGGCCTGACTGCGGGCACAAAAAAAAAAAAAAAAAAAAAAAAAATTTTTTTTGCTTTTGCGATTATCGATTCTGGAATAAAAGATCGATTCAAAAAATCGTGACATTAAAAATCGCGATACTTAGGTGAATCGATTTTTTCTCCCACCCCTAAAGATAATGTACATGAATCATATGAGTATGAGGCCATTTACACCTGACATTAACATGCGTCTTCTGCCATCGGATTGCAATCAGATTGTGTTTTATCACTTGAAAGTACAGCTGTAAACACCCCCAAAACGCATTGAAGGATTGCAATCTGATCGGCCAAACCACCTCCGGAGGTGGTCAGGGATGCATTGTGTACACATTTTGAACACAAGTGTAAATGCAATGTGTCCTCTCAATCTGGATACAGCAACTGTATGCGGATTGAGAGGTAGGGATGTTCATCAATTATCGATAATCGATAATTGATCGTTGAGGAATGAATTCGATCACGTGGATTGTTTTCCGATTATTATTATTTATTTTTTTCGATTATTATTATTATTATTTTAAAAAAAATTGGCGGACTAGGTTTGGGTGGAATTCGTTCCTCCTCGCCCCACTCCATTGCACAGCCGACTAACGTGAGGTGGAGCTTCATATAGTCTCTAGTTTTCTGGCTGGGCGGGGGCCTTTGTGCCAACAACCCAGTGGCGCTGGAAGTACTTTTAGGTAGGGGGTGCTGCAAGGCCGTAGCCACCGATTCAACATTGGGGGGGACGGCTGCCGGCGGAAAATTTGGCGGCGACCTTTGGCCACTTTGTCGCCAGATTAGAGGAATATTAACATTAAGATTAGACTGTTGTGTCATTATTCAGTCACCTTTTCTCACTCACCTCCATGTCACCACTTGCTCCCACTGCTGTGTTGGAATCCTCATTCTCTCTCCCACCCTTTTTGGACTTTTAGCCATATTTAGAGGAATATTTAATTTTAAATTAACATTAGGATTATACTTTTGTGATGTCATTATTCAGTGTCTTCTCCTCTTCTCTGCAGCATTACTCAATTTACCCTCAGGAATCAGGGACAGTGATAGCCTACCTGCTATTCCTCTCATATATCCAGGGCCGGATTAATAGTACCATGGCCCCCCGGCCGGGGCTATTCATTTTCTAAGCTATTCATTTAGCCTTTTAGTCATAAAGATTATATCTGAAATGTTCTGACTGAAATGTTATAACAGAAGTGGAGTATTGGCCAGAATTACATGAACATTTGGACACTTATTCAGCGGGTATTTTGCATGTTGCGTTCAGGTGCACTGTAAAAAAAAAATTTTTTTTTTACATCTCTTGCCACCAGGGGGTGCTGCAGCACCCACCGCACCCAGCTTCCCGCGCCCTTGCTCTCACCCTAAAAAGTTTGCGCACCCATGATCTGTTAGATTCTAACAGACTTCGATTGAAGCATCAGCTCTTCTTTGTTTTTTTTTACAAAACAAACAGGCTCAGACACAGGAAAAGAAAGTAGCCTGCATACGATAGGAAAACAAACAAACAAAAACAAAAACAAGAACATTTAACATTACAACGTGGCGCTACCAGCTGTACAAAGTGTTTATGTGCTTGTAGGAGATAATGGACAAGGGATCCCACGCAAGGGGTCCATAAGATACCAGCTGGGCGAGCCATCTGTCACCCCTAACCTCAGTCACCGCACTCTGCACGGGCCAAAACAGAACATAGTCAGTGCGCCGCTCGCTCCGAAACACCAGGGGGCGGTACGAACAAAATCTTCCAGAGAAGCGTTGAAGGAGGAAGCAAGGTGCCTGTGCCTGTGGTAGTCTATCAGCGGAGATCTGCTGTGATTGAGTCCTCACCGTCCTCATCGTCGTAAAGTCGCCTTCGAAGCATGACGTTCGATTATAACGAACTAGTTGTGTGGCTTAGCCTTCCCAAATGTTGAGGGTCGTTTTTTAGAATTTAATACATAGAATAGGGAACGTTACATTCAATTTCATTCAGACTGTCTGGCACTCAATCGCCGCCATTTTCCCCTGGAGTCTTCCCTCAAAAGCGTCCATGTTGACAATGTGCCAAAATGTGCAAAAACCGAAAAGCATTTATCTGGAGCACCGCGAGCAACCCGGAAGTCGTTGTTCCGGGTTGCTTCAGATCAGAGAAGAAGAAGAAGAAGCGGTGCTCCAGATAAATGCTTTTCGGTTTTTGAAAGACAGAAAAGTGGATTTTATGCAACAATTTGGATGCAACAACTAGGTGTCATTAAAAGAAGAGGATGTTTTACATCGGATAGCGTCTTCACTTCACGTGAAGACTCAGGTAGGAGCCGGCATTTAGACCTAGATGTGAAAATGTCACAGTGTAAAATGGGAAAATGCGTGACGTTCGCCGGGCGCTAATGCGCTCGTATGAGCCAGAAGCGCTCGGCTAGCGGGGTAAGGGGGGGGGGGATGGGGGCAGGCTGTAGGGGGTGGGGGGGGGGGGGATGGGGGCAGGCTGTAGGGGGGGGGATGGGGGCAGGCTGTAGGGGGGGGGGATGGGGGCAGGCTGTAGGGGGGGGGGGGGTGGGGGCAGGCTGTAGGGGGGGGGGGGGTGGGGGCAGGCTGTAGGGGGGGGGGGTGGGGGCAGGCTGTAGGGGGGGGATGGGGGCAGGCTGTAGGGGGGGTGGGGTGGGGGCAGGCTGTGGGGGGGGGGGGCAGGCTGTAGGATTTGCATGAATAGGAAAAAGACTCTTTGAAGTCATGGAAGTAAGGGGACGTGGAGTTGTCACCTAAATGACGGCCCTGGAAGTTGCTTTGTCACAGTGTGTCTGACAGGAAGTCAAAGGAGACAAGTCATTTTCTCTGTTACAGACACTGTTGACCTTTTGTGTAATCCACCTTGGACAAGGCTTGTACTGCTGTCTGTATTATGGTCAAGTGAATTGACGTGGATATGGATATTACCCGCTTTTAAAGGATGGCACAGTTTTAATCCACAATATATTTATTATTATAAAGTGCCAGCACCAGCATATGACAATTAAATGGAATATTAACTCATTGAGTGCCAGCCACTTTTGGAGAACGGACGCTCCCAGTGCCAGAGTTTCAGAGCGTTTTCAGTGATTTCTCGAGGCCCACAGAATATTGTGTGATATTACTATGTAAACACTGAACACACACAAAGAACGATGAGACTCTATTCTATCATCTGCAAAAAAAAGTTTATTGATCCCATTTTCCGTTCTTTAGTTATGAGCCGGAGAAGATAGCTTGATTCATCCAAAAACAGTAATTTTTTCCTAGAAGCTGAGATAATTGGCCTTTTGTGAAATTAAACATTTCAAGCACATCACTGACTCTGAAGCTAATCTTTTCTAATGTAGTCACACCTCAAAAATAATTTCCTTCAATAAAACAGTTTAGGCCAGGGAATTTTGTTTGGCAGAATAATATTTTTAGCTACAACCAGCAGCGCTGGCCCCTGCGTGCGCTGCTGGTTGCAGCTTCTTGCTGGTCTTGATTTGCTGCTGGTGGGCATCGGATATTCTGGCTTGCGTTTGTCAATCCTGTCCTGCTGCCTGGGTCTGTCTGGCCGTTGCGTGCTGCTCTGCGTGCCCCCCCCCCCGCCCCGCCTCGCCTCGCCTCGCCTGCACACTCCTCCTCCTGTCTGTGGTGGCTCTCTGCTGAGTTTGCTGTGCGCACAGTGAAGGGTGCGCAACATCCCGTTTTTTTACAGCGTTCCGCGTGTGTTTGTCACCGGCAACGATGCTTCCAGTTGAGAATAATAACAACTCCACGGTGTGGATGTGCGGATGTGCTGTCGCAACCGACACGGAGCGGCTCAATTGTGGGAGCAGATTGGCTGCTGCAGGCACAGCTGCAGTAACGTGCTTCAGCATATCGATGCATACGGATGCGATGCGATTTCCGTTTCCATAACGACTTCTTCTTTGTTTTTTCCTTGCCTTTCTGTTATGTGGAGAGCACTGTCGCCACCTAAGGGTTCTGTAAAATAGGTTATAGACCTCCAATAGCTACTATAGTTGTACAGGAGCTGCGGAAGGCTTTGATCGACGTCCCACCGTCAAAAAACGCATTGGACGTCGAAGGACGTCCGTGGCACTCTACGTCACTATTTAATTGGACGTCGAAGGACGTCCATGGCACTCAATGAGTTAAGACACTAGTCTGCCTCGTAGTACACACTACTCAAAACAAAACCAATTAGAACAGTTAAAAAAACAAACTGGCCAAGCAATAGTTGGCAACAGCTGTGTTGTTTGTTTCTGGCCTTCTGTGCAACATTGCAATGCAGCGATTGCACAGATGCAGGTGTAATGATGATGTACAGGAGCAAGTAGAAGAGCATTGGAAAGGCCAGGGGCCGATTGCACAAAGCACCTTAAGTTAAGATTTTCCTTAGAGTCCTATTTAAGGTGTAACCTTAAGGTTAAACATTTTAAGGAAAACATAAGCACAAGATTTAAGGGTGTTTTGTGCAACCGATTTAATTTTATGGACACCTTAACTCGGACTCTATGGAAAATCGTAACTTAAGGTGCTTTGTGCAACCGGCCCCAGTTTTTCCCCACTGGCAGAAATACACACTGAAAGGCTAAGTGGCACGTCAAGCTACCTTGACCAGTCTGCTCACAGCGTTGTTTCAATCCGGAGCATCGATGACTGTTGACCTAGATAGCCTGGTAAACCAGCCCGTCACGTGAACTCACATTTCATTTGGTTCCCCGTGACGGTCTGGCCCCGACGCCATGGGGGGGTTTAGCAGGGGCGGGAGCATGGGCGGGCGTAGCTGCCTTGACAGACAACTCCTTCAGCCAATCAGCGTCGGATTCAATCGAACCCAAATCCACTCGGGAGAATGGCAAAAACATATTTTCCGCCGAGAAACTCTGCGGTTGCGGCGATACTCCTGTACTTGTTTAATTGTTGTTATTGAGTATTTCTGCAATAACTGCACTTTATGGCTGTTTAAACTAGACAAACGCTGACATGACTCCTCGACACGATCAGGCAAGGAGGCGGCCATTACTGTTTTGTTAGTGCAGTGCTAGTGGCGTTCCTGATTGGCCAACTTGCGCTGTCAATCACAGCGGAGTCGCTGATTGGCTCTTCCGCTCTGCAGCTTCTGCTAAACCTTCCCCATGGCACCGGGGCCAGACCGTCACAGGGAACCAAATGAAATGTGAGTTCACGTGACGGGCTGGTTTACCAGGCTACTATTTTGAGGCAAAAAGGCTTAAAAATACAAGACGAGGATTACAAACTAAGCAAGTCATTCAGCTTGTTGCTTAGAAATGTGTTGATGTATGGACAAAATATGAACTCTCTAGTCTTAATTGCTACTAACTGAAATATAAGAAGCAGACTTTTTTTTGTCACTCTGAAGAAAAGATGATAGGATATGATTGTAACAATTTTGGTTGTTGTTGTTGTTGTTGTTGTTGTTGTTGTTGATTGTAACAAATTGATATGTGATTTAAAGCAGGTGCCGGCCCCTCTGATCCCTCAAAGTCCCTCTGATCCCTCAAAGCACCCATCTGCTGTGCACCATAGCAGCAGCGAATTAGGAGCATTAAATGACGCATGTGAATTATCACAAGCAAAACATTCCGGCCTTCATGTTATTGTTTCTTGATTGAAAGCTCAAAGTCATGCCTATAGAAGAGGGATCCATTCATGCATTTTAGCTTATTCAGTTGTTTCTGTATCTAAAATGAAACGAACATACAGGGAGTAATCAAAAAGAATAAAAACCTAACAGCGTATAATATCACGGACATAAGCAGTAGTAGGGCCACCCTTTGCATTCAAAACAACCTGTCTTCAAACTTGCTTGAAATGTGAATTGTATGTTTTCCTCCGGTCTAGAAAAGCCGCCAGTTGTTAGAGTGACGAAGGAGATGGAAATCTGCGTCATACTCTGAGCTCCAGCAGGACTAAGTTTAGAGCTGTGGTTTCTAAGGGGCAGCACATGACATAAATACAGGCTTTGATACACAATCTTTACTGAAACCGAGACTGTATCACAGTGGTGTTGATTCAATTCTGTGGTCATTTTTGATAACCTGACTCTGCCAGATGGGGGCGGTATTGTTTTGAGGCCCTAGTTTTGTAGTCATCTGTTCCCATTGCTAAGCTTCAACCTGTGACCACTCTTTGCCAATGCAATCTGTCTATGTTTGGCTCATTTTGTCATGATTTTTGCCAAATTAAATTAATTCTTGCCGTTTTTGTCTCTTTTTTTGTAACTGATGCACCTGCACATTCAGTCTCCAGTCACATTGGCCTCATTGGAGCTCTGCTAGTTGCCTTATGCTGATTTGTAAATCATTCAATTTAATACGCTGTGCCTGTGTACTGAATTAGTGATTTACTTACTTCAAAGGTAAAGTTCCCCTCATTTTGCCCACATCCTGTAGTGGCCACATAGAAACTCTGAATGCATTCTTGTTGTTGTTTCAAGTACAGCTGGTAACACATGCAAATAATATGGTAACTGCTGCCATCTTTCCCTTTTAATTTAAACAGTAAAAAGCAGCCACACACACTGCTGTCCTGAATAAGCACAGCCAGGGATTTTACTGCTCCATTTCCGTTTTAATGGAAATATTGAAGGGCATGAATTGCAAGATAGATTTACCTCGTGAAATGGATTTGGGGAGATGTGCGAGGCTGCTAAATGAAAAGCAACATAAAAGCAGGGAATCAGGGAGTGGACGGTTTAATGCAAATTGTTGTTGCTGGTGAAATTAACTGTGTCCCCCAGGGCAAATGTCTAATCAGTGGTCTCCACACTTAGTGCAGTGAGGGAAGGCAGGTCAACATCCTAAAACATGGTTTGTGTTGCCGACACCTGCAGTTGCTTACCACAGCCTGGGCAAACAGCAGAGAGTGAGGAGGAAGCCGCCCGACACCTGCTGTTAGCCCGGCACATGAGACGGTCTGTGGTCGACAGGGATATTTTGTGATCACCTTTCCATAAACAAAGTAATGTCCTCACTGAGCACATTATTCTAGGAGGTGTGTGTGGGGGGGGAGGGGAGCAAAGAGGGAACGAAGCTGGAACGGATCCAAGCTTTTTAAATCGGCTTTATTGTGTTATGGTTTGAGATGTGGTTCTTGGCATTAATCTTTCTCTCCCCGACGCACACACAAGATTTTATTACATTTCCCCCCCCTATTGAGTGCTGTTGCTATTAAGTCAATTAAAACCAAAATAACTCCCTTGTTAAAACTGGAACAGAGAATTTAGTCCTATAGAATATTAGAATAAATTGCAGGGAGTCTCTGATTAGTTTGATCCCAATAGCCTGACTCCATATCTTGATGTCCTTCACTTATGCTGTAGTGTTCTCACAATCTTGTGATCGTTCCATTAGCATCTGACTAATGACTGACCCGTAGCTGACCAGATCTGAGTGTGTGTGTGTGTGTGTGTGTGTGTGTGTGTGCGTGTGCGTGTGCGTGTGTGTGTGCACGTGTGTGCGCTCCCCCACACCTACTCTGTAATAAATGAATGTATTTGTGTGTGTAAATGAGTGTATTTGTGTGTGTAAATGAGTGTATTTGTGTGTGTAAATGAGTGTATTTGTGTCTGTAAATGAGTGTATTTGTGTGTAAATGAGTGTATTTGTGTGTGTATGTGCATGTGTAAATGAGTATTTGTGTGTGTAAATGAATGTATTTGTGTGTGTATGTGCATGGTGCATGTGTGAATGAGTGTATTTGTGTGTGTAAGTGTACTGTAGTTGTGTGTGTAAAGGAGTATGTGTGTGTATAAATAAGTGTACTGTAGTTGTGTGTGTAAATGAGTATTTGTGTGTGTACATGAGTGTATTTGTGTGTGTAAATAAGTGTACTGTAGTTGTGTGTGTAAATGAGTATTTGTGTGTGTAAATTAGTGTTTGTGTGTAAATTAGTGTATTTGTGTGTGTAAATGAGTGTATTTGTGTGTGTAAATGAGTATTTGTGTGTGTAATGAGTGTATTTGTGTGTGTAAATGAGTATTTGTGTGTGTAAATTAGTGTATTTGTGTGTGTAAATGAGTGTAGTTGTGTGTGTAAATGAGTGTATTTGTGTGTGTAAATGAGTGTATTTGTGTGTGTAAATGAGTGTAGTTGTGTGTGTAAAGGAGTGTATTTGTGTGTGTGCTTGACTACATTAATAATGAAGTACCTCTCTCCCTCACTCTTCTCCCCAGAGATGGCAAGCTGGGTCTCCCTCCTCCTCCTCCTCTTCTGCCTGTCGGCCTCACAAGGTCAGGAGAAGAACCACAACGTCCCCATGGTCTTCTCCTCCAAGACCCTCATCAACAACGTGGTCCAGGACCCCCAGACGGGTCGCATCTACCTGGGGGCGGTCAACACCATCTTCCAGCTGGGACCATCGCTTCAGCTGGAGGCCCAAGCTGAGACGGGTCCCAAGGAGGACTCCCGGACCTGTACACCTCCCTCATCAAACTGCCAGGGCAAAACGCCCATGGACAACTTCAACAAACTCCTGCTGGTGCATCCATCCAACGGTTCGCTCATAGTCTGTGGCAGCCGCTACAAAGGCATCTGCTCCCTCCTCAACCTGACCAATGTGGAACAGGTGTTATATTACAATGACAATAAGGGAGAGCCGACTTATGTGGCTAGCATTGAGGACAACGTTAATGTGGTTGGTGTTATGTCCACCTACGGTGGAAATAACATAAGTGTGTTCCTTGTTGGGAAGGGCTACGGATGCCTAGACTTTACAAAACTCATCAGCACACGTATCCTTCAGGATTACGATCAATGGGTAGTGTTTCAGGGCATCATAGAGGCATCAGCAGTGCAGACAACACCGTTTGTTCCCAAGTACCTGCACGACTTCCGCCACGCCTTCAAAGAGGATGGTTTTGTCTACTTCCTTTTTTCACGGACGCTCGACGGTACGGACGTCAAAAATCTGACCTTTGTGTCTCGTGTTTGCGAGGGTGATCGCGACCAGCATTACTACTCCCACACGGAGCTCCAGTTGAACTGCGGTCCTGAGAACCGATATAACAAAGTTCAGGCTGCGTACGTGGCCTCTCCAGGGAAGGAGCTGGCACGGGGCATGACTGAGTCGGGCCACTACGGCAAAGTCGAGTCCTGGAACAAAGTTCTGTTCGTCGTGGCCAGTATGGACGACGATGCTGCTGAATCTGCCCTCTGCATGTACCCGCTCAGTTTAATCAATGAGCGGCTGAAGGACATCATCAGCGCCTGTTACAGCGACGCTGGGAAAATTGGCGGTAAGGTGGCTGTGAGCGTCCCGTACTCATCCAAGTCAGATGCATTCTGCACAACTACCATTGCTGTAAGTGCTTGTTTATGTCAGCCTCATTGGCTCACTTTGTTCAAAGAATCTATCTGAGATAAAAGAGAGAGAAGGAGATTTGTTTCAGAAGAATTCCTCTTCGTGTGATGAATAATGCACAGATGTGTCACTTAGTTGTTTACTTTTCTGTACGATGACTGGGGATCTTTTTATTGCTCTTTTTGTGTCTCTTAGATTTTCTGTGTCTCATTCCTGAATCCCTTCCCTCCATCTCTCTTTTCCCAGTATCCCTTAGGCTTAACTTACCCCAAATCATCCTATATAGCTAATTTAGTAGACCAGAACCACTAAGGTGAGGGTTTTGATTCCTACTTGGACCCACTCATACTGTACTAAAAATGTATGGTTTTCTCTTTGTAGAAGGATTGGTTGAAGAATGTCGAGTGTGGTGCAGACTTCCTGCCCTCCCCTCTGGCCAGCAAGCCAGACTTTGCCTTAAAGACCAATGCTGTGGTGACCAAGAAGGGCCAACTGACCGCGGTAGCCATCGCTGTGGAGAACGGTCACACCATCGCCTTCATGGGAAACAGCCATGGAGAAGTCTTCAAGGTAGAGTCTCCTCTCCTCTCCTCCCCTCCCCTCCCCTCCCCTCCCCTCCCCTCCCCTCCCCTCCCCTCCCCTCCTTAAGGGAAGGAGGCCAGGGGAATTGGAGGAGGTGGTGAAATTGATGAACAAGGAAAAGTTGGTATTCTGACCCATTTATTCCAAAGAGGTTAGCAGTCCTGTCCACCGCATGTCTCATCCTTTAATTAAGTTCTCTCTCCAGGCACACCTGACCACCATCCCAGATCCAGATGTATACAACAAGATTCCTGGAGACACCTTTGGAGAGAAGGTCAACAAGAACCTTCTCTTTGACCTCAGCCACAGCCACCTCTACATCACCACAGAGGAGAAGGTGTGTTTGCCACCGGTATTCTCTAAAACGTCTCAAATTGATGGTTTGCCTTTAATAAAATCCAGGCATTTGATAATTGGCTCTTCACCAGCACCAACATCCTTTCTAATTGGCTCTTCACTAGCTCTTCACTAGCACCAATATCCTTTCTAATTGGCTCTTCACTAGCACCAACATCCTTTCTAATTGGCTCGTCACTAGCACTAACATCCTTTCTGATATTGTGAGTTGTAACTTCTGTATTTGACGATTCTATATTAAAGGAAGATATTCTGACTGTCTTTACCACAAAGGAAGTTGATGTATTTCCTCAGTAGTACATCCTGTGTGTGCAGTCTTGATAGACAGAGATAAGTATGTTTTTCATGAGAAAGCAACTACAGATCTTTACGTCTAAATGACTTAGTCGGTGCCTTGCACTGAGCTACATACAGTAAGAAGGATAAGGACAGGCAGTTTATTGTCCTTGAGAGGAAGTTCTTTCTACACTCAGGTGCAGTGAATACAATAATTAATAATAATAAATAATTCTTTAGTGCATGTACAGAATGTATGGCAGAGGGGAACAAAGCTTTTACAGAAGCGAGTCCTTCTGCACCTGTGGCCTTTATCTGTGACCTGAGGGAAAGAGGGTGAAGTAGCAGTGGAGGGGGCGTGTTCAGGGTCAGGGAATAATACAAGTTGTTTCATGAACAATGAGTCAGTAAGTTCAGTCGGTATGATATACAGTATATGATTGGTTGAATATGGCCTGCATGGCTGCACCAATGCTATTCATTTGATACAGGATATATATTGTACATGGTATAAGTGCTTGGATTCGGGGAATTGGTTGAGTAATGGAATATGGGAGGCAAACAAGTGACCCTGTATGCTGTGACAGGACTCCGACTCAGTGACTACGATACACACCTACAGCCAACTGAAGTATATTGCTAACTGTGCTTTATATTTTGTGTAACATCTCCTTTAAGGTGTGCTATTTATTAATATTGCATGTTGTGATATGCCAGATCACCAAGGTGCCGGTGCAGACGTGCCACCTGAAGACTGACTGCCAATCCTGCGTGGAACTGAGGGATCCTTACTGTGGTTGGTGTGTCCTGGAGGGCAGGTAAGCATCTCTCTCTCTCTCTCTCTCTCTCTCTCTCTCTCTCTCTCTCTCTCTCTCTCTCTCTCACACACACTCACTCACTCACTCACTCACTCACTCACACACACACACACACACACACACACACACACACACACACACACACACACACACACACACACACACACACAAACATACTTAGACATACATAGACGCTCACAGACAAATACTAACACACACAGTTCCATCAGTGTTTTATTGCTGCTCTCTCAGTACCCCTCCCCTCAGTGTTTATATTCGTCTCTCGTCGTCCGCGGAGCCGTAAGGAATTAAAGCTGTTTGTCAGCCTCATGCAGTGAAGTACTGTGTGCAGTTGATCAGGAACTGAAAACGGTTGTCTCCCAATGGAAATAACCTGGAGTCATTTTGTGTGTAAAAAAAAAAAATCTGTATAGCAAAAATAGATGAAGCTTACACTATTCCTGTTATTAGTTTAGATACACATTGCTTCAGATGACTGGCCAGGTCATAGATAAAAGAAGTGTTTCTACATCACCGGTCATCATGTGAGAACCCTGAGTTTGACATTTTAAATTTAAGCATTTATTTGACACTCTCATCAGAACAATTTGTGCTGTGACCCTGAAACCTGTGACCTTTTTGCTTATGAACCGCCTAGTCTCTCCCCAGACTCAAATATTACGTTGAATCGCTGCGCTCCGCATACTACATAAATGAGTCTGTGCCAGTTCACACCCACTGCTGGTTTTTGAAGGCGGGTTGAAATTGAATGAGTGACAGGTCGTAGCACCGATGAGAGAGTGCTTTGAAAAATTGGCTGTGCCTTGGGGAGGACTGAATCCATCACTGGCATATCACTGACCAAGTGAACGTTCCCTCCCATAACCAGCCGGCTGAGGGAAAGTGTCCCAGACCCAGAGAGAGCTCTGCAGCATGCAGCCACTTTGTGTATCAGCGTAAGAACTCTCATGGGTCTGGTGTTGAGACTATGAACCGCCTGTCTAACCACTAGGCAAGTGGTTCTCAACCTGGGGGTCGGGACCCCCCAGGGGGTCGCAAGATTATTTTGGGGGGGTCGCGGGATGATTGTCAAAAGAGAGAAAAAAAAATCTCCCATGATGATTAAATCTCCCATACCAATGGTGTAATGTATTATAAAGCTATATAAACTATACAAACGATTTCAGTGAGTGAGTGAAATCAGTGTGTGAATGCTTGCGCACTGTCATTGGGTTGGGTTGCTGCGGGAGGGTTTGGGGGTCGCGAACCCCAGAACTAAAGTTTTTTGGGGGTCGCGGCTCAAAAAGGTTGAGAACTGCTGCAGTAGGCCACACACTGCTGCAACCGTTTTAGAACATATTAACTTTAACTCCAAGACTACATGCACTTAACTTGCTTGATTGTTTTTGTCTTGACCTTATTTCAATTTCTTTTTGTATTAAATGTTTTGTGCTTAAAGGTGACGCCACATTGTATAGTGTGCACTTAATTGTATGCACTTTATTGGGACATGTCATGTAGGTGGTATATTGTATGCACTTTTATAGTGTGTACTTGATATGTGTATATCTTGATATTATACTGTATGTCACCAGAGGGTTGATAACAAAACACTGAAACAAAGCTGTATTATTATTGTACAGTACATATTTTAACACATTGAGTGCCAGCCATTTTTTCAATCCTGTAGGTAAGTTGTGCCAGGTTTTTTTTTGAGGATTCTGGCTCATTTTACAAGAGCCGAGGATTATTTTCTGTTAAGAATTCGTGAACACCAATCATCTAAAAATAACTAATAGAATGTGTGCTTTCTCTGTCTAAAAGAGTTAGTTTGCAGAGTTAGTAGTTATGTAGATATTAGCCGTTGAGTACAGCATGGTTTCAGAGATTTTCAGAGAGTTTGGAGATAAATGGATTTTTAGAACCACGATTTCAGACGGACAAGCCCGTCACGATTTAAACACGATTTCAGACGGACAAGCCCGTCTTTTATTGTCACACGATTACACATCAACACATGCACGGAGGGCCACAAACACACACATGCTGACGGTGGCCGGTGAAATTTGTCCTCTGCATTTAACCCATCCTGGCTTGTCCTTTCCTCCGGGGGGCAGGCCAGGAGCAGTGGTCGCTTTCTCGTACAGCGCCCGGGGACCAACTTCGGATGTTGTCGTCACTGGTCAGATGACGATGACGATCTGATCTTCTGCATGTTTTTAGTGGGGGGGTTATATACGGAGGAACCCCCCTGGGGGAGCACGGGGAGAACATGCAAACTCCACACAGACAGAAAGGCCCTTACGACAAGATACCCCACCTGGGCAGTAGGCACTGAAGATATGGGGGGGAACACAACCACAGCGCCCACAGTGTCCCAGGCGAGAATCGAACTCAGGACCTTCTGACTGTGAGGCGACAGCTCTACCACTGAGCCACCGTGCCCCCCTCACGTGCCCACCTCACGTGCCTGTGATTATGGGTGCCCTTGTCTCCCACTCTGTGCGCTCTCTCTCTCTCTCTCTCTCTCTCTCTCCTCTCTCTCTCTCTCTCGAGAGAGAGAGAGGAGAGAGAGAGAGGGAGAGAGCGAGAGGGAGAGTTGCTTCAACTCCTCCCTCCGTGGGCGTTCTTCTTGGCTGCAGCGGCCGTCACAAGCTTGTCACCAGTCTCAGTGCTTTGCTGCTGTCCTGTGCCTGTGGCTGCGCGGCCGCTGTTTGAGGAAGTCGGGATGGACTCGCTCGCTTCTTGGAGTTTTGGTTGAGAGAAGCTTTTGCGATTCTGGTCATATTTATGCTGCGTGTTTCAAAGTGTGTTCCACCTGTAATCTATTATGTAAATTTGCAATCCCGCATCGCCAGCAATCAGCGCGAAAACGAAAGCGTTTTCCCCCATCCATTTTCATGAGAATGGCTGGGGTGAGAATGGCGTGACAAGTTAAAAAAATGCTTGCCTTCCTCTAGTCAGGAGAGCACTGTCGCCACTTAGTGGTCGGTAAAATAGATTATACACATTCTCTTGCTCCAATAGTGATCTAGAAGACGTAAAAGTTGTTGATTGATGTCCCACCGTCAAAAAAAAAAAATGTTTATGTAAGACGAGATATCTCGGCTCTGGCACTCAAGCGTTGGATTATGTAAGACGAGATATCTCGGCTCTGGCACTCAACGTGTTAATATAAAATCAAAATGTATTGCTATTTATCATTGATTTATTTGATTCCACTTCTCCCATGTGATATAATTGTGTGTTGATCTTTCTTCTTCTTCTAATCTAATCAAAACGTAATTTTCCTTCTCTCAGTTGCACACCACAGACCATTCTTGATATCACTTGTTGTCATTTATAAAAGCACGTGTGTTATGAGAGGCCATACATAGGCATTGTTGTGAGAAGGTTCAGTGTCTGAGGGGAGTTGTTCATCCTTGGTCTGAAGGTGTACCAGGAGGTCTGAGTGCCGCCGGGCAGAGGAGAAGAATGGCTGGATGTGGAGCCCCAAGCAGCAGTGTGTCAAGATCGTGTCCTTCTCTCCCCCCAACCTCTCCTGTAAAAAGACTCAGCAGGTACAGCAGCGATTATTTCGATATTGTGATATAAGACTAGATATCGTATTAGATTTTAGATATCGTAATATGGTGATACCATGGCATAAGTGTCGTCTTTTCTTGGTTTTAAATGCTGCATTACAGTGAAGTGATGCCATTTTCTGAACTTACCAAACTGTTCTGTTATTAGTTTACCGATGATTATTTATCAAAAATCTAATTGTGTAAATATTTTGTGAAAGCACCAATAGTCATCCCCACAATATTGTCGCAATATCGATATGAAGGTATTTGGTCACAAAATATAGTGATATTTGATTTTGTCCATATCACCCAGCCCTACTCTCTTCGCTCTCTCTGCCTCTCTCTGAGGCCATTTACACCTGACATTAACATGCGTTTTCTGTCATCAGATTGCAATCAGATTGTGCTTGACCACTTTAAAGTACAGGTGTAAACGCCCCCAACACACATTGAAGACAATGTGTGGTGAGGGACGCATTGTGTACACATTGAACACAAGTGTAAATGCAATGTGTCCTCTCAATCTGGATACAGCAACTACATCCGGATTGAGAGGACACCCAAAACGCATGTTAATGCCAGGTATAAATGAAATCACGCTAATGTGGTCAAGCACTATCTGATTGCAATCTGATGACAGAAAATGCATGTTAATGCCAGTACAGTAAATGGCATCGGTCTCTCATTCTCTGCTGTTAGCCGCGCTCTCTCTGCTATGTATCTTTCTCCGTCGCTCTCTATCGCTCGCTGTCTCTCTCTCTCTCTCTCTCTCTCTCTCTCTCTCTCTCACCCTCTCACTGCAGCACACTCATACCTGCTCTCATGCACGTCACATAAACACGCACAGCCAGTAATTCAATTCAATTCAATTCAACTTTATTTAAAGTGTAAAATCACCATGAGACATGGTCTCGAAACACTTTACAATCAAGGCATCACACAGCAGAAAATACAAATACAAACAATACTATATACATTATATGGGCTAGGACATAGGGGTGATTTATGGTGCAAGAAGTAGAAAACGAATAAAAAAGTCATAGTACAAAAAATAAAAATAATTACAGAAGGCACAGTGCATAGTGTCAAGAAGTGCCATATGTTTCGGAGAATAAATGGGTTTTTAATCTGGTCTTAAAAACATCAATGGTGCCCGCATCCCTAACTGATTGGGGAAGTTGGTTCCAGAGATGGGGAGCACAGTAGGAAAATGCTCTACTACCTACTGTTTTTTTTATTAATTCTCGGGACGGTGAGGTAGTTACCTACCTGTGAGCGGAGGGTGCGGGTGGGAGTATAGGGGATGAGTAGTTCCGATAAATAAAGCGGTGCGAGCCCATGCAAAGATTTATATGCTAATAAAAGCACTTTAAAATCTGCTCTGGCCTGGATTGGGAGCCAGTGGAGGGCTATTAAAACTGGAGTTACATGATCAAACTTCCGAGTTTTTGCAAGTAGTCTGGCCGCCGCGTTTTGTACGAGCTGTAGATTTTTAATGGCCTGAGTTGGCAGGCCAGAAAACAGTACATTACAGTAATCAAGTCGTGATGTGACAAAGGCACGAATTAAAATTTCTGCGTCTGGTGAAGTTAAAAGGGGGCGGATCTTAGCGATGTTGCGTAGGTGAAAAAATGCCGTTTTGGTTATTGTTCTAATGTGGCCGTTAAAAGAAAGTGCTGGGTCAAAGGTCACGCCAAGGTTTTTCAGGGTTGAAGTCGGGGTGATGGTGCAGCTGTCAATGGTCAGGCTAAGGTCAGCGAGGAGTGGGAGTTGGGTTTTTGGGCCGATGATGAGGAGCTCGGTTTTATTGGCATTGAGGTGTAGGAAATTGTGAGACATCCAGTCAGTAACAGCAGCTAAGCAGGAGTTGAGGTTTGTGAGTTTGGAGCGATAAATGGAAACAGATAAATACACTGTTTCCATTGTGAATCAGAGACTCTGGGCTCTTGGTGTTGCTGTTCTGTATTGATCTATCCATATCTTGTGTGCAGTCGCTCTCTCTCTCTCTCTCTCTCTCTCTAACCCCTCCTCCTCTGCTTTCTGACTACTTCTCTACCCCTACTTCTCTGACTCATTCCTCTTCTATTTCCATCTACAATAGGAAACAGAGACTGTATTGTGACCTCTCACAAGCCCAGAATCCAATGAAATGGATTTAATGTGAACTCATTTGCCGAACAATTAACGGGAGATAATTGCCTTCTGTTAAAGCCGGTCCGTTTGAGCCGTGGCGGTGTTCCCATTCCTTTGTGTTTCCCTCTCTTGTCCAGGTGATGATCAACATCCCCTCCCTCCCCTCCATCGGGGGGTCCGACCGGCTGCGCTGCGTCTTCCGGGGGACCCACAGCGCGGGCACCATGTCCGACTCGGGTCAGGTCACCTGTGCCTTGCCCGACCCTTCTCATATACCACCCACACCTGAGGACCAAGGTTTGGCCCCCATAATTAACCTGCTGGCTCGTTCTCTTTTTTTAAATAGCACCTCTGGTGTGGCAGTTGCCTGTCACTCCCCATTATATCTCTGAAAGTTTTCAAGATTATAATTAATACATAATTAGTTTAAGGGTGTTTTAGGTTGTTACCTGTCAGAAATGATTTAGAGACCAGGGCATATCCATTAGATTTGGTTTTTATTTTTTTTCTTCAAATCCATAAATTACATGGCTATCCCTTAAGGCACAGCGCACGGACCGTTTTTTTTGCGCTTAGTTTTGTTTCCCCCTGCAGTCGCCTCCAGTATAGTTTAGGACACAACGAACACAGCTGGTTTTGTCTGTTTGATGTTGTTCACTGTCAACATGAAAGCCAGATTATTGACAATTCTGGCAGCAGCGGAGGTTGAGGATCCCTCTGGGAGGAGAAAATGTAGGAGTGAAAAGACGAGCAGCGTGCTTTTCCTCCAAATGTTCAACTTTTTTCAGCTTAAAGCAGGGGTGTCAGACTCATATTAGGTAGAGGGCCGGATTTGTTCAACTGAGACCTCATGGGGGCCGGATTTTTTTTTTTACTAAAATCAATTCGACTCATTTACCCATTTACTTCACAAAAGAAATACTGCTCTTTCCATTTCTCTTGAAACTGCCTGCATTCCGTGTCAACCTTTCTCTTTTTCGACAGCATCTTGTTGATTCCTTTGTTTTTTGGTAGGTAGCCGATCCGGCCCGCGGGCCGTATCTCTGACATCCCTGGCTTAAAAACGGCCATAGCGTGCCTCCAAAAACAAAAGACGCCACCAGCGCTAAACGGCAGGTAGAGAATGAATTGCAGAAAGACACTGGCAGCTCAAATGAGCGCGTTGTGTGTGAACGCCGCCTAAGTCACGCTCTCTATTTGAAATACTCAGAAACACTCCCAAAAACCACCAGCCCCATTCATAAATGTGTTATGCATGTGCCCGTCCTCCCAACCCCCACCCCCTCCCTTAAACACACACACTCTCTCTCTCTCTCTCCCTCTCTCTCTCTCTCTCCCTCTCTCCTTCTCTATCTCTCTCTCACACACACACACACACACACACACACACACACACACACACACACACACACACACACACACACACACACACACACACACACACACAGCTTATGTAACACACTCTTCTTGTTCTCCTCAGACTTTGTGGCAGTGCCCATCAAGATTTTTGTCAACGAGAGTCTGGAGCTGGCCACGCGGGAATTCAAGTTTTATAACTGCGCTGCCACAGTGAGGAAAGCAGAGAACACGCCGTGAGTCATCTTCTTCATCTTTGTGTCTTTTCTCTGGCTGGGGGGTGGGGGGTGGGGGGGGAGGAGTCACACTGGGGGGGGGGGGGGGGGGGGTCACAGCGAGACCAAACACAGCATCAACTGACAACCTTGATGCAAATGAATGGCACATGAGGGAGGGATGCTTTGTGGGTAAATTGTGATGCATGGTAGGTTTGAATGCATCTCTTGCCTTTTCTCTCCCCTCCCTCCTCTTGTATTACCAAGCTAAGGAAATTGCCTCAGCTTCCTTTTCATTAATCAAAAAATGAAAGTCGACCTATTTTGTTTCTGCCTCGCTCTCCTCGGTTTCCCGCGCACGCTCTTTCTCTTTTTTCTCATCCAGAGGAATGTGTGATGGACGAGCTTTGTTTACGTGAAGTTGCACAGATCCGTTTCTTTGTCAGCAGCATAGATTTTGTTGCCGGACGCTCTTTGATGAGTTTGCATGTTTTAGATTATGTTTGTGTGCTCATGCCTAATTATGTGTGAAAGCATTTTCTTATCTTCTCTGTGTGTGTGTGTGTGTGTGTGTGTGTGTGTGTGTGTGTGTGTGTGTGTGTGTGTGTGTGTGTGTGTGTGTGTGTGTGTGTCTCAGATGCATGTCATGTGTGGCCAGTCCGTGGGGCTGCCAGTGGAACACACACGACCACACCTGCAGTGACATGGACGACGCTGTGGGGGGGCCCAACGTCATCAAGCACCGTCAGGTTCGTCACCGAAAGGGTCATATTTCCAATATGGTGGACCAGTACCCTACTGTAGTGGTTCTCAAATGGGGGTCCGTGACACTTTGCCAGGGGGTCCGCGAAAAGTTTTTTTTTTTTTTTAACCGTTGGATTTTTTTTGACGAGTCAACTCGTCATTGGCAGTGAACGTGTTAATTAAAAAATAAAATGCTACATGTTACTTATTCCTTCTCAAACTACTTCCTACATGGTGCTAGTCTATCAAAATATCTTGGCTGTCATTGATTGTGTTGCATAGTGGTTTTCTGTACTGTTGACAAATTGTGATATTGTAAGTCGCTTTGGACAAACAAAAGTGTCTGCTAAATGACGTAATGTAAATGTAATGTAATAAAAAAATATATATATATTTTATTTTATTTTTTATATATATATCTTTTTGGCCAAAAGATATGGCATATTCATCTGATGCATCCGTCAGATTCCAGCCCTCACACCGCTCCCTAGATTCACCCCTCCACTAGTGCTGGATGCCTCGCCCCTCCACCACTACATGTAGTCAATAGTTGCGCGTCCCATTCGAGACTTTTTTCGTCCCTGGCAGCGACATGGTGGAACGAACTCCCTCCCTCGGTCAAAAATATATATATATTTTTTTGCAAAATCTTCATAGTTCAACGAAAATAGTTTATGCTTTAAATCTAAAATGGTTCATGGATTACATTCTAATAACAAACCTATCAAATTAAAAGTCAAGCACGTTACCGTGGAAACAATTAAGCTTAGCCCAAAATCACAAATCAGAATGAGGGGGTCCCCGGTATATTTTCTATCTTGTAAGGGGTCCTTGGCTGAAAAACATTTGAGAACCTCTGCCCTACTGGGTAAAAAACGTTAATTCGCTGTGTGTGTCTTGTCTGTCTCTGTTCACTTCAATTCATTTTCAATGCTCACTTAGCCAATCACAGATGTTCCTACATTTGTTGTGGAAAAAACTGTGGTGATCACAGACATGGTATAGTGCTCAACAGTCACGTGACTTTTCGTGACGTCACGAAAAGTCACGTGACTGTTGATTAGACCAAGGTCTCATTTGCGATGGTGCTTTGGTTAGAAGCATAACGAACACAATAAGAAAGCCTGGTATAATGCTGGAATGACTGTAGTTTTCCTAGTCAGTTTCTTGTTTAATTTATACTTTACAATCTGTTATATCCTGTACTTCTGCCTCGCCCATCATGTTGACATTGCAAAACAAACCGACAGACAGAAATCTATCCATCAATAATTGTGTTTTCCGACGGATCAGTGTGGCCTCAGTGACAAGGACACGGCCCGACCCAACCCCCGGCATGTTGCATCATTAGTGCAACTGTCTCTGATAGTGTGACAAACACTGCCAAAAGTTTACACACTCCTAATTACCCCACTTGACATGGCAATTAAGTCATCCAAATATCACCCCCCCCCCCCTCCAAAACCCCCCCCCCCCTCTGAATTCAACTCAAATGCCAGTATCAGCTGCCACCACCTTGCGTGACAAATGTTCTAGGGTGCAGGATGTCAATTTAAAAGGCAGCAGATGTTCCAGCGATACACTTATCTGTCACGGTGGATGACGGTGTCCCTTAAGTGGTGTGCCATATTTAAAACGTTAATGACGGAAGGTGGGAGTATCTGATTTGTTTCTGTGCCTGCCTATAGGGAGCGTCGTGTCCTCGGTTCGAGAATACAGACCCTGACCTTATCCCCGTGGGCTTCAAGACCACCATCAGTTTCGAGGGCATCAACCTGGACCTGTACCAGGTATGAAGACCCAGGCAGCTGGATTTACAGCATTTGTGGATATTGCAGATTACTCATCTTGTTTAAACAGTTGGCGTTTGGGTCTGTCAGCAGGGTCATGGTGAGCCAGGTTGCACACAATTTCTCCTACTGAAAACATCGTCTTTCCTCTCTCATTTGTCCGGTTGTCTATAGGGCCACGCTTTCACCATTGGTACCGAATTGATGAGAAACACGGAGGAGGACCTTCGTTCTGAGCAGGGTCCATTCTACAGCTTCGAGGGCTTCAATGTCAGTATGGCTGATTGCTAGTTGCTTGACATCCAGTTCTTTAGTAATGCATGTGCTTGACTGCATCTCTGTCCACACAGAAGTGCTGATTTATAGCACTTAATGGTGGTCTCAACCTAGTTTCAAGATGGAGACCAGTTTTGTTACCTCATATCATAATTGTAATTGCAATTGTTTCAATTCCCCAAAACTCATGAAACGGCAAATAATTGTCATTATGTTCCAGGCTTAAATCAAGTCACCCTTCACCTGGTTTTTACAGCCCCTCCAATATTCTCTAGCTCCCTCTAATGGACAGACTCTCCTCCTCAGTGAGGTTGTTTTAGACTGCATCTTTAAATTGTGAATTCAGTGATTGTGAAACTCAAACAGTGCCTAGCCCCCGGCTATGTTATTTTCTAACATTGATTTCTTCAGCTGAAAGTCTGCCAAAATGGTTAAGATTTTTTTTTCCCCTTTCTTCCTTTGGCACGGTGGAGCGACAGCCCACACTGTTTTCTGAGACGAGCTTAAAGGAGAACTAACCTCCAAAACACTTTTTTTCAGTTTTTAACCAATATATATGACTTTGGGGGTGATGTGTGAAGAATTCTGGTCAGAATTTCCACATTTGACACCAAACTGTTGCCATTTTACCATTTGTATCATTTTTCAGCAGCATAACTGGCATAAGCGCCCTCTAAGGGTCCAACACTGCTTTTTTTTTTTTTCTCAAATGAATGGGAGATTAGGAACACACTGACGTCACAGTGTTCCCAAAGACTATGGGATTTCAAGATAGTTACTCCACTACTCCCCCTGTACCCTTTTGGCTCCTCAGAACTCCAAGCCTATTACTATTGAAGTTTGCTCTTAAAATACTGAACCAAACGTCGTCAAAGTTGGCACATGTCTTAATTATAGTTAGTTTCCCGCTGAATGTGTCACTACTTTATTAATATCTTACCTGGATAAGCTCGAATGATGATGTTTATATTATCAGTCCGAGTTGCAAGCACTGTCTCCAGCCCAGGCAGACGAGAGAGAGTCGTACTGTAACATGGACGAGCCCCAAGCTCCGCGGGCGCGCGCAGCAGGCCAGCAGCAGCTGGGCTCTCTGTGCTCTGAGAGCAGAGAGCAGTCTGATATTACCGCAAACAAATATGGTCGCAGTTTAGCGCACATGTAAAATATAACGCTATACTACGACGTGACAACGTGACAAAGCTTCTCTAAACACATCGGCTACTATCATATTCCCCTGCATCCCTCCTACTGAGATTATATCGGTAATGATTTTGGACAGACTGAATGCGCGGAGGAGGAGGAGGAAAGATCTGCAGCTGTGCCCTGAGTAGCCCTGAGAGACACTCGCCCCGCTCCGACTACTGTGCCTGTCTGTGAAAAGCGTCCTGTCCAGTCGCACCTTCGCAAACAGATGCGGGATTCCCTCAATCCTGTACCCAATCTCAGACTGTATTCTCTAAATCGCACACCAGCTATTTCTGTCTGTTTGTTTGTTGCTCCGTGAGGTTACAAGCGCCCCATGCATGCAGCAGGCTGTTTCGCCAGCCGGGGTCTGGCAGGAGGGAGGAGGCGCAGGCAGCCTGCACTGCGCTGAGAGGAAAACGTTTGCACAACTTTTAACAAGAATCACGAAAAGCCCCCAAACTAAAATGAAAAAGGGACTATATGGCAACTTGGACGAGGGAATGACGTAGAGAAATCTCGCATTGTGTTACCCCAGAACGGGGGGTTTGTCGTATTGTGCGGTGTGCTGCTGTAACGAGCCCATGCCACTTTGCTCTCGTAACGTAGTTTAACACACTGCCATAGAGTTACATGCAGAAAAATAATTAAATTTCTAGTTCGCCACTGAATTACCAAATTGATATAACTTTCAACCATTTTGAGCAAAGCTCTTTCCAAACAGGCCACCAGCGTTGGCTAGTTGTTGATATTTATACAGATATGGCCCGTCTCAAATAAATTATTTTTGAGGCAGTGGGCAAACTGTAATGGCGTCGATTTCCGAAAAAAAATCTGGACTTCAACACAGCCAAAGAGTCCAGTGTAGACAAGAGCATATGTCATTTCTTGGTTTTTTCCATAGGTATTTTCAAATCACTGTTCTAATACATATCTAGGGGGTTAGTCCCCCTTTAAGCGTCATTAATCACTGGATTCTGTATTAATAATTCATTTTCTTCCACTTTCTTAGTTTTCCTACGATAAGTCACCGGAGACCAATGTTCTCTTCTACGTGAAGGACAAGGAGTCGGGCAGAAAGATGGACAGCACGCTCAACGGTACGTCTCACATTTTAATAGGCAGTCCTTACTTAGAATTCCCTGTGTGTTCACCCCCGGTCCCAGTGTGGGGCCCTGGTTGTATTTAAGGAAGCTGCCTTTGATCTTCAGCATAATTAAACAAAATTAAACAGAAAATTAAATTGATTGGGAATAACTACTTGATTTTAAATCCTCCAATTAAAATTTGACAGACTCTGGAGTATTCAACTGCATTCATAACAAGTAGTCACAGAGGTCTGTTTTACGGTTTCCCAATGGTCTAAATGACTTGATCAGAAATGAACGAAGTCGTAGACATCTCATCATTCGTTCAGAATATGCACACGCACACACCTGCGCGCACACACACACACACATGCACATGTGCATGCACACAACACAACACAACATACACAACACAACACACACAACACACACAGGAAATCAATAGAATACACTGTGACTATTCCTCCATCCTGAATGCATCCCTCCCCTCTTCCCTTACAGTGACCCTCTACACCTGCTCTGTGGGAAGGGAGGACTGTAGTCTCTGTAAGAACGCAGACACCAGGTATCGCTGTGTGTGGTGCGCCAAGAGCAAGGCGTGTGTCTATGAGAAGCTGTGCACTTCTGACCCGAACCCCCAAAGCACGCCGTGCCCAGACCCCCAGATCACTGATGTGAGTCCTTATCATGTGGTCATGTCTGGCAGTTGTCCTTTGAACTGGAAACGGTACACCCTGTGTTGACGACGTGTAATTAGCTGTCAAAGTAAAATTGACTTTGGTGATTGGATGATTGATTGGAAAGGATTATTGGCCGGGTTTCATTTTTCTGTCCACGCAGGAGTTCAAAGTCTGCCTCTCCTTGATGCTGCGATGTGCTCATTTTGAGTGTGTCTAGAATGGATCGATTCTTTCTTTGCTCAGTTGATTGTTGGTGCCTCTTTGTCATTGACAACAATCATCAGTAATTGTGTTGATGCCAATGTCAGATAGTTGACCATACACACACACACGCACGCACGCACGCACGCACGCACAAACGCACGCACACACACACACACACACACACACACACACACACACACACACACACACACACACACACACACACACACACACACACACACACACACACACACACACACACACACACACACACACACACACACACAATATAGCCGTAATTTTCAACCTGGTCCTTGAATACCAAACATTTTAGCTTCTGTTCTACAGCACACTTAAACACACCGTGTACATTTCTTGTATGTTCTTATTGCACAGCTAATCTGTTTAATCTCAAATCCATTTTAAATCCCTTCCTTCCCCATTGCTAAATCCACCTCCACACCCCGTCTCCCCATCCAGATCATCCCTCGTTATGGCCCCATGCAGGGAGGCATCTCCATCACCATCCGCGGCTCCAACCTAGGCATCCGTCAGGAAGACATTAAGAGCATCAGCGTGGTGGGTAGGCCGTGTCTCCATCAGGGGAACAAGTACTCTGTCTCCACTAGGTAATTATGCAACCAGACGTATTCATCCACACACACACACACACACACACACACACACACACACACACACACACACACACACACGTTGGTCGTTTTTCACACACTGTATGGACAGGTTTCGTCACAAGTTACCTTTCGCATACATTATCAGCATGATGATAGCTTTGTCTTTCCTTGAGGTAGCCCGGGTGGATATTTTAATTAGCTCATTATGCCCATTCTATGGATCTGAAGTCTGGGGGAAAGCGTCTCCAGACAGAGTGGTTGATTCAGAAACAGAAGCACTCT
Source organism: Poromitra crassiceps (assembly GCF_964638095.1). Taxonomy (NCBI): domain Eukaryota; kingdom Metazoa; phylum Chordata; class Actinopteri; order Beryciformes; family Melamphaidae; genus Poromitra; species Poromitra crassiceps. The sequence continues at coordinate 13,543,030 of NC_139652.1, forward strand.
CTTAAAGGGGAAAGCTAATTGAAATACAGTCTGTGGCCACTTTATCAGGGCTACTGTCTGTAGGACTCCCTTTGCCTCCAGAACAGCTTGAATGGTTCGAGGCATGAATTCACCAAGGCGCTGGAGATGTTCCCCAGGGATCTCGGCCTACGCTGACTTGATACAGTAGCATCACGGGGATGCCGCAGGTTTTTCTCTGGCTTTAAGTCACTCAAACTAAAGTCACAGTGGTGTTCAAACAATGCTCAGTTGGTACAAAATGAGCCGCTGTGTGTCAAGAAAATATTCACAGGCGTCTGGGTAGTGTAGAGGTAATACCACGCTCCTACCACCAAAATATTCACAGGCGTCTGGGTAATGTAGAGGTAATACCACTCTCCTACCACCAAAATATTCACAGGCGTCTGGGTAGTGTAGAGGTAATACCACTCTCCTACCACCAAAATATTCACAGGCGTCTGGGTAATGTAGAGGTAATACCACTCTCCTACCACCAAAATATTCACAGGCGTCTCGGTAGTGTAGAGGTAATACCACTCTCCTACCACCAAAATATTCACAGGCGTCTGGGTAGTGTAGAGGTAATACCACTCTCCTACCACCAAAATATTCACAGGCGTCTGGGTAATGTAGAGGTAATACCACTCTCCTATCACCAAAATATTCACAGGTGTCTGGGTAGTGTAGAGGTAATACCACTCTCCTATCACCAAAATATTCACAGGTGTCTGGGTAATGTAGAGGTAATACCACTCTCCTACCACCAAAATATTCACAGGCGTCTGGGTAATGTAGAGGTAATACCACTCTCCTACCACCAAAATATTCACAGGCGTCTGGGTAATGTAGAGGTAATACCACTCTCCTACCACCAAAATATTCACAGGCGTCTGGGTAGTGTAGAGGTAATACCACTCTCCTACCACCAAAATATTCACAGGCGTCTGGGTAATGTAGAGGTAATACCACTCTCCTATCACCAAAATATTCACAGGTGTCTGGGTAGTGTAGAGGTAATACCACTCTCCTATCACCAAAATATTCACAGGTGTCTGGGTAATGTAGAGGTAATACCACTCTCCTACCACCAAAATATTCACAGGTGTCTGGGTAGTGTAGAGGTAATACCACTCTCCTACCACCAAAATATTCACAGGCGTCTCGGTAGTGTAGAGGTAATACCACTCTCCTACCACCAAAATATTCACAGGCGTCTCGGTAGTGTAGAGGTAATACCACTCTCCTACCACCAAAATATTCACAGGCGTCTGGGTAGTGTAGAGGTAATACCACTCTCCTACCACCAAAATATTCACAGGCGTCTGGGTAATGTAGAGGTAATACCACTCTCCTATCACCAAAATATTCACAGGTGTCTGGGTAGTGTAGAGGTAATACCACTCTCCTATCACCAAAATATTCACAGGTGTCTGGGTAATGTAGAGGTAATACCACTCTCCTACCACCAAAATATTCACAGGTGTCTGGGTAGTGTAGAGGTAATACCACTCTCCTACCACCAAAATATTCACAGGCGTCTGGGTAATGTAGAGGTAATACCACTCTCATATCACCAAAATATTCACAGGTGTCTGGGTAGTGTAGAGGTAATACCACTCTCCTATCACCAAAATATTCACAGGTGTCTGGGTAGTGTAGAGGTAATACCACTCTCCTACCACCAAAATATTCACAGGTGTCTGGGTAGTGTAGAGGTAATACCACTCTCCTATCACCAAAATATTCACGAGCGTCTGGGTAGTGTAGAGGTAATACCACTCTCCTACCACCAAAATATTCACGGGTGTCTGGGTAGTGTAGAGGTAATACCACTCTCCTACCACCAAAATATTCACGGGTGTCTGGGTAGTGTAGAGGTAATACCACTCTCCTACCACCAAAATATTCACGGGTGTCTCGGTAGTGTAGAGGTAATACCACTCTCCTACCACCAAAATATTCACAAGCATCTGGGTAGTGTAGAGGTAATACCACTCTCCTACCACCAAAATATTCACGGGTGTCTGGGTAGTGTAGAGGTAATACCACTCTCCTACCACCAAAATATTCACGAGCATCTGGGTAGTGTAGAGGTAATACCACTCTCCTACCACCAAAATATTCACAGGCGTCTGGGTAGTGTAGAGGTAATACCACTCTCCTACCACCAAAATATTCACGGGTGTCTGGGTAGTGTAGAGGTAATACCACTCTCCTACCACCAAAATATTCACGAGCATCTGGGTAGTGTAGAGGTAATACCACTCTCCTACCACCAAAATATTTACAGGTGATTGGGTAGTGCAGAGGTAATACCACTCTCCTACCACCAAAATATTCACAGGTGTCTGGGTAGTGTAGAGGTAATACCACTCTCCTACCACCAAAATATTCACGGGTGTCTGGGTAGTATAGAGGTAATACCACTCTCCTACCACCAAAATATTCACGGGTGTCTGGGTAGTGTAGAGGTAATACCACTCTCCTACCACCAAAATATTCACGAGCATCTGGGTAGTGTAGAGGTAATACCACTCTCCTACCACCAAAATATTTACAGGTGTCTGGGTAGTGCAGAGGTAATACCACTCTCCTACCACCAAAATATTCACAGGTGTCTGGGTAGTGTAGAGGTAATACCACTCTCCTACCACCAAAATATTCACGGGTGTCTGGATAGTGTAGAGGTAATACCACTCTCCTACCACCAAAATATTCACAAGCGTCTGGGTAGTGTAGAGGTAATACCACTCTCCTACCACCAAAATATTCACAGGCGTCTGGGTAGTGTAGAGGTAATACCACTCTCCTACCACCAAAATATTCACAGGCGTCTGGGTAGTGTAGAGGTAATACCACTCTCCTACCACCAAAATATTCACAGGCGTCTGGGTAGTGTAGAGGTAATACCACTCTCCTACCACCAAAATATTCACAGGCGTCTGGGTAGTATAGAGGTAATACCACTCTCCTACCACCAAAATATTCACAGGCGTCTGGGTAGTGTAGAGGTAATACCACTCTCCTACCACCAAAATATTCACAGGCGTCTGGGTAGTGTAGAGGTAATACCACTCTCCTACCACCAAAATATTCACAGGCGTCTGGGTAGTGTAGAGGTAATACCACTCTAAAAGAAGAAGATCTGAAGAAGATCTGAAGATCGCTGTCGGGAGCACAGAGCTGTTTCCATAAATGGGCGGTGTAACTAATAAAGTGGACACTGGCTGTTACTATAATGCAGTAATATTCCCCACTTTGACCCACCCCATCTCATATCTGATCTCTTATCTGATGTACAGAAATGGCGAATTTGAATGTGTAAATTTGGAGAAACACATGAGCCCATCTCCCATTCATTACCAATGGATTAGCTCTTGGCTGTGAGGAAGTACAAGTAGTCATACAGATTAGAGTTTTGGTTTGCAAGAGTTGTTTAGGTTCATAAATAGTGATCAGATTGCCCCAAGTCATAGGAATAGAATATGCATTTTCATAAATCAGGTGTAATCGAGTGTTCACTGGGAATACAGATATAATATGTCTTCTCTGTTCCCTTTTTTTCCTCCTCCTCCTGTCCAGTGTGGTGTGTGAGATCAGCCCCTTGGACCCGCACAGCGCCCACTGGGGCCCGGTGACGGTGGAGGTCGAGGGGGGGAAGAGAGGAACCTCCTCTATCGTCTTCACCTACAGGGTAAACACTTGTCTCTCTCTCTCTCTCTCTCTCTCTCTCTCTCTCTCTCTCTCTTTTGTTGTTGTTTTTGTTTAAGATTATTTTTTGGGCATCTCTCTCTCTCTCTCTCTCTCTCTCTCTCTCTCTCTCTCAAACTGCACTTCCAGTATCGAGGCGTAGAACTCTTGAACCCGAGAATGAACACGTCCAAAAGCTTTCAGCAGATTTGTTTGTTTTATGGTCTCTATTATATTTTCCATTTCCTTTTCCTAGCTGCAGAGAAGCCCCTTATCGCAGCATACCAAGGGCGTGTCATTTAAGTTGAATTGACAAATACAATAGCCTAATGTATTGGTAAATTAAGCGCATAGATGCCGTCATATTACAATGGTAATGCACTGTACGATAAGCCGGAATATTGCGTTTCTCTTTAAGCAGATGCTGTGCAGTAGGCCCCCACCTTTCCAATACTTGAACAGGCCACAGCGTAGCTATTTAACTGGCTTTTCATATCTCTGGCTCCGCTAAAGCTTCCCCACGGGGGAGTGCTCTGCCTAACTGTTTGCTCAGCAAATTGAGGCAGATGTGTTGTGCGCTGTTTGCCTTGTGGGCTGGAGTGTGTGTGTGCGTGCTTTAAAACCCTAGCAGGGGAAAGATGACGTGGCGTTTATTTATGCTCCCCTACCAGGAACCCATTCCCCAGGCGGTGCAGCCTGCGAGGGGTCCCAGAGTTGGGGGCACCCTCATCACCATCTCTGGCACCAACCTGGACACCGGCACTAAGGATGATGTCCAGGTCACCGTCGGAGGAGTGAACTGCACTGTGTAAGGATTTCTTGACCCAATAATTGTCATTCATGCCACAGACCAATTCTGTTTAAATTCACTCTCTTCAGTTGATAAGTGCTGCTTGTTATTCAGACATTGTACTCTATGCAAATTCTACTGTACGCTGACTTTGAAGCCCACAAATTGATTTTCCCCCCCATCATTCCTGAATTGAAAATGGAATTGACCTTAACGTTAGTGTCAGAAGCAGGATTTTCTCCCCCTGCCCATTTTCTCTTGCAGCGGGGACTCTGTGGAAACCACTGACTCCTCGGTGACATTTTAGGCTGAGGTAACAGTAAAATAACGAGCTATAGAAGCAGCAAAGCCAGGATTTAACAAGCTGTCAGGCTGCTGCCATGTTGGTTGCCGCTGCACGGTGACATTGTGCGACCGTTAACGCCAGCGCTGAGTTGTGTCCTTGTGTTGACAGGGAGACGTTTGGAGCAGAGATCACCTGCAGGATGGGAGAGGCAGAGAAGGTGTCCTACCGTCCCCTCGCCGTCACAGTCAAGTATGGAAAGACGACCACAAAGACCATCCCCAGTGCATTTCAGTTCTTGGAAAACCCTGTTCTGCTGGACCACAGCCCCAAAAGCAGCTTCGACTGGTCAGTTTAATTGAACAACATGTTCCCATTGCGTATTTACTGCTGTGTCCCCACACCCCCCCCGCAAGATTTTTTCCCCCCTTAAACATAATATACATCACAAAACATACACGTTACGTGGGAGGTTCACGCTATTCCAACCAGTTCCCCTCCCTCTGAACAGGCGCCCTTAACGACCAGAGGAGGAACCACACTAGCAACCAGGATATTGCATGTTTTTGTGAAGGGGGTTCCTATATGAAGGAAACCCCCGGGAGGCACGGGGAGAACATGCAAACTCCACACAGAAAGGCCCTTTTGACGACCCCACCCGGGCAGTGGGTACTCGAGGACATGCGGACGGGCACGCATTCCTTCAGCGTTCACCTCGTCCCCAGGTGGGAATCGAACCCACGACCTTCGAGCTGTGAGGCGATAATGCTTACCACTGCACCACCGTACCTCCCACCATGGACACAATTAGCCTTGGTTGTCAACATACATACATTCCATCATACACAGTGGACGACACAAATATTTAAAACCAAACTAACCTCAGGAAAAAAGAGAGAGAAAAAAAGATAAAAACAATTACCGTAAAATACCAATTAGAAGCCGACTTCCAAATTGCCGCGGGTCCCATATTTAAGCCGGGTCTGGATACATATTTTGTACATAAAAGCAGGTCCCAATTTGACGCCCGGTTAGGTTTTTCAATGTTTTCTTTTTACCTTTGCGACATCCTGTTGAATGCATCTCCCAAACACAACGAAGAAGAAAAATCGGATAAAGAAGACGAACGACGAAACGAGGAAGGAAAAAAAACACATGCACGAAACTTGCTGATCAAAATTCGTTTTCCATCAACATCTGATGATTCTGAAAATTGTGTAGGCATTTCCTGAAGATTTTTATACACTAAAACCGACATCTCTGGTGTAATAATTATTTTGAGAAATGTGCCTATGGTATGTTTCCCTGCCAGCGGGCATAGAAGTCGGCTTCTAATTGGTATTTCACGGCACTTTCACATGTGCGCTACTGAAGAGGGTAGGCTCCGTGAGTGATGAACTTTTTAAAAATTCGCTTTCCAGCAACACCTGACAGTTATGAAAATTGTGTAGACATTTTCTGAAGATTTTTGTAGGCCTACAAATCCGACATCTCTGATTGAGAAATGTGAGTATGATAGGCTATAATGTTTCCCCTGCCAGCGGAGGAGGAGGCAACGCATGCAATGCTCTGCTGCGCTGAGAGGGAGGCGCGGCTCTCCCCATAGACAAGCAATCGTGTGGGGGGCTGTAGCCAACTGATTAAAATAAATGGTTTAAATAAACAATTTCATACTATTTACAATATTTGCTGAGCAATATTTTTGTACAAAAATAATTAAAGCAGGTCCCAAACTGCCGCAGGTCCCATATTGACGCGGGGTCTGGCTACATATTTTGTCAATTAACGCCCGGGCTAAATTGGTATTTTACGGTAGATATGTTTTGTCCATGCATTTTGATTGAAACATGAAACAAAGTGACTTCCCCCCCAGAATACGGCCCGTGTCAAGAGCCGTCCAAGAAGGTTAAGTATTTGTCCCATTTTCTATCATCTATCATAAACCTCCAATAAATGCTGCTGTGATTTGTCAAGAAACATTTCATAGTCTGCTCTCATCGCTCTGACAATGCTTTGAACGTAGAAATGCCAGATTGTGTCTGAGGATGGAAAGCTCTTATTGGTTGGAAACCTTTAATCTTCTTTAATGGCAAGAACCTTTTTGTTTTTTATTATTATCATTTGTCGTCCCGTGTGTGTGTGTGCGCGCGTGTGTGTGTGTGTGCGCGCACGCTGAACAGTTGCTTCTGATTGGCTGGCAGGGCTGTGAATGATGTGAATGACTCTTTGATGTTGTGACAAACTGCTTGAGGACTGTTAAAGTGGATGCATCACAGGGCTACCTTGCTTCTCTCTGCAATTGAAAGCACTGTGGTGAGGGATGATTGGGCCGACACAGACTGGAACAACAGGCAACTTTGAAATAGGCTGCGCTGCTTGCAGGCTAAACTAATTTGTTTTCATCTCCAGTGAAAATTACCCCAGGTGCAATTCAACAACTGTGTCTGCCATGTGCTCGCTTGTTCCTGTCTGTGTATATGTATGCCTCTGCTCATACATCTGTGTGTGTGTGTGTGCGTGCGTGTGTGCGCGTGTGTGTGTGTGTGTGTGTGTGTGTTTCAGTGGAGGGAGGACCATTGTGGTGACCGGCTCTGGCTTTGACCTCATCCAGACTGCCATCATGAAGGTCAAACCCCAGAGAGACGACTTGACTGGAGAACCAGCTCCCACTGAGGTGTGTGCGCTCACACCTCCTTCTCTTTCTACATTCCTGCTGCTGATCATCATCCATGTCTCTCTCTTTCTCTATCTCTCTTTCTCTCTCAAACATCTTTCTTTTCTCCGGCTCATTCTTTCCCTTCCAGTCTCTTTCCCATGATCTCCTCTTTGTCCCTGATGATCTCTTCCTTTCCATCCGTTGCACCTATTCCTCTAATAGCAGCACTAGCGGTGTCCATCGATCTCCCTGCATCTCATGAGACGGCTGCTACTGCTTCAGTGGAGATTCATTCAAACTCAGTCCTGTCCCACCTCCCAACCCCAACACGCATGCACGCGCGAGCGCACGCACACACACACACACGCACGCACGAACGCGCGCACGCACACACACACACACACACACACACATGCATTTTTCTAGCTAGCTGGCTAGAAAGAAAATAGTTCCTACATGAAACTGCTCACAACAAGGTCTGTGGATTATCTTGAATACCTGGGTCTATGCCTGAAACAGACATTGCCGTTAAGTTTTTCCAAATGTATTTTTTGGCGCTTTGAGCACTACAAGCCGAGTGCCATCCAGTACCATTGTATTGGAGAGAAGGCAGTCATCTCAACGATATCTCCAAAACTCAGCAACTCACACCCAAACTATCTAGATCAGTGTTTCTCAAACAGTGGTCCGCGGACCACTGGTGGTCCGCGCCGCCCCCTAGTGGATCCGCGAGTGGATTTATATTTTTTTCCTTTTTTTTTTTTTTACCTCCCACTATCCAATCAGAGAAATGTTTACATTTTCTGGGAAACTCAAGGTCAGATCACGATGCCTTTAAAGGACTATATGTATTTTTTCACCCCGAATCCAACGCCACCACCACTGACTCTCTACGACTTACGCTTGTGGAGATACGTCCACTCTGCCTGTAGGGCTACAGGAGAGAGACAGAGTACAGCGGGTGGTTGGGAGTTCCAACTTACTGACCAAACACTCTATTTCAGTAATTGCTGTCAGAATATAGAGCCATTTAACACTTATTTGAACACAAAAACATCACTGAATGCAACTTGAAGATGGCAAAAGATAGCCTATTTGACTTTGGCAACATTGTGCATTTATTGAACTTGAAAAAACTTTCTTTGAACTTTGAATATATTTGAACTGAACAGGAGAAATAAATGTAAAAAAAATAATAAAGGTAAATGGACTAACTAAAATAAATTACATATATATATTTTTATCTTGTTTTCATAATTGTGGAAAGCCAAAAATTAGATTAATTGTACTGCTATTTGTCATTTAATTAGCATGTAATTTGGAATTTACAGTTGAAGTAGTAGGCCTATTGTTTTTGGGGATGTTTTGTTTTGGGAGTTAGGTGGTCCCCGAGTTTTTTCATTGGTTTAAGTGGTCCTTGGTCTGAAAAAGTTTGAGAAACACTGATCTAGATGGATAAATAGCACTACTACAGGTTGGAGGAAAAATATGTATTTTAGATGTTTAGGTGCACTGTCCCTTTTAAACTACAAATCCCTAAACCTGTCCCCGCCCCCTTCGCCCAGCTTAATCAACACTGCTTGTTTCTCCCAGGGAACCTGAATGAGCTGCACGCCGCTTGCCGACGCCTGCTCTCCTGTGTACCGTCTTAAGCTGTAAACATTTTGCTCATTTCATTTAAGGGCTCAAATTTAAGACATACAGGCATTAAGGTTGCAGAAGATTATGTGACTAGGCTGCTCTGCTCTACTTTGCTCAACTCCCGTCCAAGTCCCCAGTCCACGCCACCCAGGGAGGACACGAGAGATTTGCAAAGACTTGTAGCTCCCCCAAACTAGCAGCGGATGCAAAATGTTATCTCAAAGGCCTTGGCAGGTCAACCTCCTAAGCTTCTCTTGGTTGGGAGTCTATCCGCTCAACTAGACCCAAATATTCTGAGGCATTCTGGCTGCCGGCCCATGGTGAGTGCATGTTAATTATATTTCAGGTCAGTTTAGCGGCTCAACACCAAAGAATCTCAACGTGTACTTTTTGCTGCCGAAGCCCTCTAGCATTTGGCTTTGATTTTAAACACCCACACACCCATGTACATTATTTACACTTAGTTTTGTGAGTGCACAATAAAGAGTGTTTCATGCTCAAATCAAGTTAAACTGGAGCGCTACACACAGCTAGGTATACACCCTAAATACACACACACACACACACACACACACACACACACACACACACACAAACCTGCCTACACTATTTACACACAACAGTGTGTCATGCTAAGATCAAGCTAAATGTGAGTGCACTCCACAGAGCTAGCTAGGTACAAATCCATGTCATAGCTGCTGGAACTGTGATAGTGAAGGTGGTGTGTAAAGACATTGGCAGCTCCACTCAAAATATAGGTCAGTTTGACTTTTTCAAAACACTCGGGATGTATTAAGCAGGTCTTTTTGAAGCTTCAATAGTATGTATGTAGGACATACAGTATGTTCAGCTGTCACATGTTGTCAGCGCTGTATCAAAAGCTCTGTGAAACAAATTCAGTGTGACAGAAATATCCTTCGTGCAGTGAATCAAAGACATAATAAACAAAGCCAGTCGTGGGATGATTCAACAGAGGCTACCATCTGCAATGGCAGATTGGTGTTTTTAATACACTGATTAAAAAGACAGACACTTGTTTTACACCGTCTGACCTGCTTCCCCCTCTTACCAAACAACCCACTTCCTGTGTTCTCTCTCCTCTCACACAATAAAAACAGTCATTAACTGCCTCTTTCAAAAGAGCTCTGAAAGCCCACCGTTTACCTTCTATTCATTTTGATTTGGTAAAAGTGTTGTCCCCCAGCAATGGCCGCCCTGAACAAAATGCCCCACTGACCTTATATAGACGGAGACCTTACCTTACCTTACCTTACCTAACCTTACCTTACCTTACCTTACCTTACCTCACCTTACCTTACCTCACCTCACCTTACCTTACCTCACCTTACCTTACCTCACCTTACCTCACCTTACCTTACCTACCTTACCTTACCTCTGATTCTGATTCTGATTACCTTACCTTACCTTACCTCACCTTACCTTACCTTACCTCACCTTACATTACCTTACCTTACCTTACCTCACCTTACCTTACCTCACCTTACCTTACCTTACCTCACCTTACCTTACCTCACCTTACCTTACCTCACCTTACCTTACCTTACCTCACATTACCTTACATTACCTTACATTACCTTACCTTACATTACCTTACCTCACCTTACCTTACCTCACCGCACCTTACCTCACATTACCTTACCTTACCTTACCTTACCTCACATTACCTTACCTTACCTCACCTTACCTCACCTTACCTTACCTCACCTTACCTTACCTTACCTCACCTTACCTTACCTTACCTCACATTACCTTACCTTACCTTACCTTACATTACCTTACCTCACCTTACCTTACCTCACCTTACCTAACGTCACCTTACCTTACCTCACCTTACCTTACCTTACCTTACCTTACCTCACCTTACCTAACCTTACCTTACCTTACCTCACCTTACCTTACCTTACCTTACCTCACTTCACCTTACCCTACGTTTGTGTTATATGTTTGTGTTATATGTACTGTCCTCGTGTAACATGTACCGACTGAAAACACATTTCCTACGGGGCAAATAAATCTATCTATCTCTCATCCTGCTCTATATTATGAACGCTGAATACACTGTCATGTCGTGTGGTTTTATTATTCTTTGTTGATATGTCTTGTTTTCTTTTTGTATGTTTTTATACTCTGTGGTAGATCTGTTTCTTGTTGTTTATGTCCAGTTGTTGTGGTATTCTTCTTCCTCCTCCCAGTACCCACAGGAGGCCCACACCAAGAACGACACGGTCATCCAGTTCCTGTCGCCGATGGTGAACCGCTCCTACGAGAGCCAGCTGTTCACAGCCTACATCCAACTGGACAACCTGCTGAAGGAGCTCAAGCCCTTCGACTACCACCCGGACCCCGTCTTCCTGGAGATGCGGCAGAAGGTCATCACAGAGACCGGCTTGATCATCGTCCCTGTGAGTACAGACCCCTCAGGTTCCCGTCAAGCATGAGCGCCTTATGCTTCTGAAATGTCAGCTTCTCCATGTAAAGGAATTAAGATAGGGTGAATGGTGTTATTTTCGAACTTAAAGGAACAGCTCACCCTAAAAACCCTAAACCCTAAACAACGATATAGATGGATAAATAGCATTACAGGTGAGAGTAAAAATATGTATTTTGGATTTTAGGGTGAGCTGTCCCTTTAAGAATGAAGGGCAGTGGTGGCCTAAAGGTTAGAGAAGCGAGCTTGTGACCGGAAGGTCGTCTGTTCAACCCCCCAGACCGGCCAGATAAATCTGCACTTGCCCCTCCTTCATTACCACCACTGAGGTGCCCTTGAGCAAGGCCCTTGACCCCAACCGCTCCAGTGGAGCTGATCAGTGGCCAGCAGATCAGACTGTGGTTGGTCAGCTTCCAGCTATGAATGTGTGTGTGTGAATGTGAACAGGGTACTCCTGAAAAAAGAGAGCATTGCTCTCTGGAAAGTCCCCCTGAATAAATAGAAACTGAGAAAATGCAGACTTGCAGTTATGAGATTTTCACACTTCAGCTGCTTATATTATGATAGGCTTCACCACACACACACAATGAGCTAAAAAAAAAGTGTGGGCTGTTGGACACTGGTCAACAGCCCACACACTCCTCCGATGCAAATCCTCTCACCAGCTCCCCCTGGCGGAGAGGAGGACGTATCACCTCCACACCATCCTCTGAAATTCCTAGCCCCCCCCCTCCAACTACAAATAGTAATCTAATTTCCATCCCCCTCATTAGTGAGTCATCTCACGATCCTGGCGTAAGCAGTATCAAAGCTGCTCTTCTCATTGTTAGATCCCTATCCAATAAATCTCTTCTGATCAATGACCTAATCATCAACCACAAACTGGACCTAATGTTCCTCACTGAAACCTGGCTGGATTCGAATAGTCGTATGGCTGTTTTGACTGAGACTGCTCCCGTGGGCTACAGCTTTGTTGACACTCCCAGGGCTGGAAAGAGGGGAGGGGGTGTCGCAATCATTTTCTCTGATTTGTTTCAATGTAAGCAGGTGACATTTGGAGACTTCCCCTCATTTGAATACCTTGCTGCTAATTTGAAATGTTCTACTACCATCTTGCTGTTGAATATCTATAGGCCCCCTAAATACTCTGCTAGCTTTCTCTCTGAATTTGCTGATCTGCTCTCGCTCATCTTCATTGATTATGACTGTATAGCTATTGCCGGGGACTTCAATGTCCATATTGATAACCCCAATAACAATTTTGCCCACGATCTGAACTGTTTACTTGACACCTTTGATTTGTGCCAACTTGTTTCTGGGCCCACTCACAGCAAGGGTCACACCTTGGATTTGGTCATTACTAAGGGCTTCAAGTCCTCCTCTGTGTCGATCGTTGATGTTGCACTGTCTGATCACTTCTGCATCTTTTTCGAAATGGAGATCTCCCCTGAGATCATAAATAGGTCACGTACCATTAGAAAGCGACACATCAACGCAGGCACCACCACACTGTTTATGGAAAAACTTTCCTTACCCCCCCCCACATCAGCCTCTGTCAATGACATCCTTGATAACTTCAACTCAGCTATCCTGTCTGCCATTAATAGCGTGGCACCTGTAAGGTTAAGCACGCTGTCTGGCAAGGCTAAAGCACCCTGGCGAAACTCTCCATCCGTTAGATGTAAAAAACAGATCTGTAGGAAAGCGGAACGTATGTGGCGGAAAACTGGTCTTCATATTCACCTTGAAATCTATAAAGAAAGCCTCCAATCCTACAACCTCGAACTGAAAAGCTCGAGGCAATCGTTCTTTTCTAACATCATTAGCAAAAATGTGAACAATGCACGTGCTTTATTTTCCACCGTTGACAGACTGACCAACCCGCCCCTCAGTGTACCACCTGAGCTTCTCTCCACTGTCAAGTGTAATGAGTTCGCCGCCTTTTTTACGGACAAAATTGCTAATATCAGGCTGGCTATTACCAGTGGCTCCACGCTACCAAATGCTGGGGCTTCATCCTTCCCACCGATCCCTAGCCTGTTAAAATTGTCCCAGTTTGATACTATTGACCCCAAGCTTTTGGAAGAAACCGTGCGAGGCCTTAAATCATCGTCATGCTGTCTCGACATCCTTCCAACGAGCTTTTTTAAGAACGTTTATAACTGCCTTTCGTCGGACCTACTGCACATAGTTAATACTTCTCTCCTGACCGGCACCTTTCCTGAGTCACTGAAAACTGCAGTTGTCAAACCCCTATTAAAAAAGCGTAGCCTAGATGCTTCCATTCTCAATAACTACAGACCAGTTTCTAATCTTCCCTTTATAGGTAAAATAATTGAAAAGGTTGTCTATCAGCAACTCAACAAATTCCTAACCTCAAACGCACTTCTAGATAAGCACCAATCAGGCTTCCGCCAGCATCACAGCACAGAAACCGCGCTCACCAAAATCATAAACGACATCAGAATGAACACAGACACAGGCCAAAGTACAGTTCTGGTACTACTGGATCTGAGTGCGGCATTCGACACCATCGATCACGCAATCCTACGTGATTCCCAACCTGTGGTCCGCGGCCCCCTGGTGGGCCGCGAAGGTATTGCAAGTGGGCCGCCAAATCATTTCCAAAAAAGTATGATTTTTGAGAAAAAAAAAATCAAAAAAAAAAAAATTCAATTTTTTTTTTGAAAGATTTTGAAAAATCATACTTGAAAAAGTATGCTTTTGCTTGAATTGAAGTTTAATCTTTACATCATCTTTATATTGGGTTTGTGTTTATTTGTAACCCTATCGATTTAATGGGCTTTCTTCTGATATTTGGATTTTGTTTGGATCTGATATTGGATGTCAAATTGTTATGAGAATGCATTTTTCCATTGTTGAAGGATACCGTTATTTATTAATCATTTGTTAATTAGCCTGTTACAGACAGCCCCTTGCTTGTCATTTCTGACATCTGTGTGGTGCTGATGGACAGCTCCTTGAATGATTGGTGTGTGTGTGTGTGTGTGTGTGTGTGTGTGTGTGTGTGTGTGTGTGTGTGTCTGTGTGTGTGTGTGTGCATGTGTGTGTGTATGTGTGTGTGTGTGTGGACAGCTCCTTGAAAACTGTAATACTGAAGGTGTTGCAACATGTTACAGGTGCTGTGTTAGTGACTGTGGAGCTTCCAACATGTTTCTCCTGTATTCAGTTCAGTCCTTTATGTTCAATTTTCAATAAAAAAGTGCTCTGAGAACGCATTATATGGCCTTTGTATTTATGGCGTCGGCGGTGGGCCGCGAACATTTTTGAGACATAAAAGTGGGCCCTGAGTTGGAAAAGGTTGGGAACCACTGGGCTAGAGAACTGGGTTGGGCTCTCGGGTGCGGTCCTAACCTGGTTCAGGTCCTACCTCCGCGACAGAAAATACTTTGTGTCCTTGGGCAACAACAAATCGGCCATAACTAGTATGACCTGTGGGGTGCCGCAGGGATCTATAATGGGGCCTGTTCTCTTCAACCTCTACATGCTCCCTCTCAGCCTAATTATGCAGAAAAACAATGTGGCCTATCACAGCTATGCTGACGACACGCAATTGTATATTGCTCTATCTTCAGCTGACTACTCCCCAATAGACTCACTCTGCCGGTGCATTGACCAAATAAATGTCTGGATGAATCAAAACTTCCTGCAGTTGAATGGAGACAAAACGGAGGTGATCGTTTTCGGACCAGAAAAGCAGAGGCATCGTCCATCGACGATGTCGGGCACAGACGATGGTCTCAGCCCCCACTATCGTAACATCGTGATGTCTAGTATAAGAGCCGTGTGCGATCGATGCACACAATGCTGTCTGGTGCCCCGCAGGGAAACGCAAGCAACGCATTGACCACCTCGTGCTTTATTAACTAGGGGTGCAGTGATCGATTGACCAGCGATCTGCAGATTTTCAGCCTAAATATGAGAATGGAGAATTCCCATTTATGCTTTTATGTGCCGATTGCCAAAACCGATTGATACCGCAAAACACCTGATATAATAATATAATGCCTGCCTATTCATAGCTTTCAAGGGGCATAACGTGCTGCCGGGAACGCCCACCTGATGGTCAAAAAAAAACCGTGTCCATTCCGCTGCCAGCCGAGTCGACTAGTTTCTCATGCTGTTTGTTCAGCCATTTGTACACACGTCTTTGCGGCCAACATTTCATCAAAGGTAAGCTCAAGTAACGTTACAATAATGATTAAAATACCCCGTTAACGTTACTTGAGCTTACCTTTGATGAAATGTTGGCCGCAAAAACGTGTGTACTTTGATGGTAGAAAAAAAGCCATTTGCCCTCCCCAGCGACTGAACCACGTCTAATCGCACAAATCCACAACCTCCTCCTGTCTGAGTTTTCTTTCTCCGATGGGATTCTGTAAAAGCACAAGCCAGGCGTGTCTCCTCGTCGGTTAGTGCAACCGATAGCACAACAGGTATCCGGCATTTTGGCTGAACAAACACAGCGTGAGAAACTAGTCGACTCGGCTGGCAGCGGAATGAACAAGTTTTTTTTTTGACCGTCAGGTGGGCGTTCCCGGCAGCACGTAACGCTCCTTGAAAGCTATGAATACCAGCGGCAAAAAAAAAAAGATTGGCATGACGACACCGTCCCCTCGCCAAACAACGATGCCATCATCCATCGTCGATTTTTACCCTGGTCATCGTGATGATTCAAGTTGGTAGACATCGTCCAGCCCTCAAACCCTAGTGTACAGCAGTATTTCAAGATGTGTGTTACAATCCCAAGACTATAGCATTCATCTGAACTTTACCTGAAATAGGATTTCAGTTATAGCAAACCAAGTGAAAAATTACTGTTTAATATCATCTTAATGTCTCCAGCGGATGCAATCTCCAATCTACAAACGTGCTGCCAGTTTGTTCAAGCTTTCCATACACCGTACAAATGAAAATGGCTTGAAAATTGATGCTGTGAGTGTGTTCATAATAACGATATGGCTTTGCATCCAAAGTGATTAACAATGCAGAAACATGAAACAAGACACTAATCTAATATTTCTCTCTATGTATTATCATATTACAATTCTCCTAAGTCGAACAAGAGCATAATTTGATAGTGTATAAACGCAACAATTAATTTAACATCCATGAAGTTCAATCATGACAAATGTTGAGGCTACAGCCTGCTGAGTGGAGAGTGTCAGGATACAATTCACTCTCCCTGCTCGCTGCTCCGATCATCTTACAGTGGTGTCTCCGCCCTTGTAGGGTCGAGGCTTCTCCAAGGCGATGACGGCCAAGGAGGCCCAGGCGTACGTGGGCGATGTTCCCTGTATGGTCAACACCCTGCAGGACGACAAGCTGTTCCTGGACCCGCCCTCCACCCAGCCCCGCGCTCGCTCCAAACGCCACCGCCGGGACACCAGCTCCGAGTCACTGGAACTGCTGGTCAGAACACACGCAGACACACAAAGACAAAACACACACACAGACATATGGATTAGAACACACATTGTGAATCTGTGCCGTGGGTTTCGGGGCTTGTCCGCTGTACATGTTGAGACCAGTGGGCAAGCCCACCCCCTTTCCCAGGAAGGTGCGGAAGTCTTTGTTTAAGCTGTAATTCCTCGAATGGCCACTTGGGCTCGGGGGCAGTAGGCAAATCTTTACCATGTTAAAATGTCCGTCTTTGTAACAGGATTTAACATCTTTCCAATTAGGGGCGAAACACGGTTTTGGTCTATATAGCTAATTTCACCTTTTCATAACAACTGTAGGGGGGTCCATTTTTATATAGTTCCCCCGGAGTAAAATAGATGATAGAAAAGGGGGTGATTGACAGATCGCCTGTCCAGTGATCACGCAGCTTGCCGATCACGACCAATAGCAGGCAGAGCTGCGGCTCTGGGAAACTCCCATCTCACGTAAGGTGCGGAAGGACTCAACCCATTCCCTCCCACTCTGCTGACGAAAAATCAAGATGGTGACGGCCAACGTTTGAACTCCACCAGGTAGAATACATTTAATGGGATAGCTACGTCCATATGTCTATGGTTGAGACCCCATTTTTTACTGCTGTAGCTGCAGGCCCATAATTACATTTTATTACAACCCAGCCACAATTTTGATGAATACAGATGCTGCCCCCCGTGCTAATCCCTCTAAGTGAGCTATTGTTTAAGTTGTCTGGCTGAGATGACTGAGCAGCAGACTATTAATAGCACAGGATGACTGTGCAGCAGACTATTAATAGCACAGGATTTGCCCTTCACTGTCCGGTTACTGGACCAAGATATTTGATTGGTACTCTAAGGCAGTGTTTCTCAAACAGTGGTCCGTGGGCGCCCCCTAGTGGTCCGCGAGTAGATTTATATATTTTTCCTTTTTTTTTTACCTCCCACTATCCAATCAGAGAAATGTTTACATTTTCTGGGAAACTCAAGGTCAGATCACGATGCCTGAAAAGGACTATATGTATTTTTTCACCCCGAATCCAATGCCACCACCACTGACTCTCTACGACAGTGATTCCCAACCTGTGGTCCGCGGCCCCCTGGTGGGCCGCGAAGGTATTGCAAGTGGGCCGCCAAATCATTTCCAAAAAAGTATGATTTTTGAGAAAAAAAAAATCAAAAAAAAAAAAAATTCAATTTTTTTTTTGAAAGATTTTGAAAAATCATACTTGAAAAAGTATGCTTTTGCTTGAATTGAAGTTTAATCTTTACATCATCTTTATATTGGGTTTGTGTTTATTTGTAACCCTATCGATTTAATGGGCTTTCTTCTGATATTTGGATTTTGTTTGGATCTGATATTGGATGTCAAATTGTTATGAGAATGCATTTTTCCATTGTTGAAGGATACCGTTATTTATTAATCATTTGTTAATTAGCCTGTTACAGACAGCCCCTTGCTTGTCATTTCTGACATCTGTGTGGTGCTGATGGACAGCTCCTTGAATGATTGGTGTGTGTGTGTGTGTGTGTGTGTGTGTGTGTGTGTGTGTGTGTGTGTGTGTGTGTGTGTGTGTGTCTGTGTGTGTGTGTGTGCATGTGTGTGTGTATGTGTGTGTGTGTGTGGACAGCTCCTTGAAAACTGTAATACTGAAGGTGTTGCAACATGTTACAGGTGCTGTGTTAGTGACTGTGGAGCTTCCAACATGTTTCTCCTGTATTCAGTTCAGTCCTTTATGTTCAATTTTCAATAAAAAAGTGCTCTGAGAACGCATTATATGGCCTTTGTATTTATGGCGTCGGCGGTGGGCCGCGAACATTTTTGAGACATAAAAGTGGGCCCTGAGTTGGAAAAGGTTGGGAACCACTGCTCTACGACTTACGGTTGTGGAGATACGTCCACTCTGCCTGCAGGGCTACAGGAGAGAGACAGAGTACAGCGGGTGGTTGGGAGTTCCAAGTTACTGACCAAACACTCTATGAAGATGGCAAAAGATAGCCTATTTGACTTTGGCAACATTGTGCATTTATTGAACTTGAAAAAACTTTCTTTGAACTTTGAATATATTTGAACCGAACAGGAGAAATAAATGTAAAAAAAAAAAAGGTAAATGAACTAACTAAAATAAATTACATATATATATTTTTTATATCGGTTATCTTGTTTTCATAATTGTGGGAAGATTAATTAGATTAATTTAATAGACAAAAATTTGATTAATTGTACTGCTATTTGTCATTTAATTAGCATGTAATTTGTAATTTACAGTTGAAGTAGTAGGCCTAGTGTTTTTGGGGATGTTTTGGGAGTTAGGTGGTCCCCGAGTTTTTTTCATTGGTTTAAGTGGTCCTTGGTCTGAAAAAGTTTGAGAAACACTGATCTAAGGCCTATAAAAAATAACCCTTCAACCAGAGGCAGAACTCGCCATCTTTGGCTGCTCGGAATCTTCTCTGCTTCTCCCTACAGGGTATGACTATCGCCAAGAGACTCATTTTGAAGGAGTGGAAGTCTCCCTCTCCCCCTCCTTTTCAACTGTGGCTAACGGACATGGTTTCAGTTGTACGTATGGAGAGACTCAGGTTCCTGAGGACCAAGTATGGAGAGACTCAGGTTCCTGAGGACCAACTCGCCTAACAAATTTTCAAGTATTTGGGGCCCGTTTATGGTCCACTTGGACGAGGTTAGGGGAGACGGGTAACTCGTCCAGATAATTTCTCAGTGACGCTTTATGTGGGATCCTATCCACATCTATTACAAGAACATAAGCACACTATTTGGCTGATAGCACTACTCTGTAATGTTGATATGTGTATGTATTTTCTTTTTCTAGTTCTGAGTTTTGTTTTGTTTTTGTTTTTTGATGTTCTGAAAAATTGAAAAATAAAATATTGAAGAAAAAAATAGCACAGGATACCTGTGTACTGTAGTAAAAAAAAACCTAGAGCTGACCTTTCAGGTCGCTTTATGGAATATTTTAAAATATCAAAACTACATTAACTCAATAATATAGTTTGAGCGATATTCAAATATCATCGCCTCAAGCACTTTTGATGCCTGGGGAAAAAAACCCTCATCCGGTATACGAGAGTTCCCTTTAAGCCACCATATATTATGTCCCTCTAGGGTCTGACCTTATGACCTTTATATTTATACTCCGGCTTCGCTAATCTAGCTCGAATCGGTCAGACGTGGTCTTTTACTTTAATAGCCTATGGAAGTCCCGGAGTTCAGAGTACATTTAATCTTTCTATCGATAAATTTATATTCATAGATAGTAGGGGTTAATTACTCTTCTTTTCATACCCGCTGATTCACACAACAAATATTCTTTGATTAGCAATCACCAGTGTTTTAGACCAGAGCTCTGTTCATCAGGATTAAACCCAAAACCAAACCCCAATGATAACTACTCCCAGCGTGTCAGACTCAAAAAAGTCTGTCACCAGCCGGTCCAGTTACACAGGGCACTTCCTCCTACTTCAGTGCAGATGATGCAATCAGAAGCTGTAGAGAAATGTTCTACCTTAAATCGGGTGGATAAGTGCTACGTTCACTTCTCCACTGAAACTGTTCACACTCATTTCATTCAACACAATTCAAGGGAGGGGGTAACCTATTGCTACCCCTTAGCCCAAAGGGGCCAGGTATTTAAGCTGCGGTACTTACTCTCCTTTTTTGAAGAAGGACAGCTGGAAGCTGGAAAACCTCAAAAAATGGATGGAGATGGAGAAACAGGAGGGTGGATAGATTAAAAAAATTATTTATTTAAGTTCAAAAAATAAAAGTTTACAAGCGTTTACAAGATATAAAACAAAGTTTTCGTTCAAGACAAGAAGTCCTAAAATATGAAAAGGCTGTTTTCCAAGGTGTAGATTCAAAAGCAGTTCTTCCAAAAGAGTGTTGAAAAAAGTGTGATCTCTCTGTGGGGCTCTCCGATATTTATACAAGATTCACCCCCTCCCAATATGCTAGAGACCTCCCCACTCCTGAGACCTGCCTCCCATGATCTCATTTTGGTCAGATGATGGCTGGGGCAGGTGTCCAGCTCTGGCTCTCTGCCTGCTAGAGAACTAGTTAGGGGTTTCTTAGTTAGTGGCCCCCCTCCCAGCTCCATGTGACTCCTTTTATCGAATGGCTGGTTCTGAAATTATCACCCAACCTTTTTGAGGGTTTCTTAAGTTCACTCAGCTCCTCCAGGGACCTCGGTGTACATAGATAATATGGCCTTGTCCTTAATTGACACCCATCCCTCCCCCTGTTATCTGACAGGCCGCAACATTAATCTTCATGCAGCTGGGGAATTCAATGGGCCCTCTTATTTAACAGCGCAAAGCAAAGATACATTTTCTTTAAAAAGGTGTGGGCCGTCCCACGCAGGTGCTCGGTATCACTCTCCTCCCGCTCCTTGCTCTCTTCCAGACACATAGAATGGCCTTCGCGGTCTGCTCTGTTTATGAGCCCCCCCCTTATCTACTTTGAACAAAGAATTAACCCTTTACATAACATGGAAAGACAGTGTAGTTTCTCAAAAACCAGTACCAAGCAGGCATATGCTCTTAAATTGTGTGCTAGGCCGCTCTGCATAGGTGCCCCCCCATCTCACTCTTCCCCCTCCTCTGGCTTTATACCTGGAGGGGAGACAGTAGACGAAGACACCCCAGCAAAACGCCCAAGCAGAAAGCATGATCTCATTCTCACAGCATCACTTGCATTCACCAACGATGAAAACGAAAGTAACCGAAAGTAACCTCTTCCCCTCGAAACCAGTGGCTCCAAGGCTTTGTAATATATGTGACAGTAAAACAGTTCTAATTCCATTATTGACTTGAAATACACTTTACCAGTTGGACAGTAATAGGCCCACCTCAGTCTTTTTGGCCTACAGTGTTTGGAGCAAACATAAACCAATACAGCATGGTATTCGAATGTCATTATATAAAAAGCCAATGCTATTTTTTAGCCTAATTTTATAAGCAAAACACAGCAATAACTGAAGCAGATTATAACATGAATAAAAGTATTGGAATAGGCCTAATTAACCATAGGGAAAACATCTATTTATCATACTGGGTTATTGCAGCAAAAAGGCCTAATATAACAGCCAACACTTCACTTGTTTACTCTTCAGAAAGTTTACACATACCTGAAACATCAGGACTCAGTCTTATGCCCTCTCTTAAGGAGAAGAGCAGTATTCACTCCATTACACATTTAAGCATGACTAATATAATATCATAATGTTAAAAGCCAATGCTATTTTTCTGCCCAACTGTGATAAGCATTATGCAGCATAAATGCATTACGAAAATGTAGCCCGAGTTATATCATTGTTATAAGCAAATAAAACAAGCCTAACATAACTCCATATTTCATCTCTTTTATGATTTATGGTGCGCTCAGATTGACTTTTAGCATTAAAGGACCATAACCAGCGTTTTAACGAGTTAGCATGTCAAAACAGTACCAAGGGCCTGTCATAGTAATCCCAACGTCACAAATCTCTACAGTACAAAAACTGCTTGATCATGAAGTGTCAGGTTCATAACATTTATAATTTTTCTCAGTTGATGTGGCCTTAGAATCTTGCAAGTAGCTCCACTGCTTTAAAAACACTGAAGCCCAGGTGGTGTAGAGGTCTATTCCCTCGCCTACCAACACCATTGTTACCACCGACTTGGTCGGGTGTGCCTACAGATGTTAGGCATACCCTGAGACTGGAGGATTTACGTGCGGATACTTGATGGCCAAGACTGGGAACGCTGTAGCACTTGATAAGCTGAGTCTGCAAAGTTCGAAGCTGGGAACTGTTGCAGAAGGTTGCCATGAGATGAATCTATGGACAACTGCAGAGGACTAGCAGAGCCAACTCTTATAGGTCCCGAATATGACATCACATTGTGTTATGACATCATCAGTGAGACCATCAAAGATGGCATGATCATAAATTATGACATCACTGTCGACAACCCAATAATAAATTATGACATCATCACTGTTGACATCGCAATGATGACATCCTAACAGCATCCAGTGATGTAGTCAGATAGTGATGTAGTCATGACATCATCTAACAGTTTGTATTCATGAGATCTAGGTATGACATCACCTAACACAGTGGTTCCGAACCACCGGGCCGCGGACCGGTACCGGGCCGCAACGCATTTGGTACCGGGCCACGAGCAACAACAACAACAAATTGTAAAAAATAAAAAAATAAAAAATTACAAACTACAAACATAAATAAACGTCAACTTGAAACTATGTTTCAACTACCACACAGCCTATAATATTATAGCCTATGTTTATAAAAAAAAAAATATATATATATATATATTATTAAAATTGACAACCGGTCCGCAACTTTTTTTTCCATCTATCTACCAGTCCTTGGCACAAAAAAGGTTGGGAACCCCTGACCTAACAGACACAATTGGGCATGTTTGCGGGTGGGAAGCCGGTGGGGGGTATGTGTCCTGGTCGCTACACTAGCGCCTCCTCTGCCTGTTCAGCGGGGAGGGGAACTGGGGGCAATAACATGTTCCTCTGCACATGCTACGTCCTCCCAGTGAAACTCCTCGCTGTCAGGGAAAAGAAGCGGCTGGCCACATACATGCATTGGAGGAGGCCTGTAAGAGTCTACACCCTCCCCAGATCCACAGAGGGGCTGGAGCAATGACCAGGGTGCTTTCACACTGGCGCCCAGGTACCGTTCCCGTGCACACTTGTCCCCAAATTGACCCCAGTTTCAGAGCATTTGATGAGTGTGAATGTTGCATTCCGTTCTGTTCCACGCCCGGGCTCGCAACAGGGAACCGTGACAGGAGCCACTTGAAAAGGTGGTCTGGGGAGCGCTTTGGCGTGCCCGGGCACGGAACACTTGCGAGTGTGAAAGCCAACTGTTCCGAACCACATAGACAACACACGGAGCAAGGATACACTGCAGGCATAGATGAGGCAAGTGCACTCTGTTTCGTTTCCGAGCGCAGAAAGAAATGTAATGTGAGAGCTGACCAGCGGGGGAGAGGGGAGAGGGGGGGGCAATCATTCCTGGGTGCGGAACGGAACGGAACGGAACGGAACGAAAGCAATCGTAGCAGCCTTAGACAGGGGAAATTGTTTAAGTACAATTGGGAGAAAACGTGGTAAAACAAACACACTGAAATGTTCTGCAACTGTGAGGGAAAGTGGAATCTTGGTCAATTATGAAGCTTCTCCGCCTCTCTTTGACTTGTCCAACACTGTCCACACTTTACACCTGAATAGAGAGGCAAAGTGAACGTCACTTCCTGCTTTTCTCCCTGTACCAGCGCTGAAAAAATATGAATGGCGGTGAACGGAGAATAACGTTACTTTTTTGATCCCGTTTGAATTGTGCCATGGGGTGCCAATGTTAATTTTGTCAATTTAAAACATAACTTTGCATGTCAAGAAAGTTGCAGTTTGTCACCAAACTTTATAACTATAAGTTATAAATCAGAAAGACTACTGTCGCCTAAGTGATGTCACTTTCTCTACTGGCAAAAGACCGGCGACATGCCACGAGCTTCGATGAGCTATGTAGTTTTTATACGGAACTAACCCCTATGTTTCAGTTTGACGACAAACTGACTTTCTTTACATGCAAAGTTATGTTTTAAATTGACAAAATTAACGTTGGCACCCCGTGGCACAATTCAAACGGGATAAAAAAGTAACGTTATTCTCCGTTCACTGCCATTCATATGTTTTTTAGCGCTGGTACAGGGAGAAAGCAGGAAGTGACGTTTCACTTTGGCTCTCTATAGATCTGTGACACACTTTTCCACATGATGTAATTCCCCTGTCTGTGTTTCCCCACAGATTAAGTTTGGGAGAGGGGAGTGGGTGGTGGGCTCGGTGCAATATGAGAGGAAGTACGAGGTGCCGCTCTACATCATCATCCCCGCTGTCATCGTGCCCATGCTGCTCATCATCGCCATCTCTATATCTCTACATCTCTATGTCTACTGCTACAGGTACGCTGCTGTCATGCAAAACTAGCTGCTTTTACTTTAGTAGGAGTATAGCAGAGCCAGTAGCTCTAGATATCTGTGTCTTCAGAATTGTTTTAGGCTTATTTTCATTGTCTCGTGATTTGTTTTGATTTGATTGGGTAAAAGTACAGACAATAGTACACCCCAGAGGATAACACGTAAAAGCATACTTAAACACGTTTCCAATGTGGTCGACAAAACAAAAAGGAAACAATAAACAAAAACATACAAAAGACAATCAGAATACAGTTTGACATTTACTACACAAGAAGTCAAGAAGTGCAACATTATGGGTATGAGTGTGTATGAGTATGTGTTAGTGTGTGTGTGTGTGTGTGTGTGTGTGTGTGTGTGTGTGTGTGTGTGTGTGTGTGTGTGTGTGTGTGTGATAAATCACCAATAGATCCTTACCCAGTCGTTTCACAGGACTTATTTCCTCTTCAAAGAGAGTAAAAGTCCTCCCCATGATATCATTCCACCATCTTGGTTTCCATGGCACCAGTAATGTTTGTGATGTGTGTGTGATGTACCATCTGCACAGGAGGAAGGCGGAGAGGGACTCCAAGAACTTGAATCTCCATCCTCCGATTGTGGAGATGGAGGTGAAAGAAAAAAAATGTGGTAAGAGCAATAAAAAACAATCTTTCACAGTAGACATTATTTTCTAGCAGTGCGCTCCCTCCTCTGCCTCTCACAGACGTAATGATTGAGACGGACGAGGAGCGCAAAAATGCTTCTTATTGAAAAGGAACAAGGTGCTATTTATTTAATCAAATTTTTTTTTTTTGTCTATGTTACCCCTTTGGACCAAAGAGCACCTTCCTTTTTTAACCTTTTGACAACTGCATTGAACGCCGCTGCCCTCCATCTTTTTTGTCTTTAAGTGCTATTTACTTGTTTCCCTCTCCCAGATTTGACGTTGATGGATCCCCTCAACAACGCCCTGAGCGAGAAACAAATCCCCTTCTTGAGTCAACTGCCCCTAACCTCATCAAGGTAGAGATATATATTGTACTGTACATTTTAACCCTGGGACAATTAAGTGTCTGCACAGTGGAGTAACAGGGACTAATGAAATACAGATAGAGTGAAAGGGGGGAGAAAATGATGGGTTACGCTGTCATAGGTACGCCTTAAAGCTCACTTGCCAAAACCTTGAAGGTCCGTGCACTCACTCATGCTTCACTGGATATTGTTCCCAGAATGCAGTGCGGGACAAGTCTGAGAATTAAGCCCCTGTGTGCAACACTGGCACAGGAGATAATCAGATGTTCAATTTCTTCCTGTGTAAAAAATGGTTTTAAGAATTGTATTATATATTTTTTTTATCGTGCAGTCTTTATGCGGAAAGCTTTGTAAGGAAAAATATATTTTTTTTAAATGGATCGCCTTGTGGTGCGGATAGTGTTTCTATTAGCCTGCGTGTGTGCATGTGAAGTACGACGTGGACGTGAGCCAGCAATTTCAGAATCACTTTTATTGCCACAATATGCAAGATCACATACGAGGAATTTGTGTTAGTGTCAGTATGCAGCATAGTGGTCAATATTCAGAGATAAAAAGAAAATATTTAAAGGACAAAATTGCAAGTGCAGTTCAATATATACATGAACAGGAGGACATGAATAGGAGTGTTGTTGAGCAGGCATTGAATAGGAATTTACAGTCACAAGTTTTTTTTTGTTTTTTTTTTAAATCTGCTGCATATACAGTGTCGATGTGCAATGCTTGTTTAAAGTTGGACCTTTTTTACTACACTGTTTTTTTTATTTTTTGGTCTATGCCCTTATATACTGTATAGTGCACAATCTATAGATTTTTGTTGTTGCACATAGTGTTCTTTTTTTAATCTTTTGTGCTATTGCCATGTTGATGCAAGGATTTGTTATTAAAATATGAGACATTTAACTCAAATGTCAAAATGTGTTATGTTATTCCCTTTACAGTGTTACAGTATTGTGAGGTATTTTGCATCTTTAGACTTACTGCCTAAAACAATGATGACCTAACCTATGAAACCAAACCAAAGTCCAATCTGTGGAAATGTGAAAGCCAATATGTTTACTTGCAACGGTGATGAACTGTAGAAACTGAATTGCCCCCCGGGGATAAATAAAGTTTTCTCAACTCAACTCAACTCAACTCAAGCTCAGGACTTGGAGCAAGTCACAATATTAAGCAGCTATTAATCTTCTGTTTTCATTACTAGCTGTTATTGCCACTTCCCTTGATAGAGAAAATGTTCACATTTCCATAATATTGAAAGTTTTGAAAATGCGTGATTTTAATCTGGTCTTTCAAATGTGACTTTGAAAATAATCACACACCAAAGAAGACAGCATACAGTAGCTGCTGTCAATTGTAGCGGGGACACTGGAACTGTTTTTAAGTAGGGGGTGCTGCAAGGAAGGGACTGTCTTTTTCCGGGACGTTTGGATGTTTTTTAGCCATGTTTAGAGGAATATCTCATTTTAAATTAACATTAAGTTCTGTTATCTGTTATGATGTCACTTTCACTCCCTCTCCCCCTCTCATCCACACCCCTCCCATAGATACACTGCTGAACCCTCATTTCATCATTGCTGTTGCACAATCTGTATGTCACTTTATAATAATGTTGCACAATGTCCATTTTGGCCACATAGAACATGTGTGCTTACAGGTGTAAATTACAGGTGCAATTTCTTATCTTATTTAACTTTATTGTAGATAGGGTAACTTAAATGCTGTGCTTTTTTTTTACATGTTTCTGACATGGTTTCTATGTCTGACATATTTTTGACATTGGCTCGTTCTCTTGTGTGTTTTTACTGAGATGTACTGACATTGGCTTCTGCTGTAACACAAGAATTTCCCCCAGGGGATTAATAAAGTACTCTATCTATCTATCATGTCACTATTCAGTATTTTCTCATTTTCTCACTCACTTTCATGTCACCAGCTGCTCTCCCTTTAGGTAATTTTACACTACAACAGACAGCAACACAGGCAGAAACACTGAACTTATTTTGTATTATATTTTATTATCTTATTATTATAAACCAAACATCAGAAATAACATCTCCACGCTCTTTGCTTTGCTCATAGCCTTAAACTAAACCCTAAATATCGCAGTATAAAACATATAAAACACATTTTAATCATATATAATTGTTTTTAATTGACATTACAATTCCAATACAAAACAGCAGAGGGTGCTGCAGCACCACAAGCACCCCCATTTCCCGCGCCCCTGAATAGAGAGCTCCAGGGATGACGTATTTTTGTAGGCTGAATGCGGAAGTCCCGAACTTCCTGGTTCTTCACTGTTTCTGTCTATGGGATTTTTGAATGGGTTTTTGGCGCGATGCTTCAAATAATGTCTGTGGGCAACGCAAGTTTAATCAAACGCGAACCAAGGTTCTGCGGGATAATCTTCACACATGAGGACCACTTTCATGAGTTTTTTCATTAGTTTTTTTTCATGAGTACCTCTATCAGCCTCATTGGCCTGACATGCTGGCAGAGTCTCATGTCTCAACACAGGCAGCTTTATCTGTTGAGCACCCAAAAGCACCTGCATGATCCATCCTCTCTGAAGCTTCCCAACAAGTGACAAGTCTTCTAATAACAACACAGTGAAATGAGGTGTTATGGTGTGTGCTGTGTGCACCACAAACACACATTATACTGGGCAAAGCAGCACACACACAGTGGCTAATATTCTGATATGATGAACATTCACTATAGCCTAGGACTAGGTTTATACTATACAAAGCTAAAGCAATGAAAAACTAATAGGACTCACCTGGTAGAACACGTACCACAAAGGCTTAGTCCTTCGCGCGGCTGCCCCAGGTTTCGAATCCGACCCACAGTCCTTTGCTGCATGTCATGCCCTCTCTCTCCCCACCTTTCCTGTCTGCCTACTGTCCTATCCATTAAAGCAAAAATACCCAACAAGATCATCTAAAAAACAAAAAAACAGCTATTAGACCTGGGCAAAACTCATGTTTCACTGCCAACAGCTTGTTTCTTTCTTCTTGTTTTTTTTACTTTTTGGGTGACAGAAATACATTGTAGCCATATTATTTTCCATATTGAAAGGGTCTACTCAGTTTCCTAGAGTAGACAGTTTTAACTTGACAACAATAACAACCGTCACAACCCACCTGAATATCCGGTTTACTTCCTGTATACATAGCTGAGCGCAGGCTGATATTCGGCTCATATTAAATGTTAACGTTAGGCCGTGTCTCCGACAGACACATTAACAAGGTAGCCTATTTCGGTCTTTATGTCTTGTAGTAGTTAGTAGTAGTTGTTGTTGTTGATAGTTGCCATAACAACCACCCCTGTCGGAAAGACGTGCACACGCTGGGTAGGAAGCGTTGTTGTCCCGGAGGCGATTTTCTTTTGGATGATGGCGAAGGCTATGCGAAGGCATAACCCGCCCCTCTCTGCCTCTGATTGGCCTAGCGTCAAACTTCCATCCAAACACATTTGCTTGGCTATCCTGCATTACATCTCTTTCTACAGTCTGTGGTCAGACCGTCAGACTCAGTGTGTCAGACTCAGACATACAGCAGTTACGCTTGCTAGCCTGCATGAAAGACGCCAGTGTGTTTATGTTTTTAATATAGTCATATCTATGGTTTATAACGCTGCCACTAATCAGAGGCAGAGAGGGCCAGGGGCGGGTTATGCCTTCGCCATCATCCGGAAAAAATATCGCTTCCGGTAAGCTAGCTAGCTAATGTTAGCTGCTGGTTGGTTGGCTAACTAGCGAATGTTAGCCGTTAGCTAACGTTAACGCGTTAACTAGACAAACACAGACATGCAGAGCTCCAAAAACAGAGCAATTCGTGATTTTGTTACTGTAGTTTCTGCAGAGTAACGTCCATATACCTTTATGGATTGCACGGGGTTGACGGGAGGAAGGCGGGGGGGGCGGGGGGGGGGAGTCCATATATGGTCCGTCCGGTCATGGGGCACAGGACATTACGTCATCACAGGATAACGCGATTGGCTCAGATCTGTTCAAATCTGAGCCAGCCAATCGCGTTGTCCTGTGCTGTTTTGGATCGTGTATAAAAGGCGACCGCTGACCGGGGTGGGTGGGGGGAACCAGAGGGGGAGAAGAGGAGGGGAGAGGGGGAGGAGAGGGGGAGGAGAGGGGGAGAGGAGAAGGGGAGAAGAGGAGAGCGCCGCCAGCGGCACCACCTCGCTGGGCAGAGGGGAGAGGGGGAGAAGAGGAGGGGAGGGAGGGGAGAAGAGAGAGGGGGAGAGTGGGAGAGGAGAGAGGGGGAGAGGAGAGGAGAGGGGAGAGGAGAAGAGGAGAGGAGGAAGGGAGAGGAGAAGAGGAGAGGAGGGGAGAGGAGAGAGGGGAGGAGAGAGGAGAGGAGGGGAGAGGAGGAGGAGAGGCGAGAGGGGGAGAGGAGAGGAGAGGAGAGCGCCACCAGCGGCACCACCCCGCTGGGCACAGACACCCAGGCCAGCCACCCCAACCTCCAGGCTGCCACCACCCAGGCTAAGTGCCCCTCTGCTGGGCAGACACCCAGGGCTGCCACCACCCGCCCTGCCCCTCACCCTGCCCGGGTCCCACACTAAAATATATCTCCCATCCTGAAAGTGCGGCAACTAATTTATTTTTTTGCAAGGAGTCGAACAAATACACAAAACACAGCAGCAGTAACAAGGCATGCTTGGGCAGGAGTGCTCCTGTGGAAAATAGTGCCATTCTGATGTAATCCCCCATCCGACCAGTGCAGTGAGAGGCAGCAATGTGCCGCAAGGCATCTAGTCTGCCGGAAAGCCAAAAGAAGAAGAAGAACAACAAGGCAGGCTTGGGGTGGGCCATTTTGCTTGGGGCAGCAGCAGCTAGAGGGACCATTTATGGTGTAACACACAACACAGACAGGTGATAGCAAACAAAACAAGACC
The DNA here is from genome assembly GCF_964638095.1 of Poromitra crassiceps. NCBI lineage: Eukaryota > Metazoa > Chordata > Actinopteri > Beryciformes > Melamphaidae > Poromitra > Poromitra crassiceps. The sequence goes on from NC_139652.1 coordinate 13,573,912, forward strand.
GGTGATAGCAAAATGCCAGGAGCAAAACAAAAGTCAGGATGCCAAAATCGCAAGGCAAAAAAAGCGGGAGCAGGCAAGGGCTTTAGACCCAAATAATAATCTGTTAACAAACTTTTTTCAGTCAGCTCCGAAAGCTGCAGCGTTTATATATGTACTAAAGCGCGTGCGGGGGAGGGGGGGGGGCATAGTGGCTGGAGTGGACCCAAACAACAAAACAAAAGATGGACGTACCGAACGAAGTTTTTGAAGAAGTTCTTGTAGAAACATTGCAGATTCACAATCTCACATCTTTTAAGCCAATACAGAAGCTTTGCATCAGACAATTAATCGAGGAAAGAGACGTCAAGCTAACGGCAACGAAGACGTTTTTGGCGCACTTCCTTCCGGTGTTCATTCTGGTTCCGTGGTTTACGCCCCCATGACAAAAAGCGGGGTGAAAGGTGCCCAGACCTAGCCCAGACCACACGTGTCTAGAAAAGCTTTTTGTATACGTACACGCCCACAGGGGGTGCGCGTCACCCAGAGCATCTTAACAAAAGTATAGCTTGCTTTACCCATCAACTGTTCTTGTTTTGGATGAACCTCCCGGCGTTTTCCAAAGATTCAAGCCTTTTTATGTTCCCCTCACGCCAAGTGCAAGTTTTTACTTCTTGCCACAGAAACTCCAAGGAGGCAGCAAGCAGGTGAGAATTGAAAGTTCTGCCCATGTTCAGCCTTGTATGAGCCAGCTGAGCTAGCTAGTCCTGAGCATGTAAAGGTCTGTCTTTGGCAGTAAATATACAGGCCAAGGTGCTATTTCGTGAAATTGTGCTACAGCCTGTCGTTGGGTTTTATGTGAAATAATTAACTTAATAAGTAACTTCTGGTATGCTACTTTCCCATTAGTTTTGAATCTATAATCATTTAGAAACCAAACAGGCCTTCACAGAAATTCAGGTCATGGTCTGTAGTGCCATCTGGTGGCGCTTAAGTAGCACAGTATAGCTTGTTGACGAGGAAGCGGGTTGGATCAGTCTTTCCTGTGGATTATGCTATGTTTTGTTTTGTTTTTGATGATCAACATTTAACCTTTCGGATTTCCTCTGTCCATGTGCATCTAATATCCAACCTAAACGTTGTATTCTTAGCCCTGTTCGATCTGTGTATGCCAAGTAGCCTGGTAAACCATCAAGGAAGACGCGATTAGAAATTCAGCGAATGGGCCACCGTAGGCGGTTTATGTGGTGGTGGGTATGGACTTCTCTTCGTTTAGTCGCATTATGGAGGTGCTATATTAGTAGTATTAGTTAACGTCTATCATTGTAAAAACGTATACGAGACTAAACACGCTTTAGTGAAGAAATATTGTTTGTGGAGGCACGGCCCAGGCGCTGCTGCGGAAGCGTTCCGCCCCATACTGCATTGCGCCATGGTGGTTGTTTGAAAATGTCATTAAAAGTAGATCAAAAAGTTAAAACAAGCAGCGGATTTCAAAATAGTGTTGCTTTGGATGTGCTCGGAATACCTTACTCTTCAAATGAAAAGTGTGTTACTGTAAACCATAACAGAAAGCTGTATGGAGCAGAGAGACCCCCCTCCCGGTCCTATTCTGGCGTCAGCTTTGCGCAGTGGCAGTATCGTAGCCTATGAGGTTTATCCGAGGCGCGATTATTGCTAGTTGAAAACTTTACCCAATACCCCGCCGTGACGACTTGAAATATAGTCGGCATTGGCAATTTTTGACGGTCTCTCAGGAGACTGATCTAATGTTAAAAATAATAATTTGCTCACGGAACAGTGCTTGCATTGATTTGTGGTATGATTAACGTGTGGCGTTTCGTTTACATTTAATTCGCTTTTATATTCTTGTCCCTAGTACCGCAATATTCATTTTTATATCGATCAAATTTCACCATAGGCATCATCACAATTTTCATTTAATTTCTTTCTTTATTTTACTTGACTTTGTATGTCTTGAGAGTTGAGACTTGACCATTCATGGACTTGACTTGGTAATCTACACTGATTTGAGACTCGATTTGTGTATTTTTTTTTTTACATCCAAACAAATGTTATTAGGGGTCATCAACCCCCCCCCCCCCCCCCCCCCCGCACAGACAGACACTTTGGACTTTGTTATTATTTCTGATAAGGTGTAGCCTATAATTTGTATATATCCTCCTGTGTATATTTTTACTGTGTATATCTCTATAGGTGTATATATTTTTAGTGACTATTTTTTATTTGTCTAACTGCTGCTGTGACAAAGGAATTTCCCCTTGGATATTAATAAAGTACATACCTACCTACCTACCTACCTACCAAAAAGAAGCTAGTTTATTTGAGCTTATTATGTTTTGTTTGTTTGTTTTCATCTAATCGAATAGGGGTCCATGGCTCTATTACGGTATGTGCTATCACTGCTGGGCTTTCAGCTGATGGATGCTGCCCTCTGGCAGCCAGGAAGTGACGTCGCCAAAATATTCTTCTTCTTTGGGTTTCAATTAAACGTTGCATTACCGCCAACTACTGGATTTAAACTGAATTACCCATTTCCCATTCAGCTATAAATTCTCCATTTTTCAGACGTTTGAGAGAGCCTAAAAGCTTCTCTCAACCAGTGTTGTAGTCGAGTCACTATGTCTCGAGTCCCCAGTGTTTGAGTCCGAGTCCAGGTCCGTCTGAGTCACCAGAGAAGAGTCCGAGTTGATTCCCCTTGGATTGCCCTTGGAATTCCTTTATCTGACCAACATTTATTTTCTTCTAAATTCTAATTTATTCCACACAAAAAATCCAACCACATTTGACTGACTCACTATGTGCAAGAAATATGCCTCATGTTGGTCATGCAGTGTATTTCCATGGACAGTAGAGGTCTCTCAAACATCATTAGATTCATTTTGGGGATGGAGGTTGGTAGGCTAATTGAGGAATTTACAGTTGTATCACAACACTAAACTCAAGTCTTTTCATTTTGTTTTAGATGTAATTGTCTCAACTTTTGGAACTCATTGGATGTGTCAATCTGTGTCTGTGCACCTAATGACTGCATAGTCTCCTGTGATCCAATGTTACAGTATCTAAAGATGTGGTTCTCATAGTGGGGTCCGGGGAGCCCCAGGGGTCCTTGAGGGGTTTACAGGGGGTCCCTAGCAAAAAGGCTAATACTTTATTTTCACTAGAATTCCAACCATAAGTGAGATAAAGACAAAATGTATGACTATTTTGGTCATGGGTTTCATACACTTTCTGTAATAAAACATGTAAGTGTGATGACCCTCCTACTCTGCTGGCCCTGTCTTGCAGCCTAATGACCACAACACCAGGGCAGGCTCCTTGTCAGATGGGGGACTCTGGAGGATAAAATCTTATCAAATGGAGGCCCGTGGTCTAATTTGTGTCAGTTTAGGGGTCCTCCTTGACGTGAAAAAGTTTGAGAACCACTGACCTAAACTACTAAATCTTACTTTGTTATAGTTGTTCACATTGTCCGCAGTAGCCTACTGTAGTTGTTTACGTTAATTAGCTTTCTTGTCCCTACTGCATATTCGTTTTTATATCTTTATCCCGACTCTTGTAACAATCCAAAAATCACATTTAATCTAATCATATTTTTAAATCATGGATGGCTGCAGGGATTTTACATTTCAGTCGTACATTTGTGACAGCTGCAGCAGTGATGCAGCTTTCTTTGCTAGCTTGTGTGACTTCTTCATTTGTGTGTATTTATAAAGCCCTTGGGGAATAATATGTATTTATTCTAACCCCCCCCCCCCCCCCCCCCACACACACACACACACACACACATTCACATTTGACTCATTTGTATGTGCAAGATAACAAAGCATAAAACTACACATATAAAACTATACTTCCTGGTATGGCATGTTTTGGTCATGCAATGTACTTGCATGGACAGTAGAGGTCAGTCTTAATCAGCATATGAGTAGATTCATTTTGTGGATGAATAGTATTATCATATACACTGGTAATGGAGGTATCATATCACAGGTATCACAGCACTAATCTCAAGTCCATTTTCTAAGCAATGTGAAACCATTTTATTGTCATTTTAATGATGGCAAATGGTTAAGTTTTGGTACATATTGGGTGTTTCATGAAGGTGTCTGTACTTAATATGAATGCATAGTCTGTTGTGATCCAGACTCTTTGGTGGCAGATTTATTTTTTATTTTTTTTATAAGTATGCCTGGGTGTTAGCTTTAGTCCAATCATCATCTGTTACCAGCTTGTAGGGATTCTTAATTGCAGTTATCGCTGATTATAGGGACGGGTCAGACGGTCATAGAGGTTGGTGGTTTAATCAGTCTTCTCATCAGGCAGATGAGCTCAGTGATTCTGTGTATCCTTTGGGTGCTCACTTGAACCTCTTGCTGCCAGATCAACACATCTCTCTCTCTCTCTCTCTCTCTCTCTCTCTCTCTCTCTCTCTCTCTCTCTCTCTCTCTCTCTCTCTCTCTCTTTTTCTCTCTCTCTCTCTCTCTCTCTCACATTGTGCACACTTGTCGCTGCATTAATATTTCTTCAAGGAGCAGAGATTTTGGACACCTGAAATGACAGGTGTGTAGGAGAAGAGCCAGGGCCGACTCAAGTGAAACAAAGGGCTCCAGTGCACTGTCTACTTCACTTGTAATTAAAAAGTTTAAATTTTGAAGAAAAGAAAAACGAAGAATCTGATATCTGATGAAGGTCTGTGTACCGAAACGTCATTCTGATTCAAACTTTTTAATTGCAAGTTAGTTAGTTAGTTAGTTAGTTAGTTAGTTAGTTTAGCAAGTGAAGCAGACTGTGCGCGCGAGTCCTTTGTTTCGCTGTAATATTGTTGCCATCTCTGCTTTTCCAAATCACAATCTTACCATTAGAATTCTCCCTCATTATACTACAAAATGGTACATACAGATTACAGAATTTACTTTCAAGATCTTCAAAGAGAAATCAACTAGAAAATTCATTATAATTTAACACTCTGATATGATTAATAACTGTAGCCTTGATGTAAATAATAGTTTAGTGGGTAAATATTTATATATTTTTTTAATCTACAATCTACATAATCTACAACGTCTTTTTTTTTTACCATTCAGATATGTTTTTGAACAATCCTCATGATTGCCTCGCCGTGCACCAACCATTATTTACATCCACTGACCATAGAGAGGCAAAGTGACCGCCTACTTCCTGCTTCAGCACTGTACCAGAGATTTTCATCCGCCATTTATTTTCCCAGACATTTCGTAAAATGCTTATAAAAATAGTTCAAACTGGTTCAAACCAAACGGTACAGATATATTTAGAAACAGGAGAGATCGCATAACATTTCACTGGGACCAAAACGTAAAAGAAATGCGGGTTTAAAGAAAATATTTTTTCGATGTTCTTGTTTTTTTATTTTGGTCCGAGTGAAATGTTCTATGGTCTCTCCCGATTATAGCGTTAGCTGAACCGTTTGCTTCGACAAAGTAAAACTATTTTATAAGCATTTTACGAAATGTCAGTGGGAAAATAAATGGCGGTTGAAAATCTCTGGTACAGTGCTGAAGCAGGAAGTGACGTTCCACTTTGCCTCTCTATTGGTCACTCCGGTCACTCCTCATCAAGTGGCTTTCCAGGGTTTGAGGTTAGCTGTGTGACGTGTGGTCCACCTGACCTGCATCCTTGTTTTCTTCATGTTAGGACGTCATTGTGGCGCTGACCTTTCACATTTCAGCGGTGATTCATCGCTCAGGAGATAACGGCTTTGTTCTGTCTTGGGGACTTGCCAAAAATAAATTAATAAATTGCACAGCATCACATGACTAGTTCCTAGGTAACCATGTGACAGGGGCGGCGATTGCTATGGAAACCAGCGTATGCTCCTCTCTCTGTCTCCCACTTCCTTTAGGGACGGTGTGAGAAAATTCACTTTTGTGTGAATTGGTTTCACTTTCTAGGCCGAGGTGTGACAGACAGTTGTGGAGGAAGACACCGTCACGTCATACGAAGCAATTCTTGTCATAGTGACACTCGGTCCATATTAACACAACATGCATTTTGCCAAATGTTATTAAATGTTATTATATATAAATGGTGTTATTATATTATGTTATTATTATTATGTTGTTATATTAAATGTTATGTTACTTCTATCATGTTTGATTTGTTAATGTCACTGGTAGAACTGACAAAGCTTTCTCAACCTTTACAAGCAGGCAAAGCCTTGCAAATGAAAGACGTAGCCCATCCATATAACCTCGCCTTCCCTCCAATAAGTTTAATATGGAAATTGTAATTTGCATGATCTCCATTACAAATTAGGACATTTTCAAGATCAGAGCTAAAAAAGGAAAGGAAAGGTTGAATTAATAATTTTTCTCTGATCTTTTGTGTCGCAAGACAATTTGCAGTCTGTTTTGCAGTAGATCTTTTTATTTTTGATCCCATTTGTCATAACTACATGTGCCACATGAAAAATGAAAAAAAAAAAGCGCCTTATCTTCAATCAGACATCACAGCCCCATTCTATGAAAGAAAAAGCAGGTGCAAATCTGAAAGAGACGCTTTGATATCCAGCCAATTATGGACATATCTGTTGCATCACCATCACGTGAATAGCCGTCTTCCGTCCTCGGCACTGATCAGAAGAATTAGCCCATTATTCTCGGTAGATATACGCAGAAATGTAGAGATCACACGGAACAGAAACCTCAAAAAGAAATCCACTTATATACAACACACCCAATTTCCCCCGATCCTCTAATGCCATCGGCCTCTTAATCACGGCATGGTGCACGAGGGGTCGCCCCCCAATTAGCGAGCTCCTGTGACACCCTGACACCCCGCCGCATCTCAGCTCCTAGCTGTGACACCCTGACACCCCGCCGCATCGGGATCGTATTGAAGCTTCACTGTACCTTGCAAGCCCCACAGGCAGAGGTGATGGCGTGGTCTCTCTCCTCTCTCCTCATCTGTCTTTCCTCTGTTTCACCTTCTTTAGATTGGCAGGGCAGTTAAAGGGCATAAGAGGGAATAAAAGAGGCGCGGATTGTATTATTTGACTCAGTGAGCAGTGATTCACAGTCATGTCCTGATTAAATACCAGGAAGCTTCCATGCTATGTTTTTCTTAGGCTTTTTGACTGTCAAAATAACGAAGGATTGAGTAGTGTGCAGCTAGGGTCATTTAATTATGCAGGTTTTTGGAGTGCATAGTTTGGAGGTGTGAAGCCTGTGTGTGTGTGTGTGTGTGTGTGTGTGTGTGTGTGTGTGTGTGTTCGTGTGTGTGTGTGTTCGTGTGTGTGTGTGTGTGTTTGTGTGTGTGTGTGTTTGTGTGTGTGTGTGTGTGTGTTCGTGTGTGTTTGTGTGTGTGTGTGTGTGTGTGTGTGTTTGTGTGTGTGTGTGTACTGTAGCCTACATGCAGGCTCATGCACCATGTGTAGGCTACATGTGTCAGTCCACTGGTTGTCATGCTGAAGGGAAACCCAGGTCTTTCCAGACTATTAGAAGCAGAGCCCTGGCAGCCTGCGGCCTTCAGAAATAGCTTTTTTTTTAAAGGTATCAGTCTCCCCTGTTTCCTCAGGGGCCAGGTGCTTTTAATTGAATTTCTTTTACAAGATTATTGCTTTGCCTGCTCACAGACCAACCTCTGGTCACGCACTTTCTTAACAAATGCACAGACCGCTACTGTAGTAGTCCCAAGTAGACTTCACAAAGAACTTTTACTTGACTGGATTTTCTTTTTAACAATGTGATCAAATGCTTCCTTAAATTCCATCTCATCCTCCAGTCCATACAGCAAGTTAATATAGGTTGAGAATTTAAAATAACTACCGTAGTGTAGCCTATTCATTGTTGTTATACCAAAAACACCATGAAAAATGAATAAACTTAACACTTCTTAGTATTTCCAGAACCATCTGTGCATTAATTAGCCCCAGGGGTGAATTAAAATCCCTGTGTGTAGACGGTATGAAAGCATTTATTACCAGAGCCCAGACCCCTCTGAGGTATTCCCAGGGACCAGACCCCTCTGATGTGTTCCCAGAGACCAGACCCCTCTGAGGTATTCCCAGGGACCAGACCCCTCTGAGGTGTTCCCAGGGACCAGACCCCTCTGAGGTGTTCCCAGGGACCAGACCCCTCTGAGGTATTTCCAGGGACCAGTCCCCTCTTCCGACCTTCTTAAAAATTTAACTGACTTTATTGAGACTTGTGCACTGAAGGCACTGAGTCATACCAACCAGCCCTATAACCCCCAGAGAAATGCTATTCTCAAAATCCTATTATGCAGCCATAGCAAAGCCCAAGCCTGGTCAAAGCAGTTAATCAAAGGGAATGAGCACGATTTCTCTGTCTAAATGGGCACTTGTATTGAGAATGAGAGAGCAGAGGATCTTATCAAGCCACTTGGATGTTTCATTTTTCAGTATGATCTGGATGATTTGTGTTAGATTAGTTAGATACGAGACGTCTACAAGGACATCTATTCTTCGCTATGGCTGCCTATGGTGCTTACAGTATTCTTTGTTTTCAAATATACTATGGCTCAAGATAGAGAAAAATGTCCTATGATGTTAAGCAAATGGATATAAGTTAATGAAAAGGGTATTTATTGAAGGAATTCGAAGGCTCCTCACTGGCAGAACAGTCACAATACTGGACCCTGATTGGTCGACAACACTAGCATCTCTAATTCAAACTGTTGAGTGGTAGCATGTCAGTTAAAATGCTGCAAAACGTGTACGGCTCAAAGGGTTTAGCAGCTGTTTAGTGAGGGGAGCTGGAGTTAGTTCAAAACCGGCTGTAAAAAAAGGGTGGATTTTGGAAAATGCAATAACTTTAAGTTGAAAGCCCCAGACACACCAAGCCGCCGGTACGGCAACCATTTTAGGGCATCCTCGTCAGTCAGAGTATAGGCTATCGTTCCTCAGTCTAAAGCATTGTCAGTTGTCATGTCTCCTATAGTAAACCGTCGAGTGTGCTCTGAAACACCTTCAGTCCTCAAACGAAAACGCTGTCATTCCTCCTGCCTCACTAAAAACGTTGTCGATCCTCCTGCAGACTAGCTGTCAGACATCACTCAAACTAGCTGTCAGGCATCACTCCTCACGTCTCACACAAAAACGTTGTCGATCCTCCTGCAGACTAGTTGTCAGACATCACTCAAACTAGCTGTCAGGCATCACGCCTCACACAAAAACGTTGTCGATCGTCCTGCAGACTAGTTGTCAGACACCCCTTAAACTAGCTGTCAGGCATCACACCTCACGTCTCACACAAAAACGTTGTCGATCGTCCTGCAGACTAGTTGTCAGACATCACTCAAACTAGCTGTCAGGCATCACGCCTCACGTCTCACACAAAAACGTTGTCGATCGTCCTGCAGACTAGTTGTCAGACATCACTCAAACTAGCTGTCAGGCATCACGCCTCACGTCTCACACAAAAACGTTGTGGATCCTCCTGCAGACTAGTTGTCAGACATCACTCAAACTAGCTGTCAGGCATCACTCCTCACGTCTCACACAAAAACGTTGTGGATCCTCCTGCAGACCAGTTGTCAGACATCACTCAAACTAGCTGTCAGGCATCACGCCTCACGTCTCACACAAAAACGTTGTCGATCGTCCTGCAGACTAGTTGTCAAGCATCACTCAAACTAGCTGTTAGGCATCACATGAAAACGCTGTCATTCGTTGTTTTTGGTTGTTCTTCCGTGTGGGGAAAGAATGCCTGTGAAGTTAGCAACAATTTTTTACAACTTCACTTCCGGTTGAATGCTTTTGCCTTTCAAAATAAAAGCACGTGTTTTTTTTATATTTACAATAGATTAAAGTAGTAATCTATCCTACCCATAGATTCATATATGTCATATATATATGTCTTCCAAGAGGCCATAACCAAGGCTATTGGAGAAGTCAAATGTTTTCTGCACACACTGTTTGGATATCTTATGCCTGATGGAACAACAGTTTACCATTAAATAATTAAATAAGCTTTCCCATTCAATAAAGAAGTATCCTAGGAATCTACCTTAAAGCCATTTAACTTTTTATGTTTAATTTACATGTGTCCAAATTTAGCCTTCCGGTCTTTGTGTTGAAAGAATTTCAAGAAATATAAATATATATATCTAAATATATATATAGTCTATTGTCAATTAAACTAGATGTTCCTCTTAGTGTTACTATGTTAATTCTATTGGGTCTCATAGATTACTACTTTAATCTATTGTAAATATAAAAAAAAACGCGTGCTTTTATTTTTGAAAGGCAAAAGCATTCAACCGGAAGTGAAGTTGTAAAAAATTGTTGGTAACTTCACAGGCATTCTTTCCCCACACGGAAGAACAACCAAAAACAACGAATGACAGCGTTTTAATGTGATGCCTGACAGCTAGTTTGAGTGATGCTTGACAACTAGTCTGCAGGACGATCGACAACGTTTTTGTGTGAGACGTGAGGCGTGATGCCTGACAGCTAGTTTGAGTGATGTCTGACAACTAGTCTGCAGGACGATCGACAACGTTTTTGTGTGAGACGTGAGGAGTGATGCCTGACAGCTAGTTTGAGTGATGTCTGACAACTAGTCTGCAGGACGATCGACAACGTTTTTGTGTGAGACGTGAGGAGTGATGCCTGACAGCTAGTTTGAGTGATGTCTGACAACTAGTCTGCAGGACGATCGACAACGTTTTTGTGTGAGACGTGAGGAGTGATGCCTGACAGCTAGTTTGAGTGATGTCTGACAACTAGTCTGCAGGACGATCGACAACGTTTTTGTGTGAGGCGTGATGCCTGACAGCTAGTTTGAGTGATGTCTGACAACTAGTCTGCAGGAGGATCGACAACGTTTTTGTGTGAGACATGAGGAGTGATGCCTGACAGCTAGTTTGAGTGATGTCTGACAGCTAGTCTGCAGGAGGATCGACAACGTTTTTAGTGAGGCAGGAGGAATGACAGCGTTTCCGTGTGAGGACTGAAGGTGTTTCAGAGCACACTCGACGGTTTACTATAGGAGACATGACAACTGACAACGCTTTAGACTGAGGAACGATAGCCTATACTCTGACTGACGAGGATGCCCTAAAACATGAGGCAACGCAACTGTTGGCCTTTGTTGCCGCTAGTTCTTTGCCGTCTGCCCAGCGTGTCTGGGCCTTCACACCAAAATCACATTTTTCAATGCCTTCATTAAACATGTTTGATCATATACATATAAACTATGGACTGAAAAAATGTATAGATATTTTTGACAGTTCATGGATCTTTGGTCCTAGACTGCTTTTGGTCATAGCACTGCTGTGAGGCTCTGCCATAGTTCAGTGGTAGCAAAGCCTGAGGTGAGACACACTTTCCTCAGGGATCAGACAGGAGAAGGTGAGATGTACTTTCCTCAGGGATCAGACAGGAGAAGGTGAGATGTACTTTCTTCAGGGCTCAGACAGGAGAAGGTGAGATGTACTTTCTTCAGGGATCAGACAGGAGAAGGTGAGATGTACTTTCTTCAGGGCTCAGACAGGAGAAGGTGAGATGTACTTTCCTCAAGGCTCAGACAGGAGAAGGTGAGATGTACTTTCTTCAGGGCTCAGACAGGAGAAGGTGAGATGTACTTTCTTCAGAGCTCAGACAGGAGAAGGTGAGATGTACTTTCTTCAGGGCTCAGACAGGAGAAGGTGAGATGTACTTTCCTCAGGGCTCAGACAGGAGAAGGTGAGATGTACTTTCTTCAGGGCTCAGACAGGAGAAGGTGAGATGTACTTTCTTCAGGGCTCAGACAGGAGAAGGTGAGATGTACTTTCTTCAGAGCTCAGACAGGAGAAGGTGAGATGTACTTTCTTCAGGGCTCAGACAGGAGAAGGTGAGATGTACTTTCTTCAGGGCTCAGACAGGAGAAGGTGAAATGTACTTTCCTCAGGGCTCAGACAGGAGAAGGTGAGATGTACTTTCTTCAGGGCTCAGGCAGGAGAAGGTGAGATGCACTTTCTTCAGAGCTCAGACAGGAGAAGGTGAGATGTACTTTCTTCAGGGCTCAGACAGGAGAAGGTGAAATGTACTTTCTTCAGGGCTCAGACAGGAGAAGGTGAGATGTACTTTCTTCAGGGCTCAGACAGGAGAAGGTGAGATGTACTTTCCTCAAGGCTCAGACAGGAGAAGGTGAGATGTACTTTCCTCAGGGATCAGACAGGAGACTTTAACAAGCTACAGGACTTTGAGGTTGAGACTTCAGGTGGGAGTTTACAGTAAAAGGGCACAGCGATGACTCCACCATGCCATGGCCCTCATGCTGTGTCGCATCTGTTCTCGTCTCGCCATTTGTTACATTCCGGGACAGAATTGAATGGTCTCAGGTTGCTGCGCTAATCCAACACCCTGCGCTGTCCAGCAGCATTGGGGAGATGAATGAGCTGACGTGTGATGATGTAGCAAACGCTGACAAACTCCAAAACACTGCAGAGGTGAAAAGAGGAGAACCAGTCAGAGTAGAAGTACTGCAGGATGGCAGAGGCAGAGGGCTGAACTTTGGCATGAAGGTCAAGTGTGTGTGTGTGTGTGTGTGTGTGTGTGTGTGTGTGTGTGTGTGTGTGTGTGTGTGTGTGTGTGTTCATGCCACGTACGCACGCTTACACACACACACACACACACACACACACACACACACACACACACACACACACACACACACACACACACACACACTTTAATGGGGGAGGGGCAAACAATCTAAATGCAGGGTGGCAGAGGCACAGTAGGGCTGCCCCTGTCATCCTGCATTTCGGAAATTCACATGTGATCACAGCTATTGCGAATTCGCACACAATAATTACTACAATTATTTGCTAACTTTAAATAAATAAAAAGCCTGCCTAAAACTTTTTTTTTTTAACTAATTGATGATTTTGATTGGTCGACTCGTGTGGGTGGCGCCGTCAGTCGGGTAGGAACTGATTTGTACGCTGGCCATCTCGAAAGCACCAGCGACTTATTAACACTGTTTTGATGCAGGTGGCACTACAGTGGCAGCGAAAACAAGATGGCACTTTACATGAGCCATGAATCCATTGGTGGCAGAGGGAAGAAAACTTTCAAGCGACTTAATGTCATTGCCATACACATCCTTACTATTCCTGCCACCTCCATGCCTGCTGCTGAGTGTGTTTTTACACTGTGCGGTGACTGCTTACCAGACTCTGTTGGTGCCTCAGCAGCCCCAGGATATACAGTACATTCCTTCACAAAAACTCAGCTCAAAAATAGTAAGCAAGGGTATATTTTTCCCCTTTCTTTTAAGCACTGGTGTCTTTTTCTTTGAGATTGTGTTTAGCTGTTGCCTAATTCCGATGGACCTGTTACAGGACCTGTATAACTTTACTGCATGTAATAGAAATTTACAAGAAATCCTATTCATGAGAAATAAAATGCAAATCTCTTGGCAGAAAATCATGAAGATTTTTATAATTTTCCAGATGTATCCAACTCCCTTAGTCTGTTTATTTTGGTTTGGTCCTTGTATGTAATATTTTAGCCAAGGTCAAGGGTTTTCAAAGTCTGAGATGGTGGGCCTCCCCTCAGACAAAGCTTGGACCACCCCTCCCCCCATCATGATGTTATTTGATCCCATTGCAACTCAACAATTGAGCCAACATAGCCTGATATTACTGTTGACATACTTCAGAGTTGACACCAAATACATAAAAAAAAAGTCTGTCTGAACTAGGCATTTATTACTTTCTGATGCTGGGAAACAGTTTGGAGCCGCTCTGGGGGCCCGCCTACCACTTTGAAAACCCCTGGCCTAGGTCATTATCACAATAAGGTTTGGGGTGGTCCCTCTTTAATCATATCAATCAATAAGGCCAATGTCAGGGAGGTTAATGACTTTCAATGGATTGTACTCACTACCTAATGTTTAAAGTGAATCTCTTAACACGTTCACTGCCACTGACGTATTAATACGTCAAAAAAAATCCAGCGGTTCACTGCCATTGACGTATTAATACGTCAAAAAAATGATTTTTTTTTTTTTGACCGTGGGATGTGCATCTAACCCTTTTACATCTCTTATATAATTATTGGAGCCACCGAACGTTTACAACCCATTCCACCGACCCACTAAGTGGCAACAGTGCTCTCCTGACTAGAGGAAGGCAAGCATTTTTTTTAACTTGTCACGCCATTCTCACCCCAGCCATTCTCATGAAAATGGATGGGGGAAAACGCGTTCGTTTTCGCGCTGATTGCTGGCGATGCGGGATTGCAAATTTGCATAATAGATTACAGGTGGAACACACTTTGAAACACGCAGCATAAATATGACCAGAATCGCAAAAGCTTCTCTCAACCAAAACTCCAAGAAGCGAGCGAGTCCATGCCGACTTCCTCAAACAGCGGCCGCGCAGCCACAGGCACAGGACAGCAGCAAAGCAATGAGACTGGTGACAAGCTTGTGACGGCCGCTGCAGCCAAGAAGAACGCCCACGGAGGGAGGAGTTGGAAAGCAACTCTCCCTCTCGCTCTCTCCCTCTCTCTCTCTCTCTCTCTCGCTCTCTCTCTCTCCCTCCCTCCCTCCCTCCCTCTCTCTCTCTCTCTCTCTCTCCCTCTCCCCCTCTCACTAGGATTAAACCTAGTGCGTCTCCCTCCCGAGAGGGAGGGAGAGAGAGAGAGAGGGAGGGAGAGCGAGAGGGAGGGAGAGAGAGAGAGAGAGAGAGAGGGAGGGAGAGCGAGAGGGAGGGAGAGAGAGAGAGAGAGAGCGAGAGGGGGAGGGAGAGAGAGAGAGAGAGAGCCAAAAATGAATGGTTAAAGTGACTGTTCTATCGAATTTCACAAAAAGCCGTTTATCTCTGAATATTTTTTCTGACGCTGAAACCATGCTGTATTCAACTGCTAATGCTTACATAACTACTAACTCTACAAACTAACTCTTTTAGACAGAGAAAGCACACATTCTATTAGTTCTTTTGAGATATTGTGTGTTCACAAAATCTTAGCAGAAAAGAATCCTCGGGTCTTGAAAGATGAGCCAGAATCCTCAAAAAACACCTCTGGCAGAAGCTAACTACAGTAAAAAAAAAACGTCTGGCAGTGAATGTGTTAAGATTTCAGTTTTGTTCTCTTGGGTGACACCTATGGCGATGATTGGTAATTGCAGGTGCGCTCCAAACTGTCGCATAATGTGACCTTATTCAGTTTGTTCGGCCATAGTAAACCGCCATAGTGCTAACAGAGACCGGAAAAAAAGTAGCTTGTTATCCTACTTCACACAAGTGTTGTGGGGAACCTACAGTAACCTATCAGAGTGAGTCTATTGTGTTAGCTCCGCCTACCCTGTGAACCTACAGTAACCTACAGAGTGAGTCTATTGTGTTAGCTCCGCCCACCCTGTGAACCTACAGTAACCTACAGAGTGAGTCTATTGTGTTAGCTCCGCCCACCCTGTGAACCTACAGTAACCTACAGAGTGAGTCTATGGTGTTAGCTCCGCCCACCCTGTGAACCTACAGTAACCTACAGAGTGAGTCTATTGTGTTAGCTCCGCCCACCCTGTGAACCTACAGTAACCTACAGAGTGAGGCTATTGTGTTAGCTCCGCCCACCCTGTGAACCTACAGTAACCTACAGAGTGAGTCTATTGTGTTAGCTCCGCCCACCCTGTGAACCTACAGTAACCTACAGAGTGAGTCTATTGTGTTAGCTCCGCCCACCCTGTGTCACCACAGACACCCAAGTTCATAAATGCTGCAATACTGAAAATGCAAAGGCTTCGATCAATGGGCCATAGACTCAATCACAATTACTGTATGTTAACTCAATATCAGATGATAGATAGTGACTTAACAGACATTTATTTACATGATTTACATGATGAGATTATTATTATTATTATTATTATTATTAAACTTATAAAGAAAAGTGAGAAATCTACTTTAGAACAATAACTAGAGAACTTGCAACTATAGTCACTTTCCACAATTACAGTTACTTTTCACCTAAATCAAATCTCCCTCATCTGTGCCCTTTGGAAAAGAGGATCTTTCAAGTAAAATGAAAATATTGAAATAGCAAGGTCATTTTCAGTTTGCTTTGCAGTTGAAGGACATTCCAGCCAGCTCCTAGAATAAATACAATATTTAGCGTTGTTGGCATATATCTGTTTTGTTTATTAAGGCCATTGGTTGTCAGTTTGTATTTCTGAGGTTGGGATGAGAAGGCTTTCACCACAAAGCATTTCTTCCATCACTTTATTTCATTTGAGTTAATCGTGGCACTTCAATCCACTTTCACGTTTATATGGTATATATAATTCATGCTGAAGCAGAAAGTTTAATATAGCAAGGCAAGTCAGCTCCCACTGACGCTGCGGTGGTTGCCCCCAACAACATAATGAGAGCCACCAGAAGTGCAATTCATCTCTCCTCCTCCAAATCAAATTTAGGCGATATAATCATATATGCTCCTCCATCAGCAGCTAAATGGCTCTTCCTCTGGCTCCAGTAGGTCCATAGACTCCCATGATATTTATTCTGAGATCACATGGCTATGTGGTCCACACAGACAGAGATCTTTTACTGAGGCGTTGTAGATAAGCTACTCCCTTATTTTTTAATAGGCTTACATCTATTCTTTCAGTCACAGGAAATGAGTGTGAAATTATCCCAGTCATCTTCAGTTATTTGCAACCGGTGAAGTTGCACCCTGTTGGACATGGCACAAAAAACTCTTCCTACTGTGTATGAGTGGTTTCAATCAATAATCGGCATCTACTTGAACTGTGGGGGTGGAAACCAGTCAATGACTGAACCCACCAGGCTTTGACATTTGCTGCACAAAGCTCTCCGGTGACAACACCCACTAAGTCAGCTCTATCAGGAAGTAGATCTATTGGCCTGTGGGGTAGACGCGCGGGGGGATGTCAATACAGGAAGCAGAAAGCAGGAACAGGGGATGAGGCAGGTCTATTATAGGATTTGTGCCCTAACCTTCGTCCACCTGAACCTGTGAGACTGGTTATTATTTCCCAAAGAAATCCCTGATAGGTCACACACACGCATACACACACGCGCGCGCGTGTGCGCACGCACGCATGCACACACACACATGCGCGCGCACACACACACACACAGAGTGGGAGTGATGGAGCGCCAGTGCATGGTCAACATCCATGACAAATCTCCTGTCAGATGGGTTCTCATTCCACCGTCTAAACACACAGGCTGGACAGCCACCTTGGAAGCCAGGCTCTGACTTTAACACACACACACACACACACACACACACACACACACACACACACCTACACACACACACACACACACACACACACACACACACACACACACACACACACACACACACACACACACACACACATTCACATTCACAGACAGGAGGAGACTGACAAAGAAGAGGATTGGACAGCTCCATTTTCAAGATAAATATATAAACCAAGAATGCAAAAAAGCAGGGCGATTTTAATCGAATTACAAAAACAAAACAAAACAACTGACAAATCAAAGCCCTGAATCAAATACTGAGAAAACATTCAAAACTCCTCAAGTGATTTATTTTATAACGTTGTCTGTGTATCGAAGAGATTAATTCTGCATTCATTCTAGGAATACAGAGATTTTAATGGCAACCAGACGTTGAGAGTAGGAAACCTGTCTAAAAACGTAACTAACAAATGTTAATTACAAATAGAACCTAGAGGTGAAATCAAAGCTGTGCAAATACAAATAGTATGAACAAAAAGGGATGCGTTAACTGTGAAAAGCAATAGCTCCATTGGTGGTAGTCTGTTGTCAAATGTGTATTTTGGATGCAAACTCAGCAAATTAATTTCCTATTCAGTTGTAGAAACAAAGTTCTGAATTGGTTTTGCTCAAACATTCTCCTTACATGGCTTCTGATAAACTCAATAGGACATCATTGACCTCAACCTGATGTTGAATTGGAAAAGTAATTACATGTTAATTGCCCACATATCCATTAAACAGTCTGAAGAACCTTGTCAGGAGAATCCCATTTTCTGAATGAGAAGGTTTTAATTACCACTAAATCACCTACGAGCCATTACAAATTAATATGCTAAAACGTGTCTTCTTGAACAGACATTGACGTGACATTGACGACATTCTGGTGACACAGTTGGCTAAGGTGCCATTATACCATGTAACTGTGACACACAACTCTTTCCAGTTTCTCTCTACTGTGAAACTGTGAACTATTAGAAAAAGGTGAACGAAGTCAAATAATCTGTCTGTTAGGCGTCACGTTTGTCATGATATACAAGATTGCCAAGTGGACTTGCGACTCAATGCGATATGGTGATAAGCAGTGTTGGGCAAGTTACTTTCAAAATGTAATATACTACATATTACTAGTTACTTTCATTTGAAAGTAATAAGTTACTTTACAATATTACTTTCTGTGTAGAGTAACTCGTTACTTATTACACTACTTTTTCATTACTTTCACCAAAACAACAGCAGCAGCAGAATGACATCGCCGCCCCGGAACCATCCCGAAAAATAATTTCAAAGGCCTTGAAGTCAGTGTAAACAATCCAAAATTCGAAATGTTATTCTTTTCCTTTGTTATTGTCATCTATAGTGGTTATTTGCATAAAAGCACACAGTTTGATTAGGAAATGATTGTATCTTTTTTAAATATGTGCTTTGATTTAATAAAATGTAACTCAATTTGTAACTTGAGTTACTTGACAAAGTATCTGGTACTATATTACTGAAATCTCAGAAGTAATAAGTTATATTACTGAGTTACTGCTAAAAGTAATATATTACATGCAATATGTTACTTTTGTAATGAGTTACCCCCAACACTGGTGATAAGGGAAGGTTGTTGGGTTGAAGTCCTCAGACCGTCTCAGAAGTGAATGGGTAACACTCTTCCCTCCCTCGTCAACTACTGCTGATGTGCCCGTGAGCAAGGCAGTTAAACCCTAACTCCAAATAGTTTGACTCGGGCCCGTTATACATAGTCAGCCTGTGTTGTGGTGCAGGAATTTCACCTCATGCTACTGTTGAACATTTTGCTCTCGCTCAGTGTTTGCTAATTGACTGAAATGTATGACAGGGTTCCTGCCGTCACTAACACAGCTCTTTTTAATGGTCGGTGAGCTTCTGCTACCTATGTTCTCATCATCAAAAATATTATTTTTGTAACAGTAATTCAACTTGATCCATGTCTCAAGCTATGCCATGTTGGGTCCTTGAATTTGGGGAAAAGGTCTTTAAAAGTCCTTGAAAGGTTCTTGAATTTGATGTTGAGGTGTGGGAACCCTGGTACTATGTAGTCTCGGTTTCCAGACGTTTGGTGAGCGGCGCCAACAGCGCCACCTAACCACCAAACGTCTGGGAATTTACTGTTCCAGATCTGGTTCATTGAGCCCGGCGAGAACGGCCGGCAGCAGACACGCCTACATTTATTATTAGAATTTTATTTGGTAGCGGCAATGCAATGTTTCATAGTTCCAATATAGAGCAAGACACTGATGTGCTGCAAAGAGAGTTTATAGCCGTTGTTTATTTTACAATAATTTGTCCTACCCGGAAGTGGTCCACTTGCTACTGTGAAGTCATCAGCAGGCTCTGTAACGTCCTCGGGAGTCGGGCTTATCGCTGGGGGAAAGACCTCTAGCCGCCGGGGCCGGATGAAACACGTCCTATTAACAGGTTATGTTTGTTTCTAAGTGATTAATATGTTTCTCCGCAAACGCGGCGATGTTTTGCGAGACACTGGTTCTGCATGAGCGTCACTGCCCCCCTTGTTCAAAGTAACAGATAGGCCTATATGCAGGTGACACAATGAAGTAATTTCAATTGGAGCAGCTGTTGTACTAGCCTGCTGTGCCCAGGATTGTTTCAACAGCTCTTTGAATTGCATCTAACATCGGTTTGTTTAAATAGCGCCGCCTGCGAGGAGCTTAGCAGGAACCCAGTGAACACCCCATACAATTTTGCATCAGATTGTGAAAAAGCAATTTAGCCAGAAGGAGAAGGATTGTTAGGCCTTTACGCGAGTGTGTATCACAGAGTGAGGCAATGCTGTAAATGCCAGTGGAAGTGTGAGTGTGCAGAGGAAGCTCACCAGGTTCCCATCATGGTGTGCAGATAGGAGAGCAAGCAGATAGGAGAGCAAAGCACGACAAACACAAAGAGAGTGAACACAGAAGATGCCTTTAATATCCTGAGTGAGAGAAGCTGATCAGGAGATTGGCTGTAGTCGTGTTGATTGAACAGTCAGCTCTGCAGCTCAGCATCACATTTTAGTAGGGATGTCACAATATATCGCGATATCAAAACGTGACAATATGTATCGTTGAGATGAAATCTCATATTGTGAGAAAAAGAAGCTGAACATGGTGGCACTGATCTGCATCTGATTGCATGCTCGCTCTCCTTTTCATTGCTTTGTTTGAACAGACGAGGGACGTTACAGACACACGGAGGATGAAAATGGTGAAATTACTCAAATTAGCGTGGAGGATGCCCCCTCAACTTACAAATCGATCGCAAAAAAATATTGTTAAAATATTGTATCGTTATCGTGAACCCAATATCGTGTATCATACCGTATCGTGAACTGAGTGTATCGTGACACCCCTACATTTTAGAGATCGACAGTGATAGAAAGGGAGCACAGTGATGCATTTTGCTTCTACACAACCAGTATTTCAGGTAACCATTAAGTCCCAAATGTGACAAAGATGAAACAACTCATTAGGTGTAACGATAGCAAATGGCCTCCATGTTAACACATTGAATGCCAGCCATGTTTTCATTCCTGTAGGTAAGTTGTGCCAGGGGTGTTTTTGACGATTCTGGCTCATTTTAGAAACAGACGAGGATTCTTTTCTGTTAAGAATTCATGAACACCAATCATCTAAAAATAACTAATAGAATGTGTGCTTTCTCTGTCTAAAAGAGTTAGTTTGCAGAGTTAGTAGTTATGTAGATATTAGCCGTTGAGTACAGCATGGTTTCAGCGTCTGGAAATTTATTCAGAGATAAATGGCTTTTTGTGAAACAGTCACTTTAACCATTCATTTTTGGCATCAGTAAGACCGTCAGACATTCTAAACAATAGTTTTGAACAGTAATTTCCTCCATAACAACAGGAAACACCCCTCTCATTCAAACTCCTCCCTCCGTGTGTCTTGTGTCCTCCTGGCTGTACAGCGGGCGTGTCAGAAGCGCTTTTGCTGCTGCCTGCCTGTGTGCCTGCCTGCCTGCTTGCCTGCGTGCAGACGCTCCTTGTGCGAGTCAAGATGGGCCGGGGAATGCGTGGGCGATGGGCAGATGTTGATTCTGGCCTTTCTGAGGTGTTTCAAAGTGTGTTTCACCTATGATCTATTTTGCAAATCGCTCTCCGCTCTCTGTGTGCTGCTGCCGGTGCGCGGCCGCTCTCAGGCAAGACAAGTCTTGAATGGATTACTGTGAAATCGCCACGGCATTTCCTTGAACGGCTTGGTCCTGCGGCAGTTTTTTCTTTGATTTCGGTCGTCTGGGGGAGCACTGTCAACACTTAGTGGGTCGGTAAAATAGATTATACACATTATCTTGCTCCAATAGTGATCTCGAAGATGTAAAAGTTGTTGATTGATGTACCACCGTCAAAAAAAAAAAAATGTTTATGTAAGACGAGTTAGCTCGTCCTTGGCACTTAAGCGCTGGATTATGTAAGACGAGTTAGGTCGTCTCTGGCACTTAATGTGTTAACACATTGAGTGCCACAGCGCTTCAGTAAAATTGTCTGCAGCCTGTGCCAGATTCACTTCCATTCAGTTGAAAACAGCTATAGAATTTTTTCTATTATGGCTATATTGACGGGGCTGGACTTTAATGAAACATTGAACACTCCTGCTTCTTCCAAAGAAGAAATTTTGTTTCTAGACAGTTCCATTATGAAGTGACACCCTCTGAAAAAAGTGCACTTTCAAGGGTTTTCTGTCGTTTTTTTTTACTTTCCAAGATATAGTCACTTTTATGAATACCTTTTGCACTCTAATTTCGAGCACATTCACTGACTCTGGCTGGTGTTTTCTGATGTGGTGGCGTGGTGTGGTTTCTGTGCAGCCTGCACCCCCCACCCCCCCCCCCCCCCTCTCCACCTCTGAGCTGCGGGCTCCTCCCACACGCACAGAGTTTGTTTTCTCGACTCCGTTTTTGCCCCGGACGGATCCCAGCGCGCATCAAGGAAATGATGCGCGCTGGCAAACGCGACTGAACGAAAAGGCTTGGCCGTTCGGCTTTGGATGCTGGCTTTCTGGCAGGAAATCGTGTGGAGATAGATAGAAGCATAAGAGCTCAGTTGTGAGCGCGGATGCAGCCGAGCCCACTCTCCGCTGCAGACAGAGCAATCTGTACGGCTCTGGCTGAAGCATGCATCGGTTTCCCCTTTGATCACGTCTTTCCCTGCTGTCTCATGCACAAAGTAAAGGATCTGAGGTGGGTGGCGCAGCTTCCGTGACGATGTTTAAGGTGGCGCCGTGTGATCCCTTGAAGGGATTCATGCTCACTGGCTAGGTACGACCTTAAACAGCAGAATTATGGAATAATATGAATTATGATTTTAGGACGTCCACAGACGTCCTTGGCACTCCTCGTTACTTTTTTTTAGGACGTGCACAGACGTCCTTGGCACTCAGACAAGATACTTTCCTATTTTCCTTTTATGTTTGAATATTGATACGACCGACCTATACGCTATGCTGAATACTTATACTAAGACAAATTCCTCCTATGGAATCTTGAGGCAATAAAAGTGATTCTGATTCTTCCTGACTGACCAACAGAACACGTACATCTCTATACGGGCCAACTAGAACGTTCTCCCAAGCGTGTTGTGATGTGTGCTCACCTTGGAGGAGCCATAGGAGTATCTTCTCACAGTGGCAATTCACTGACCTGAAAATGTTCAAATTAGAGCCTCAGCAATTTCCCTCCCCTGTCTGCTCTGGCTGCCACCCACCACAAAGCCATCTGAGCCATCGGATCATTGACTTGGCCGCATTCGCACAGGGTCGGGCGCTGCGGTGAAAATGCCACCCTCCCATTCATTTTGATGGGGGTAGCGTGTTTAGGCTGCGGGGGTGGGCGCCGCAGGGGATGCTGGAATCAGCGGTCCTGCAGCGAAAAGTTGAAACAGAATACACTTTTGGAGAAACGCAACCCGGCCAATCGCGTAGCTGGCGATCAGATCGGAAGGCGCCCACCGGAAGGAGAACATTGTTGGAGCATTCCGGTGTTTACTGAGCAACCGTGAAGATGGAGGACTGATCGCCGACCTTTCTACAGCTGCACAACTCTGCCATGAGGAAGTACAAAGACGTTAATCGCGGTGCAGTGTAGGGGTGTCAAAAATAATCGATTATAAGATGCATCGCGATGCGGACGTGCACGATTCTGCATCGATTCACAAATGTCAAAAATCGATTATAATTTTTTTTTTTTTTTTTTATAATCAAATAAAATATAATGGAAGTAGATGCAGTTGTTTATTTTAATTATGGATCATAATACAATGCAAAAAAGAAAGTGAGAAAAAATAAATCATGTATTTGGGAAAAAAAGTGATGCATCGATTTAAGATGCATCGAGATGCATCGAGATGCATCGATAATCGCAATCGAATCGAATCGTAGCCCTCTGAATCGTAATCGAATCGAATCGTGAGGCCAGTGAAGATTCACAGCCCTAGTGCAGTGCAGTCCACTTGGCGTTGTATCGCTCTTCAAGATTTCTATTTTGGTTACCATTTCTACTTGACAATCAGCAAAACAATACCGCCCCCATCTGGCAGGGTCAGGTTAAATCAGCATGGCTCGGGGAGTTCAAGTTCACAGCATGAAGTCACACAAATGGGCCATGTAGTGACAGTCCCACACAGTGGCACACAAGTTACCCGACGAGATAACACCGCAGTGCCTGATCCTGTGTGAGCAAGACTGTGACTCCCTCAGCCTGCTGCCTGGAGGAGGGGGGGGGGGGGGGGGGGGGGGGGGATATGCAGCCTGCTGCCTGGAGGAGGTGGGGGGGGGGGGGGGGGGGTGGGCGAGATATGCAGCCTGCTGCCTGGAGGCGGGGGGGCGGGGGGTGATATGCATATCCCATTCCGGCTCTTTAGGGATCATGAATAATGGAGGGAGGCAGTCCAGAGGTTTTTGATCTAGTCACCCAGCAGCACTGAGCTGTTGGCTCACTTTCTGCTGTCTGTAGCTGGATGTGACTGAGAAAGAGCAGGAATGTTTTGTGGTGATCATCTTAGCTCGTGTTGTTGTGATATAGCTCAGTGGTTTTCAAAGTGGGGTCCGGGGGACCCCCAGGGGTCCTTGAGGGGGGTCCCCAGCAAAAAGCGTGATCATTTATTTTCACTATAATTTCGTCCATAACTAACACAATGACAGAATGTATGGCTATTTTGGTCATGGGTTTCATACACTTCCTGTAATCTAACAATCTTATCAGATGGGGGGGGGGTATATATATCTATATATATATCTATATATATAGAGAGATATATAGAGTGTGTACATCTATATATCATATATATAGATATAGATATAGATATCTATATATCTATATCTATATCTATATAGATATAGATATAGATATCTATATATCTATATATCTATATATATATATATATATATATATATATATATATATATAATATATAGATATAGATACATTATATATATATCCCCCGCCCAATTTTCTTTATCCAATTTTATGCCCCATTAGTAGGACATAGCACGTGGGAGGATCACGCTATTCCAACGAGTTCCCCTCCCTCCGAACGACCAGAGGAGCTAGGCACCACTTCAGCTGTGTTATATTAATGAAAACGTTTCCTGCTGCTGCTACTTCATATGAAAAGCTTTCCATCGACAAAGCAACGGAAGGCTTTTTATTGTCAACAACTTATAATAAATAATTAAATGTTTATCCACCGTTTTTACAGCTGTGACTTTTTGATTTGACCACTAGTCATGATATACGACACACACCTTCAAGCGTGGTGAGTAAGGCTAGTGTCTGGTTTCGGCAAGAGGAAAAGACTTCAGCTGTGGAAGGAGAAAATGTGCCCATAAGTGCAGTTGCTAAGAAACTGCTCGGAGGTGTTGTTGGTGGACACAGTGATAATTATACTACTGGAATATGATCACTTGTGAATAATTTATACAGTATGTGATGGCCAGACAAGAGCATGTGGAATATCACATCCCCATATGTGTCAGAAGAACCATAGTAAATACAGTGAGGAGGGTGCGAATGCACACACCTGGAAGATCTGAGGCATAGCCAGATGAATAGACAGTATTACCTAATGTGAAACATACATATCAGAAGCGTTTTCCCTGAGGGAGTCCTCTGAAATGAGAAATTGACAGCCTACCAGGAGTCAGTGGGAAGCACACAGCCAATGTAGTAACAGCTTGTTAGCACAATGAATACTGTCAAGCTGTCACAACTTGCTAAGAGCAAGCTACATTTCAGTTGCTGCTCCTCAATATACAAATTCTTGTATTCACTGCCAGCCAGTGCCCATTGTTTGTAGGCTGTTGTCCAGGATTTCTTGGTATTGTTTGTAGGCTGTTGTCCAGGATTTCTTGCTATTGTTTGTAGGCTGTTGTCCAGGATTTCTTCAGGATTGGTCCGAGAATTAATGACAAAAACTAGCCAATTTCTGCTCTCCGGAGATAGGTGCTAGTCTGTCAGCAGAGATTTAGGTGCCGCTTGACCAAAGTGTAATTTCAATTGCTTGGGAGGCAAGAGATTAGGCTTATTTTTCCAGCGGGTATATTTGAGGAGATTATGATAAAATGGGGAATATCATTTAGACTGGTTGCCTATTCCAAGCTCTCAAATGTCAATATCTTAGCCACATATTAATTATTCATCATCCGGTGTGTGCAGCGTTTTAAGTCTGGGTGGGGTTTATACTCAAAGCTCAGGGTCCTGTTATCACTCAGTCAGGAAAGTAGCTGGAAGAAAAGTTGTTTATGAACACACACACACACACACACACACACACACACACACACACACACACACACACACACACACACACACACACACACACACACACACACACACACACACACACACACACACACACACACACACACACACACACACACACACACACACACACACACACACACTCCTCTGCATACACAAACATTTTCACCATGAATAAACTTAGTAAGGTGCATACAATATCTCCACCAGATGCTCTCGGTGCAGGCAAAATGGAGGGAAGGTAAACATTGTTCATTTGCATAATACTAAGGACATATATTGATACAAAGCTGGTTGAAAATCGACACAAAGTAGCCCAATAACTCCTGCACAAAGTCAATGGATGGTGCGGGCCACTGTCTCAACTGTGACAAGTGTGTGGTAACGCTGAACACACTTCCTCTGGTCACAGGAGACAGCTGTGCCGCTGCCTCTCCTGCTCTCGCTGGCTGCCTCACTGATATGTCTCGACTGTCTTTCATTTCCTGAATTTACCCAGCCAATCAAAACGGGGCAGGACCCATAATTGGGGTGGACTCGCAAACTGATGACTTCAAAAGGACAGTCCTTTCGGAGAAGCGTGAAAAGCAAACCAAAGATATTCCGAGATGAAAAGGGAGACGTGCTGTTTTCCACATCAATTTCTCACCCGGGCCTCCTTTTCTGCTCGGGTATTGATTTTGAAATGAGAACACCTGTGGCTGCTACTTTATTTTGTTGGCCCTACAAAAATCTTTTTTATTGGATTCTTGTTCGCTGCCTTGTGATTTGAATGAGAGCCTTGGCGATCCCGCTGATTTCACCTCCGGCAAAAATAACCGAGTTTGACATTTTGCTGTGAAGATTCTGGGAGCAAGCCTTTCAGTGGCAGGAAATGACATCACACTTGAAAAACATTTGGAAGATTCTGGTGGAAGCTGTTTTAAGAGAAGTCATTCAACATGCTGTTTTATTTCTTTATTCCAGGGAGATCATAAGCATGGAGTTTTACATACTCGACTTACCTCTTTTACTGTTTTGTGTGGTGTTTTTTCTTTTGCTGGGATTTAGCCATTTGGTTCCATCAAAACAAGTTCCCCATGATAATATTTTATAAGAGCAGCGTAATGCATCCTGGGTGCTTAGCACCGCCCAAGACGAGTGTGAAGGAAATACAAACAAGACAGAGCGTTTTTTCCCCACCTATTGCAGAAAGATACTGGATTGAGCCAGACCTCCAGCGCTGATAGGTCCCTCACTTTACCTGTAGATATGAGACTGTGCTGACATTGAGAAGATTGAGCCAGAGCCTTCCTATTTGTGTTTGTAGTCCCCTAATTTAACCTAATCCTCATTCTAATTCTAACCTTAAACCTAAACCCTTAAACCCTCCTTTTTGAAAAATAAAATGCATGACGTTGTTGTCTCGGCTGAAAAGATGAAAGCAACACTGTGCCAATTTTCAACCAGCTTTGTATCATTAGAAAATCAGTAGTATATCAGAAAACTGTAAACGGTTTTGAAGTCTGTCATTTAGTTTGACAGTTATTGAGAGTTGATTTGAGTAAAGTTGTGGACCAGTGATCTCATTCATGCACAAATGACACC
Source organism: Poromitra crassiceps (assembly GCF_964638095.1). Lineage (NCBI taxonomy): Eukaryota > Metazoa > Chordata > Actinopteri > Beryciformes > Melamphaidae > Poromitra > Poromitra crassiceps. Next base: position 13,601,515 of record NC_139652.1, read on the forward strand.
ACTGGTCCACAACTTTACTCACATCAACTCTCAGTAACTGTCAAACTAAATGAATGACTTCAAAACTGTTTACAGCTTTCTGATATACTACTGATGTTCTGATGATACAAAGCTGGTTGAAAATCGGCGGAGTGCCCCTTTAATGATTTTATCTGAGTTGTTATAACAAACCATGCCTCTTCTCACTTTGCAGGCAGCAGTGCACAGCACCACTCTTATCAAAGTCAAATAAATGCCTTTGGACATAGCAGGATCACTAAGGTACACTCTGTGAAGTTTCCCCTCTGGCCAATCTCTCCCAAGGAGGAGATCAGAAGAGGCTTCCAAACCTATCACCAGTTAGCCTGACCTTACAGAATCTAGCATCTATTTTGATTTAGTAAAAACTCTCACAGTAGCTTCATTGCTGTATTAGGAACAGAGTGTCCTAAGGTGCTCTGTGCTATTATGTTCTCTCAACTGCTCGTGGAATTTAATTACCATAATTCTGCTCAAGTCTAATAAGTGTAATGACTCTGAGAAGATCACGGCGTTTCCAAACTGATTTGGAGGTTATATATTAGATGAGCAGCATTAATGATCCTTTTTCACAATCTGCAAGCTTTTGAGACAGAGGTTTGATTGAGATAGGACTGAAATCCCCTGAGAGGCATTTGGAAAAAACAATTTCATAATCATAATCATAAAGATCACACCCAGATGTTGGCGGTGCAGGTTTAGTACACTACTAGGCTACGTACGTAAGCAACTACAGGCTCAATACGCCACTGAGCTTCGTTAACAAGTACAAGTCGTGCTGATTCCAATGGTGCAAATCGTGTTGAAATCTGTTGCTTGGTTGCAGAGGTAGATGTGTTTGAACGCGTTAGCGAGTTTAGCTAATCTGTGTGTCCGTGTCGTGTTGGTGATGACGCGTAGCGTTGACGATGATATTGCAGCAGCTACACTCGTAAGGTTATTCTGACGTCACGCGAGCAAAGAAGGCAGGAAGGGACCCGGAACTGGGGGTCACTCGCCATTCAAAACAATGAGCGCGGATGTGAATTTTGTAAATAAACAAGACACGTCTGAGCTTCGGTTTTTAGCCCCGAATATTAGAAAAGACCCCACTGATTCATAACGGGTCTAAAGTCATGTTATAGCAGTCGGGCGCACTTATAGTGATAAGCAAGACAACAGTAAAACGGACAGGTTTTTGAAATGAGTTTGGCGTCAGTGGGCGTAACGCATAAGAGAGCGAGCCTCGTATCCCCCGCGTTGCGTAGCAACAACACCGGAAGTAAGTCCAGAGTGACCTTATACGGATGGCTCCACCGGGGGGAGGGGCTTAGGCTACGAACGAACGGACAACTCTTGCTACACACGGTCGGACCGGCACACGTCTCTTATAGAAGCGACTAGGGATGTTCATTAGTTATCGAAAATCGATAATTGATCGTTAAGGAATGGAATCGATCATGTGGAATTTTTATCGATTATTGTTATTATTAATTATTATTTTTATTTTTTATTTTTTTTGCGGACTAGGTTTGGGTGGAATTCGTTCCTCCTCACCCCACTCCATTGCACAGCCGACTAACGTGAGGTGGAGCTTCATATAGTCTCTAGTTTTCTGGCTGGGCACGGGCCTTTGTGCCAACAAAACTGTTTTAAACATGGGGAATTCACACCGCCGGGGACAGCAGAGTGTTGGAGAGGAGACACATTGAAATAAAGAGTTCATTGAGGAGAACACGTTGTCTTTCGTATTTTCTGCCATAGGCATTCATTTTGTAAAAAAAAAATATATATATATATATATATATATATATAAAATATTATTATTAATATGATCGATAATCGATAATTGATCGTTAATTTTCTCCGATTTTCGATTATGGAAATTTTTCAAAATGAACATCCCTAGAAGCGACTTAAACATAACTTATTTTGACCAAAATGTCAGCTGGAACATCATTATTTCAAGGTCTCAATTCATAATCAAGCGCAAAACAGTGGCTTACTTGTATGACCTTGTCATGCTGTGTTATCTGTGAACGCAAAGGGTAGCATGTAGCAGAGAGCTGACTGCTTTGGCACCGGCTTTGTCATGGTCCTCCTGGTAACACACTCAAGATAATTAGCTCCAGTGTCTTGTCCCTTTTAAGCCTGTTTGTTGATCAAAGGCTTTTGACGGACTCACTAATCCGCTCTGTGATGTGATTGGCCAGAAAGAACAGTGCTATCACTCTGCTATCAGATTGGGGAGTGACTGCTGACACACACAAGGTATTGGACTTTAGCCAATGAGATGCTGTGTTGTGTCACTTGTACGACAACGATTTCTCAATCTATATCTGAGCACCAATCAAAGACCAACTTTCAACCCTGTGCACATTAGTAAAAGACAGACAAAACAAGCAGGATTGTGTATGTTAGATCAGAGAAAATCAAGCAGCTTTGACGACTGACATAATATTCTGATCAATAATGATAACTTATAATAATAACTGCCTGATGTATGAAGGTTTAAAATAACCTGTGAACAAGGGTGTGCCCGCCATGCCCACGTTGGTTCTTTTCTGTAAATCTCGTTAGGGAATATACCCTCTACACAGGACAGTGGCCAGGCTCAACTCCTAAGCTGTTATGGATCCTTTCTAAATCGCCCCTCTCCCTTTGCGATTTCAACCCGAGCTGACAATCTAAATGGGGGTCTTGAAGAGAACAACAAATACCATTTAAAATGGCAGCCTCTGTCAGCCGGGGGGATTCGCTCCGAGTCTGCTGTTACAGCCGTTTGGGAAATCAACTGAACAGCCAGAGCTTTCTAAGAACATGGCGTGGACAACGCTACCTGGTGCTTTGAGAGCCCCGTTAATGGCTTCTGTGTTCTGGGTGACATCAGTCACTGACAAAACGGCATTTTAATTAGAATGGAAAAAGGGATGTTTGGACCGGTTTTAAGAGGCACACTCTTTGATTGATGGGTAGAGTTAAAGTGTCACTTATCCCTTAAGGCCAAGCATTATTCATTTGTGTGAGTTGATTTTTGAAAATGGAAATTACTAATTGAATTAGTCTTTACAAAGTGGCTTTTTGGGGAACAAATTATGGTTTCAAGTGAGTGAGCAGCAGAGTGAGCATTTGCACTACAATATTATTATTATTACTGTGGATAATTCTAACTATTGAGTATCTAAGGCCATGTTCAGACTAGGAGGCCAAATCCGATTTGTGAACTTTAGTGACCTATTAAAGGAGAATTTCGTTTTTTTTTAACCTGGACCCATCTCCTGGCATTAATTATGATTTGACCACTCACCCAGCGATGTCCGCGGCGTTTCTGGCCGTCCTAGCGTTGTTTTGAGATCAATAGCGTCCAAGTCAGTTGTAAAATGGAGCTGATTTGGGGCCAAGTGTGAGCCTGTCTTTCCTGCATCTAAATAGCTATTTTTATTCCCGTTTTCCCCAAATATCGTCATAATGTGATCCCTCAACATCCACCAGAGTTATATTTCGCCCCAGGCCATTTCCTCGAGTCGCACAGGGATCAAATTACCTCAAACGTGATCTCGGTCACCAAGTCTCGTGAAGTCCCGCGATACTTTCCTGCCGACTGGCAGGGCTGGCAGGACGCTTTGCGGTGGTGGTTTTAGCGTAACCTATGTGGGGTTTGGCATAACCTTCGTTATTTCGAATCCCACATAGGATACTTTCCTGCCGACTGGCCAACTAACAGGTAGGACGCTTTGCGGTGCTGGTTTTAGCGTAACCTATGTGGGGTTTGGCGTAACCTATGTGGGATTCGAAATAACGAAGGTTATGCCAAACCCCACATAGGTTACGCTAAAACCACCACCGCAAAGCGTCCTGCCAGCCCTGCCAGTCGGCAGGAAAGTATCGCGGGACTTCACGAGACTTGGTGACCGAGATCACGTTTGAGGTAATTTGATCCCTGTGCGACTCCAGGAAATGGCCTGGGGCGAAATATAACTCTGGTGGATGTTGAGGGATCACATTATGACGAGTAGAGGAACCAGGGGGTTCCTCCGTATATAACCCCCCCACTAAAAACATGCAGAAGATCAGATCGTCATCGTCATCCGACCAGTGACGACAACATCTGAAGTTGGTCCCCGGGCCCTGTACGAGAAAGCGACCACTGCTCCTGGCCTGCCCCCCGGAGGAAAGGACATGCCTGGATGGGTTAAATGCAGAGGACACTTTTCACCGGCCACCGTCAGCATGAGTGTGTTGTGGCCGCATGCATGTGTTGTGGTGTTCGTGTGACAATAAAAGACGGGGTTGTCCGTTACAAGAGTTTTTTTTAAACTAAAACGTAAGAAACTCCTCAACCTTTGACATTCCACGACGCAGTGGGTAATGGATTGTGGGAACAAAATAGAAGAACATAAAAATAATTTCTTATTTTGTTTTTGTTAGGCGGTTGATGTCTGCCTTCTCTCGAATACAATGGAACTGGGATGGCACTCGGCTTTGCGGTGCTCAAAGTGCAAAAACAAAACAAAACACACATTTGAAAAACTCAACAGCAATAATGTCTCTTTCCAGAAATCATGACCCAGTTACTCAAGATAATCCACAGACCTTGTTGCGAGCAGTTTCATAATTAGCGGGTCTAGTATGATGGTCCAGTTCCACTGTATTCAAGAGAAGGCGGACAGGGAGAAAACGGAGGGGGAAAAACATCATTAAAAAAAATCCATATCTGCTAAAACACACAAGGGAGATCATTAAAATAAGGAGAGTCCCATTTGTCAGCATGGCCACCTTATCAAACATCTGAATCCATCTATTAGTTTGGCACCTCACAGTCTTCTCTCTGTTTATTGCTCTGTCTAAACACGCGTCAGTAACTAGGTTCTATGAGACAAACAGAACTCTTAGCAGCCTCGACAACTACCATTCTTTTCATGCCATGGCTGGTGTGAGAGGCGCCTCACTCCACTATTATGCAGACAGACACTGTAATGAACGTGGAAGTTATCCACTCATACAGGCGCGGACTGCATAATTGGGCACGTCGGGCAAATGTCCGGTGGCCTGGCCTGCAAAAAAAAATAAAATTGTGCCCCCAGTCAGGCCACTCACTGAACAGCAGGCCAGGCGCCGCCTACTGGTTTACTAGTGGTTTTATTACTTTATTCAGGGTTAAAGTGGGTGCATCTCATTGTAAAATTGGACTCGGCCCAAATTGGGCTTCAAACGGCCCAAATTGGGCTTCAAACGGCCCAAATCTGGCTTCAAACGGCCCAAATTGGGCTTCAAACGATCCAAATCTGGCTTCAAACGGCCCAAATTGGGCTTCAAACGGCCCAAAGTGGGCTTCAAACGGCCCAAATTTTTCGCGTCGGCCCGTATCGGCCTGGCCTGCTTGGTATCTAATGCCCAGCCTGAATTATAATCCCAGTCCGCCCCTGCACTCATAAACTCATACAATCTTACTTTCAGTACCGTGCTGCTTCATAGGATGTTCACTTAACACTCTCAGGAACAGAAAGTAAAGAGAGAAGTTCATTGGGATGCAAGATGACATCTTTTCTGATTTCCCCCCAATTGCACTTGGGCAATTTCCCCCTGCTGCCCCGGTTGCTGCTCCACCCTCCACCCGATCGGGAGAGAGCCGTAGACTAGCACCATGCTTCCTCCGACCGCTTCTTCTCACCTGACAGTAGGGCTGTGAATCTTCACTGGCCTCACGATTCGATTCGATTACGATTCAGAGGGCTACGATTCGATTTGATTATGATTATCGATGCATCTTGATGCATCTTCAATCGATCCATCACTTTTTTTCCCAATACATGATTTATTTTTTCTCACTTTCTTTTTTCTCACTGTGTGGCTACTTTTAAAATAAAAGTGCATTTGGAATTGCATTGTATTATGATCCAAATAAACAACTGCATGTACTTCCATGATATTTTATTCGATTATTATAAAAGAAAAAGAAAATTAATAATCGATTTTTGACATTTGTGAATCGATGCAGAATCGTGCACATCCGCATCGCAATGCATCTTAGAATCGATTATTTTTGACACCCCTATTGACAGCGGGGAGCTTCACCGGCAGGACGTAGCACACGTGGGAGGATTACTCTATTCCCACCAGTTCCCTTCTGCCCCGACTGACCAGAGGAGGCGCTAGCGCAGACACACACACCCTCAATCTGGCTTCCCACCCGCAGACACAGCCAATCGTGCCTGTATGGACGCCCGGCCAAGCCGGGGGTAACACGGGGGCACGAACCTGCGACCTTCGTGTTGGTAGGCAGGCAGGCAGGCAATCTACCGCTACACTAGCCGGACACCCGTGAATGGCATCATTTTAAAGTTTCCAGTCCATACTGCTTGGCCTATATCACTCAATAACACTCAATAGAATTTTCTGCAACCCTCATTACTGCAGCCTTCTCGTACCTTATGAATAGCCAGTGTGTGTGGCGTTTGACCTTTGAGTCACTGAACTCATTACCCGAGATTGAGCCTTTGCAGGGAGGCTGGGCTTCTGTGCTTTTTGACATCTAAATCATGAAGCCGAAACTAAAATTTGAGACTCCATCAATTTCAGCCATTCAACTTTCATCCGCTTGATTCATCTGTCTAACCATAGTGCAGTCAGAGGATGATGACTTGAGTAGCACTGGACAGATGGGTAAGGAATCCTGCTGTCATTATGCCAAGGCAGTTTTTTAGGTTTAAATTGCTTTATTCAGATAAAGGGACGTTTTAAGATGACATCAATCCTAGGCCCATCTTTATAAATCATAATATAACTGTCCACATGCCGAGGTCTACGGAGGCTTTCGCCAATATCAAATGTTATCCTTTGGTCCCATCACAATTAATCAAAGAATAGCACTGTCCCAGCAGATTAAGAGATGTGTAACATCCAAGGGGGTAGTTCCTTTCGTGAAAAGTGAAGCCAATGCGGAAGTGCCTTAAACCCTGTATTCTTTCAGCAGGGGACGCCCCCACTGGCTGCAAAAAGAAGTCCAATTGTATGGAAGTCAATGGGAAAATGACCACACTTACATTTATGACCTCAGTAAATGCTTTCCTACTGAATTTATGGTCTCAATTGCTAGTTTCAAGTCTTCTTCAATGCAGTATGGTGTTCATTTGGTAAATTATGGTCACATTTAGAGTAAAATAAATGACCATTCTTTTGGGGGGCGTGATTGATAGGTCGCCTGTCCAGTGATGGCGCAGCTCGCCAATCGCGGACCAATAGCAGGCGGCGGTGCAGCTCTTCTCAAGGAAACTGTGAAACTCAAGGCTTCAAAACGGCAGACCACAAACCAGTGGGTGATGTCACGGTAGCTACATCCATATTTATTATACGGTCTATGACTATGATGATCATATCTAGCATATCTATATAGACATTCCCAGTACGCCTCTCAAGTCCCCGAGGATCAATGAGGCCTGGATATTAATCACCGTAGTCCACGAGTCACAACGTTCTGCAGTCACCGGAGATGACTGATGACCATCAGGTCTGTGGAGGAACTCTGGGAGAAGAAGGAAAAAAATCAAAGGTAATTAAGTTTGTGCCTGTAGCTCAATGGAGTCAACTTGGTCTCCCAAGAGCACGATCATTATTTGATAAATTGTCCTGTATATTGCGAGTATATCCCACATGATAATGTCTCTGGCCTTGCCAACAATATTCTCAGAAGGACTAGAGAGACAGCAGAATGTCCTCTTTAAAGGATTTGCTCCCTGCTGGTGGCTTCTCTTTGATCCAGCTGTTGAGATGATGTTGATGAGAATTGAGAACTATACCAAAAGGTAAAAAAAAAAAAAAAAAAAATAGTGAGGAGTGAAACTGGAACCCCTTCCTGAGCTGCTATTGTTTGATTTATCTGGAGTTTATGTTTGGTTTTGAGATTCTGGCCATGTTTGTGTACTGGCGGGCTTATTTACTTGTTGATTTCCTCTGAGTGGATATGAGTACTGAGGTGCAACAGTCTGTGTGCTTTAATTAATTGTATTCTATTACTGTGATGTGTATGGAAAACAAAATAACGACGATGTTTCCCCAGAAGGTTACCAGGGTATGTGAGGTGGATGGGGAGGGTGGGTTTTTATGGGCAATTTATGTGGGAGGGGGGTTTCACAAAGCAGAGTTTTGTCTGCTGTTTTTTGTTTTATATTGTTTTTGTCATTTTTCCTGGCTCTCTACAGTATATTAATGTCACTGCTTCACTCCCTCAATAAACAGATAATAATTTTAAAAAAGTTTGCACATCCAAATGCAAAAACAAGCAGGTGCAGGACCGAAGTGCAACTGAAAACAACAAAATAGAGTCGGCACACTGGTTGCTGCTGCTCCCACCATTTATTGGTATCACCACAAAGTGTGTGATGTTTCGGGCAAAGCCCTTCCTCAGACCAGGGATGGGCAACTTTGATGATAGAGAGGGCCACACAAAAAAAATCCTCACCACCAGAGGGCCAGATTGTGACCATGCACTTCCACCAGTAGCCTACTGTAAGTTAACACCATCACTCCTAATTATAGCTACCGTAATTTCCGCACTATAAGCCGCACCGGAGTATAAGCCGCAGCAGCAAAATTGCCTGTTTGTTACATATATAAGCCGCACCGGACTATAAGCCGCAGGTGTTTTAATGTTTTTTTTTTTTTTTTTTTTTTTTTTTTTAATTGTGTTTTAATGTTTAATTACCATATGTAAGGGTTCATGCACAGAGGGGATTGTCGGGAAAGAGATGGCTGTTTGAGGAAGCTCCCATTTATTAACATTTCAACAAAACAACATAACACAACACCACCTGTGTTTTTTTTTTTACAGTGCACACAGTGTCCGCGGTGTGTTGAAAAGAGGGCAAGAGAGGAAATTAAAACAGAAGTGGATTTATAGTTAGAAAGAGTGCTAAAGAAGAGAGAATTCCGTTTTTTTTTGTTTTTTTTTTCTCGAAAAAATCCATAGATAAGCCGCACCGTTATATAAGCCGCAGGGCCAAAAAACGGGGAAAAAGCCGCGGCTTATAGTCCGAAATTTACGGTACTCATTTGATGAAAAGGACTGGTAATCAAAGTTTATTATACCAACATTTATATTTTTCATATTCAAATTGAGTAATTCTTCCATTCAGATGACACCAGAAACGTTGCTCTAGCTTTAAAACAGCCCGCTACAGCAATTTGATGGGGTACATCACCCAAATATGTCATATTAATCACAATAGTAATGTTGCATGTGCAATGTGCATCCTGGATATAGTTTGTTACAATAGTGTTAGCTCAAATGCTAACCTTAAACAGTATGTGGATGGACAATGCTAACGCCATTAGCGCCATGTTCTGGGATGTACAGTAAAATAAAAACACAGATTTGGGTGGTCTAACCTAACCTAACCAAAAACGTCCACCGCGTCTGAGGAAGATGAAGCCCTTCCTCAGACCAGACAGACAGAGGTCTGAAGAAGGGCTTTGCCTGAAAGTTTAGAATGTGTCGCCGCAGCGCATTTTCCAAATTGCACCAAGTCCGACCTTGCACGTCATTGGGTCCCCAGCAATACAGCCGCCAAGTAGATCGGATGAACAGAACGGTTCTCGAGATATGTGAAGAACGAACACGCATGCAGACACACATACATACAGAGATTCCTGGCTTTATAGATGCCTTGCAAAGGTAGTTATACAATAATTTGTAATATTGTCTGTTTCATAATTGTAACATAATAGACTGATCATCTTATATCATGATGGAAATGTTGCTTACACCCACACAGTTGTGTTGCAGCTCGACATCTTGTCAGTGTGTTATACTCGGTGCATTTGACGTTCCCCTGGGGCAAAGGCAATTGAAATTAAACAACTTTCTTAAATTAGGTTTAGCTTGACTTAGTTGGCAGGTTGTCACCAAAGGTCAGGCCGCTCCTTTCTTTACTGAGAAGCAGGGGGAGATGGACAGCTATTAACATATTAATAGTGCGCTATCCTCCATATAAATAGATTGACAGGTATTAACATATTAATAGTGTGCTATCCTCCATATAAATAGGCCCGCTGAACAACTCCATTCTCTCGCCAGTGAAAGGTCAGTCACAGTGCAGCTTGTCTGTGTAACATCCGAGGAAGAATACCAAATAGGGCTAAGCATAGCAAAGCCTTGACATCATCCAATGACAGTTTTTGTTTCTTGTGATTTTTTATTCTCATTTTTGTACCCCCCCCCCCCCCCCCCCCCCCGCAACATTTTGGATGTTTATGTATAGCACTTGGTAGTTATAGTATTTCTGAATGAGTGTTTGTTATGCTTGATAATATCTCTGCATACCATTCCAGCTATCCCAGGCACTGTTTATTTACATACTTGGTGTAAGACATTCACTGGTCAGAGTGGTTTTCATACGGCGCTTCCATGGAAGCTGAAGCAGGAAATAAATGTTATGAGCTGAAGCTAATCCACGGTGGGTTGATTAGGTGCTAAAAAGGGACTCATTTGCCAGATAATGAATACAGCTCAATAAAAAAATGTTCTGCAAATGTCAATAGTGATGCATAATCACTCAATAACTGTCTATTTTTTTTCTCCTCGGCTTTCAAGTCTTCTCTCTGTAATTCAGAAAGAAAGAAATGTGGTTAAAGATGCCAGATATCAAGATACAAATATGTATGAAAAATACAGAAACATTTTTATCATGTTTAGGTGATAATTCATGTAATAATATGAGGGTTAACATGGAAAAAACACTCGTTATAGTTTCAACATCCGCAGAAAACCTTCATGCAACTTCCACAAAGTGACCTGTTTAGAATCTGCAGCGACACGCAGACGGGAGATCTTCACACAAACAGCTTGATACGGGTCGTTCTCGAAAGAGGTGGCAGCTCGATTCTGTTGCGCTTCCATGCAGGTTATAATAACACTCTCTGCCTTTCCAATGCCTAATGAAGTGTAAATGACATGCCGTCCTGAACACCATTCTCTCCCAACAATAGGGTGTTTCTGGCGGAGGAGAAAAGCCCAGTGGGGACCAGTGTTGGGGGTAACTCATTACAAAAGTAACTTATTACATGTAATATATTACTTTTAGCAGTAACTCAGTAATATAACTTATTACTTATAGGATTTCAGTAATATTATACCAGTTACTTTGTCAAGTAACTCAAGTTACAAATTGAGTTACATTTGATTAAATCAAAGCACATATTTAAAAAAAGATACAATCATTTCCTAATCAAATTGTGTGTTTTTATGCAATTAACCACTACAGATGACAATAACAAAGGAAAAGAATCAAATTTAGAATTCTGGATTGTTTACACTGACTTCAAGGCGGTTGAAATAATTTTTTCGGGATGGTTCTGGGGCAGCGATGTAATTCTGCTGCTGCTGTTGTTTTGGTAAAAGTAATGCAACAGTAGTGTAATAAGTAACGAGTTACTTGACACAGAAAGTAATATTGTAAAGTAACGTATTACTTTCAAATGAAAGTAACTAGTAATATGTAGTATATTACATTTTTAAAGTAACTTGCCCAACACGGGTGGGGACTAGGTGGACCGAAGAAGAAGGCTGTCGGTTGGCTGAGAAAAGGTCCATGTGACACTTCCTTATCTTTTCCAGACACACACACACACACACACTTAGACACACACTTAGACACACACTTACATCCAAGCAGCAGTGATGTGCCCATTGTCTGCTGGAGTCAAGTCACCGGGGGACAATATGACACGAGCTATTGTCCCCAGTTATGAGACGGCTGGTGTGTAATGGACTGGCAGAGGAGTGCCAGTCTCTGGCTCTGTGGGCTTGTCAGTGCGCTCCGTCCGCATGCTTTGGCAGGGCCCGATGTGGCATTTAGCTGGCTGATGCCCTGCTGGTCCCTCCTTTGAGCTGGAAGAGGAGATAATAACACAGGGATTCTTACTCTTCTAGTTGGAGAAGTGCACAATGCCCCCCCCCCAATGTCACGCGTGACCTTTGACATTGATGTCACAACGGTTGTCACTCTCATTGGTCACGAGCTCATCCCGATGAATTTCCCCGCTCTCTTGTGGCCACAATCCTTCATCTCCTTTGGTGAAGCTAGGAATCGATATTGAAATGTCAGCTGTTGAGGGTGCACGTGTGTGTGTGTGTGTGTGTGTGTGTGTGTGTGTGTGTGCGCGCGCACACGCGTGCGTGCATGTGTGTGTAAGTGCTTGTGTGTACCAGTGTGCGAGGTTCATAATTAAATTCGTTTTTTTTTTTTCAACCTGGACCCTATTTTCCTTTTTTGTGTCTAAGTGACTAATCTGAACAATAATTTCTGAATTTGGTCCAGTATTGAGCGAGATCGCTTCAACTGTCAGCCATGCAAACGGGCTGGAGCGGAGGCAGCCGGGACATAGTGAAGCGTCCATGTAGGTCCACTAAAATAGCTGTTTTTTGTAACTGACAGGCTCAGATTGTTATTATAAAAGAGAGAGATATCAAATGAATGGTTGTATTTACCTTGTAGGCCTGGCAGCAGCTTGTTGTTTACCCTCTGCCTGTTGCTCCTCTCACTCTCTCCTAGTAGTCCGCTCTTCACTTTGTAGGAGCTCTTCTCCGTACATTCTGGCTCAAATAAATACAGGCAGCCATCCAATTCAAAGGCCTCATCCATATCTTGGAAAGCCATTACTTACAAAATCTGTCAGATAAAAATAAACTACGCTTGCTGCGCTCCAAACCAAACTCAGTCTCAGTCACATTTCCACGGCTGACTTCCTGCAACGACGCAACTCTCACGAGACTTGAGTGAGACTTTTGGATCAAGAGGATGGTAAATCTCTCTCTCTCTCTTATAATAACAATCTGAGCCTGTCAGTGGTCATAAACAAGCTCGTTTAGTGCAGAGGTTCCCAACCCCCCGGTGTCGGTCCGCAAAGCATTTGCTACGGAGCCGCGAGGAAACTATATGATTCGGCAAAAATATTTGGCGGTAATTACGTTGAACTTGGCGCGGCTGTGCCGCCAGCCTGCACCATTCCTCCCTGTCATGCCTGTCACATTCCTGGTGTGGTGAGGAGGACCCACCGCGACGCAGTAGGCGTTAACAACGCCCACGACGCGCGCGCGCGCGCGCAAGGTCATCGGACGGTCAAAAAACAAGTGTCACTTGAGAGTTTCTTTGGAAGAGGTAGGGGAGATTAAAGGAGACCTAAAACACACTGTGACTATAAAAGAAAAGGGGAAAAAGAAAAGCATCATAGCAGCATTCTGGATCAAAGTCCAGGCTGAATATCGTGAGATAGCCACCAAAGCACTGAAAACGTTGCTTCCATTTCCATCCCATTTACATCATATCTCTCTCATCATTCCTCGTTCCGGCCATCTTGTTGCAGGGCTCCACTAGTACACAAGGTGTTGCAATGTTTCATGCGAGGAAAATATGAGCTGTGTGTTTTAAAATGTACGAACGATGCGCTGTTTAATATCCATTAAATCCTATCCTTTAATCCCTAAATTCTCCTTTAAGAGAAGGACACCACATGCTCCTATCAATTAGGTCTTGAGATCCTTTGCGAGAGCAAATAAAAACATCTCTCATCTTCTTGAGGTGTCCTTGAATGTGTTACATCTGCATGAACAAATAAACCTCGTCTTTGAACCCGCGTAGCTGGAAGAAACCATGATCCTGTGTCTAACAGTCTTTGTTCTGGTTGTCACAGTCTGGGAGCCATTTAATGGGGAAAATCAGTGGCATGACACATAGAATTCAATAAAAATGCATGATGCATCGACACACTTTGTTATCGTTGCAGACATTTAAGTCCCCTATGTAGCTGTGTGGATCTGTGAGTGTAGGATTCCATATCTTTGCTGTGGTGGTGGCACAAAGGTGGTATAAAGACTGCACTCAGTTTGAACTTGTTTGGCTTTCAATTTTCAAATGCCCTTCATGTCTCAGGATCGATCAAGTTGAGAAGATCAAGATCAAGATCTGCTGGTGTCTCCATAATGTTCTCCAAGATTTCGAAGAACGTTCAATGCGATCAAAGCTTCAAGCAGTGTACGTTATCTCTACAATTTGTACTGTATCACACGTGATTTGGAATCAAACTGAAAGATATTCTGTCTCACTCAGTATATTTGCTGTAGAGCAGCGATTCCCAACCAGGGGAGAGATTGGGGATTACAATTTATTTCCAAAAATGATTATATATATATACTGTATATATATATGAAGAGTTCATTTGCAAAAACAGGTAAACGCCATTCTTAAAATGAACAAACAACATATGTTTGATACTCCCTGGAGTGCACATAGAAAACATTATTGAGGTGATTTATGTGAAAATTATCAGATGAATATGTTTTATTTATGATTGATAATAAAGATTTCCCAAAAATAAATGAATTACAGTATAAATACATCAATATATAAAATAAAATGATAACAAATCCAAATGGAGATACCTGTTTTTGCAAATGAACTCTTCATGTATATATATATATATATATATATATATATATATATATATATATATATATATATATAAATACATCCATACACACACACACACACACACACACACACACACACACACACACACACACACACACACACACACACACACACACACACACACACACACACACACACACACACACACACACAAATGGCTAGCCTTTCTGATGAAAAAATAGTAAGAGTGAATGCTGCTGGGTGATTGGCTTTTGAATTGATCTCCACACAATAGCTTTGAAATGTTTTTATCCCATGGCCTTTAATACATTGTCATGGGAAATATATTATTTTCTACAAAGATGACGCGTCACTGTTGGGAGGTGATTATGACAGACCAGTGACCACAGTGATGGGAGGTGATTATGACAGACCAGTGACCACAGTGATGGGAAGTGATTATGACAGACCAGTGACCACAGTGATGGGAAGTGATTATGACAGACCAGTGACCACAGTGATGGGAGGTGATTATGACAGACCAGTGACCACAGTGATGGGAGGTGATTATGACAGACCAGTGACCACACTGTTGGGAGGTGATTATGACAGACCAGTGACCACAGTGTTGGGAGGTGATTATGACAGACCAGTGACCACACTGTTGGGAGGTGATTATGACAGACCAGTGACCACAGTGATGGGAGGTGATTATGACAGACCAGTGACCACAGTGATGGGAAGTGATTATGACAGACCAGTGACCACAGTGATGGGAGGTGATTATGACAGACCAGTGACCACAGTGATGGGAAGTGATTATGACAGACCAGTGACCACAGTGATGGGAGGTGATTATGACAGACCAGTGACCACAGTGTTGGGAGGTGATTATGACAGACCAGTGACCACAGTGATGGGAGGTGATTATGACAGACCAGTGACCACAGTGTTGGGAGGTGATTATGACAGACCAGTGACCACAGTGATGGGAAGTGATTATGACAGACCAGTGACCACAGTGATGGGAGGTGATTATGACAGACCAGTGACCACAGTGTTGGGAGGTGATTATGACAGACCAGTGACCACAGTGATGGGAGGTGATTATGACAGACCAGTGACCACAGTGATGGGAGGTGATTATGACAGACCAGTGACCACAGTGATGGGAGGTGATTATGACAGACCAGTGACCACAGTGATGGGAGGTGATTATGACAGACCAGTGACCACAGTGTTGGGAGGTGATTATGACAGACCAGTGACCACAGTGATGGGAAGTGATTATGACAGACCAGTGACCACAGTGATGGGAAGTGATTATGACAGACCAGTGACCACAGTGTTGGGAGGTGATTATGACAGACCAGTGACCACAGTGATGGGAGGTGATTATGACAGACCAGTGACCACAGTGTTGGGAGGTGATTATGACAGACCAGTGACCACAGTGATGGGAAGTGATTATGACAGACCAGTGACCACAGTGATGGGAGGTGATTATGACAGACCAGTGACCACAGTGATGGGAGGTGATTATGACAGACCAGTGACCACAGTGATGGGAGGTGATTATGACAGACCAGTGACCACAGTGTTGGGAGGTGATTATGACAGACCAGTGACCACAGTGATGGGAGGTGATTATGACAGACCAGTGACCACAGTGATGGGAGGTGATTATGACAGACCAGTGACCACAGTGTTGGGAGGTGATTATGACAGACCAGTGACCACAGTGATGGGAGGTGATTATGACAGACCAGTGACCACAGTGATGGGAGGTGATTATGACAGACCAGTGACCACAGTGTTGGGAGGTGATTATGACAGACCAGTGACAACAGTGATGGGAGGTGATTATGACAGACCAGTGACCACAGTGATGGGAGGTGATTATGACAGACCAGTGACAACAGTGATGGGAGGTGATTATGACAGACCAGTGACCACAGTGATGGGAGGTGATTATGACAGACCAGTGACAACAGTGTTGGGAGGTGATTATGACAGACCAGTGACCACAGTGATGGGAGGTGATTATGACAGACCAGTGACAACAGTGATGGGAGGTGATTATGACAGACCAGTGACCACAGTGATGGGAGGTGATTATGACAGACCAGTGACAGACCAGTGACCACACTGTTGGGAGGTGATTATGACAGACCAGTGACCACAGTGTTGGGAGGTGATTATGACAGACCAGTGACCACAGTGTTGGGAGGTGATTATGACAGACCAGTGACCACAGTGATGGGAGGTGATTATGACAGACCAGTGACCACAGTGATGGGAGGTGATTATGACAGACCAGTGACCACAGTGATGGGAGGTGATTATGACAGACCAGTGACCACAGTGTTGGGAGGTGATTATGACAGACCAGTGACCACAGTGATGGGAGGTGATTATGACAGACCAGTGACCACAGTGTTGGGAGGTGATTATGACAGACCAGTGACCACAGTGATGGGAGGTGATTATGACAGACCAGTGACCACAGTGATGGGAGGTGATTATGACAGACCAGTGACCACAGTGTTGGGAGGTGATTATGACAGACCAGTGACCACAGGAGGAAAAAGGGAAACCTTTTCAATAAAAAGGAGGCTCAAGCTCAAGCAGGGCAATCCTCTCCACTTGCTGGTTGTCCTGAGAGGGTTAGAGGGGAGGGATGCACATGCTTCAGTCTTATGGCTCATTTATACTCCATTTTCATACCTAAATAGATTTCAAACAGTGTCATCGTCACTGCCCACATACTTCCATCATGCGTCTTTCATGTTGGTATCATGTTAAGCAATACATCCACCAGTGGGCAGTAGAGAGTCAAATGTATGAGTGTGTGTGTGGTTTTGCTCCGTTTCATGCGTATCCGTAAGCTTTCAGATGATGGATAGAAAAGGCACAAAATGAACGCAGAGTACGGACAGAAGGCTCTGTCCGTCTCCGTCTTTAACGTTGAGTATAATTGGGCCTTTATTGGTCTTTTTGCAAAATGATATATACCTCATAATCCTAACTTTGGCATAGGTACCATATAAGCTCTTTCAGCCTCTGTGTGTGAGCGCGCGTGCGTGCGTGTGTGTGTATGCGTGTGTCTCTGTGTGTGTGTGTGTGTGTGTATGCGTGTGTCTCTGTGTGTGTGTGTGTGTGTGTGTATGCGTGTGTCTCTGTGTGTGTGTGTGTGTGTGTGTGTGTGTGTTTGTGTGTGTGCGTGCGCATGCGTGTATGCGTGCGTGCATGCGTGTGTCCATATCTGTGTGCGTGCGTGCATGCGTGTGTCCGTATCTGTGTGCGTGCGTGCATGCGTGTGTCCATATCTGTGTGCGTGCGTGCATGCGTGTGTCCGTATCTGTGTGCGTGCGTGCGTGCATGCGTGTGTCCGTATCTGTGTGCGTGCGTGCATGCGTGTGTCCGTATCCGTGTGTGTGCGTGCGTGCATGCGTGCAGTGCATTTGTAGACTTTGTATAAAACAGTGTGCGCTGCGTTACCTTCATTCCTTCATACAAAATGACTGTATTTAGACAGTGCTGCTCGCCAACTGGCTTCTGCCCTGAGGGACAGGCATGTAAATATGGCCTGTATGTCTCAGAGAAGCTGTTTCATCACAAATGAAATGATGCCACTTCAGCGGGAGCACTTCCATAACACAACAGGACAAACATCTCACATGCTGCCAGAAGATGGCCTATGTGATACAGTCAGCCCATAGGCCATCATGCACTGGCACAGAGCAATCAGACTATCTGAGAGGCTGTGAAATATACGGGATACTCATGGGAATAATTACACTAAGGACTAACTGATGAATTATAAGTGGTGTAATGGATCACATTTGAAATTCTTTCGGAGTACACACACACACGACTGAGGGGAAAATATACGACTCCAGCTTATTGATAAAGCTGTTGTGTAAAATACACAATTAATAAATCTCACAGGACTTATAGTCCAAATATCCTCTTAATATTTCTCTCTATGTCTGGTCTTGACTTGTGTGTTTTGTTTTTGTTTTTCCTGATAAGGACCACACAGAAAAAATCTGATAACTCGACGCCAGTGATGAGCTAGCCATCTTGAACGGGACCCAGGCGATGCGTGCCGAGTAAACACACGGCACCTCCAGTAACAACACACCACACAGCACCTCCAGTAACAACACAACACACAGCACCTCCAGTAACAACACAACACACAGCACCTCCAGTAACAACACAACACACAGCACCTCCAGTAACAACACAACACACAGCACCTCCAGTAACAACACAACACACAGCACCTCCAGTAACAACACAACACACAGCACCTCCAGTAACAACACAACAGAGAAGTAAACACTAGGGGTGGGACAAAATATCGATACTCACGGTATCGCGATATTTCCACTTGCGATACGTTATCGATACACTGGCACCAAGTATCGATATGTTTATTTAATTTTTTTTTTTTTTTTTTAATAAACAGGCTAAAATATTATGCTGTGTGTGGTAGTTGAAACATAGTTTCAAGTTGACGTTTATTTATGTTTGTAGTTGAAACAAAAACATAAATACTGTAGGCTACATGAATGGAAATGTTTGCTCATTAATATCTACTTTTAGAAATTATATAGGTAGGTAGGTTTATATAGGTTTTCTTGTTTTAATAATAATAATAAAAAGACTTAATGTGTAACTTTTCCTCCGTGGTATCGAAAATGTTATGAGTGAGTGAGTGAACTCTGAGAGAGTTCATGTCAATTCTGCTAATAAATACATAATACCTGCTTCTTGCCTTTTAGGGGTATTTTTTTCTCTTCAGTTACACAGGTATCGTGATGTATCGTCTTCCAATATATCGATTATCGCAGAATCGCTGTATCGTGATAATATCGTTATCGAGGGCCAAGTATCGTGACCATATCGTATCGTGAGCTACTCAGCGATTCCCACCCCTAGTAAACACACAGCACCTCCAGTAACAACACAACACAGGCCCATAATCTACGGGATCACAATGGGAATTTATACAGTAGAGCTGCCTCTCTCAACTCTGCTCGCCATGTTATCTCACTTTGGACAGCTGGCTAGCGGCAGTGTGGTTGCCATAGAAACACGTTCAGTTTCTCTCTGGGAGAAAAACACACACACACACACACACACACACACACATCAGAACAGTTTTATCAACGTAAGAACTCCCCGAGAGATATCGACGAAACTGTGACAAGAATCTCTGCCATTTGTATGAAGTGCAACTCTCTTCTTATAATCCAACACTAACATTTTGCATTTTGAAGACTCCTTTTGGCACAGAAATTGTGCTGGAAGGAAGATGCATAACTTGAGAGTAGATTTTTTACAGCCAGGACACAGTCGAGCAACGGCCAACGGTGAAACCAAGTGTGACCCCGGTGAAACAGATGCATCTCTCTGTGGTGTAAGTTGTTTTTGCCGTTATATAATTGCTTCACCGTTTGTTTTCCAATCGAGCCTGAAGACCATGTCTGAAAATTGCCACAAGGCACGGTGCGTGTGCGCAGTTATTAGAAATAAAAATATACAGAAAATGCTTTTTACGACCAGGAAAGTGGGGCTCGAACAGATGGTTCATATTTCCTCTTGCCTTTGAACTCCTCCTAAACGTTCTCTTCTTCTCCTTCTCCTCCGCTCTCCTTTCGTCCCTCACGCTCACGCACTCTTTTTGAAGGTTCAGCCACTTTGCGCTTTAACGATGATTTGAAGTTTGATCCACACAGCGAGGTCAAAATTGCCATTGGCACAAACAGCAGTGTTTTGAAAAACTTCGATGGAAGGGGGTGGGATGCTCCTGTACCGTATTATTTATGCCTATTATTCAAATGAGTGAGTCAATCTTAACTTTAGATAACAGAGAATGTATTTTTTTAATCAAAGGCAAAAAGGCCAGATGCTTTTCTACACCTCCACCGTCGAGTCCATCCTCACCTCCTCCATCACCGTCTGGTATCTCTCATCACCGTCTGGTATCTCTGGTATCTCAAGGACATCTCCAGACTGCAGCGTATCATCCGCCGCGTTGAAAAGGTGGTCGGATACAGCCTGCCATCCCTTCAGTACCTGCACACTGCCAAGTGCGCCCCTTAATGAGACCCGAAAGCCCCCACAAATAAGGACTTTACCCCCGCCCCCCCCCCCCCCCCAATTCCCCCCTAAGCACAGCCAGCTTAGTAAAGGGCCGGGGTCCCCGCTACCCACCCCCCTCTACTATTGATGAGACCTTACCAGCTCAGTGGCCTTGTGGTTTGAGTGTCCGCCCTGAGACTGGGAGGTTGTGAATTCGATCCCCGGCCGAGTCATACCAAAGACTATAAAAATGGGACCCATTTGCCTCCCTGCTTGGCACTCAGCATCAAAGGGTTTGAATTGGGGGGTTAGATCACCATATGATTCCCGAGCGCGGCACTGCTGCTCACCGCTCCCACAGGGGATGAGTCAAATGCGGAGAACAAATTTCGCACACTCAGGTGTGTGACAATCAGTGGGACTTTAACTTTACTTTTCTCTGTGCTGCATACTTGCACTAAGTCAAATTGCTCGTTTGTAATCTGATTACTTACTGTGAATCTTGAATCTTGAAATTGTCATGGCTGATACATTTGCAACAGGTCGGCTGCAGGTATACGCAGCAAAGTTGCAATTTAATGCATCTTTTCTCTTGTATCTCACCATATAAATAACTTTTGCAGCAACATTTGTGTTGGGTGTGTGGGAGCAATGGAGTCAGGCTGGTGGATAGCAGCACCCACCGACTCTGAGAATCTGTAATACTTTGTGATTAGTCGCTTATCTCTAGAGAAGCACAGGGATTCTGATAAAAAACCAGGGCAGGGAGAGCTTTTAACCACTGCAAAAAAAATCCAACTGAAAAGTCCTGATAGGCCCAAAATAGTTGATCCCTCCAAAGATGATAAGGGCTAGGAAATAGCCATTATATCTACCCTTCGACTGTAAATCCAGATATGTATACTTGGAAAAGCACAGGACCACAAAAACAAGTCCAATGTATGTGTAAATGCATAAACTGATAAAATGAATTAAACATTCTGGGATAATTGTAACCTTCATTCACTGCCCATCTTTTCCCCCCTCTTTCATTTTGCTATTTTTCAAAACATAAGAAACAAAACAGGCTCAGAAACAGAAAAGAAAAAGAAAGAAAAAACATACATTTATCATCAACATTCCAATGTTTCAACATGGTGCCCCCAGCTGAGTAAGATGCTTATGTGCTAGTAAGAGATGTGCGTGGGATCCCACCCAAGGGGTCTATGAGAAATCAGCTGGGCGAGTTACTTGTCGCTTTTAACCTCGTCCAAGTAGGCCAGAAACGGGTCCCAGCTAGTTGAGAATTTCTTAAGTGAGTTGGTCCTCAGGAACCTGAGTCTCTCCATGCATATAACCGAGACCATGTCCGTCAGACTGTTGCACAGCCGTGGGGAGGAGCAGAGGACTCCGAGCGGCCAAAGATGGGCGAGTTCCGCCTCCAGCTGAAGGGTTACTTTATAGGCCCAAATATTCTGGCCCAGAACCCGGATAATGAAGGGGCAAAACCAAAAAGCATGGCACAGTGTACGCTCTAACACCTGACATTCACTGCCCATCTTAAAGTCGGGAATTAATTGATTTTAACTAGTGAGGTTTCCATACCAAATTTCAAGCTGAGAGAGAGGCCGTCATATCTGTATTACCTGATCAGCCCGTGACGTCAGTCAAGCCCAAGCGTGACGTCAGGCATGACATCAGTTGTCCTCAGTTCATGACGTCAGTCATCGTCAGTTCATCCTAGTATATATAGCGAGGGTTCTACGTCACCCCCCACTCTGGCGGATCATAGCAGCAGCTGGCATCGCGGCTGTTCATTCCCCCTGAAACCATCCTCTGAAGCCATCATTTCACCCCATCCACCTCCCCAGTCCACCACCAACGAGTCTTGACTCCTGGAGAATCCCGGGGGGGGATTCTCTCTAGCCCAAATAGATGCCGCCCTCTCGCCTAAAGAGGAGCGCCATCTTACAATGGAGTCATACGCCAAAGTACTTGCCATGCACGCCACTTGCTAAATAAAGTCTCTTGTTAACAGTGTTGGGCGTAACTCATTACAAAAGTAACATATTACATGTAATATATTACTTTTAGCAGTAACTCGGTAATATAACTTATTACTTATAGGATTTCAGTAATATTATACCAGTTACTTTGTCAAGTAACTCAAGTTACAAATTGAGTTACATTTGATTAAATCAAAGCACACATTTAAAAAAGATACAATCATTTCCTAATCAAACTGTGTGTTTTATGCAAATAACCACTATAGATGATAATAACAAAGGAAAAGAATATCATTTAGAATTTTGGATTGTTTACACTGACTTCAAGGTGGTTGAAATTATTTTTCGGGATGGTTCCGGGGCGGCGATGTCATTCTGCTGCTGCTGTTGTTTTGGTAAAAGTAATGCAAAAGTAGTGTAATAAGTAACGAGTTACTCTACACAGAAAGTAATATTGTAAAGTAACTTATTACTTTCAAATGAAAGTAACTAGTAATATGTAGTATATTACATTTTGAAAGTAACTTGCCCAACACTGCTTGTTAAACCTTACCGACCGGTTTCTCATGATTGAATTGATGCTGGAAGTGTTTTGTTTTTGTTTTCCTAAGCGTAAGTGCAGCTATTGTACCGCTCTATACTGGCTTTCCTCTGATCTGTTGGATAGAACTTTCTGTGTTGCTATATTGAGGAGTTCATTGTTGTTCTATTCTGGGCCCAGTCCTTTTCTCCATATGCTATGCTTGCGTCATACTATTCATAAACATAATATTAGTTCCCACTGTCATGCCAAAGCTGTTGTTGACTGTATTCTCGATATTCAGCTCTGGATGTATATTTTCTTACAACTGAATTATGCCCAATTCCAAAACCATCTTGGCCCACTCTCAACAAATGCATCCTCAAACTGTTGAAATCCTGGAGTTATGTTTGACTCCAATCTAAGCCTGGACATGGTAATACAAAGAAAACAAATGGAACAACAACAAAATATTTGTTTTTTTAATAACCTGGAATCACCTATGATTTGTGTCATGATTTTATCAGTTCTTAACTATTGTATGGGCCCATTGTCTTACCTAGCGGAGCATATTCCGATTATAGTTCGACCAAAATGCTCAGATAGGAGCTTCACTTTGCCCGTGCTATGTGCTAACCAATGCAATTTAGGATTGGCTTTAGAATTGTATTCATCACTTTTAAGTTTTACGTCATGTTTTGAACTAGAACATAACTACATATCTGAGCATTTAACCCTTAAGAGTTCTGAGATCCTTGGGAAAATCTCCTTTGGTCATGGTAGGGGTGAAGGCTGGGTGATCGAGCTTTCTCCATCAGGGCCCCTATAGGCTCTGGTACGACCTTCACAGGTTTTCGTGTGGCCTCCAAGTATGTGTGACTTACTTCACCTGGATAGTTGCCTCCGCCCAGTGTAAGCAGCCCTGGTGGTGCAGGTGCCTGACTCCCCGCTGCTTCATCCTGCTAATCATCTCCTTGACTGCTGCTATTTCTAGACTTAATTGATGTCTGAAAAGCCAGAGCTTCCACTTCCTAAAATAGATTGTTCTTCCACCCGCCCACCTCACAGTGAAGCCAAAGTGCCATTTTGTCCACTGCTGAAACTGCTGTCAGTGTAAACGTTGTGTGTCGGTTGCAACAATACATGAATAGCAGTAGCACAGAGTATACTTGAGTGAGTCACAAAATCCTCTGTCATTCATGTCACACACACACACACTTACACACTACACACACGCTACAAGGTCCCCCAGTGTGACTCACAACATGTTAACAATGGAGAGCCAAAGTGGTCGTCACTTCCTGCTTCAGCACTGCACCAGAGATTTTCATCCGCCATTCATTTTCCCATTGACATTTCGTAAAATGCCTATAAAAATAGTTTTACTTGGTTAAACCAAACGGTTCAGCTATATTTAGAATCGGGAGAGACCATAGAACGTTTCACTCGGACCAAAACTTAAAAAAACAACATTGAAAAATTATTTTCTTTAAATCCGCAATTTCTCTACGTTTTGGTCCGAGTGAAATATTATGCGGTTTCTCCCGTTTCTAAATATATCCGAACCGTTTGGTTTGACCGAGTAATGCTATTCTTATAAGCATTTGACGAAATGTCTATGGGGAAATAAATGGCGGATGAAAATCTCTGCTACAGTGCTGACGCAGGAAGGAAGTGACGTTTCACTTTGGCTCTCTATAAAAGTATATAGTCTTTGTGAATGAGGATCTGTGCCTGACAGGAACAGAAAACTTTCCTTCACGCTGTGGACATTCCTGTGAGATTAGGCTGCAGTTCAACAGGCAGCCTGCGGGTGCACGTCCGTCTGCACGACGAGGGCTTTGTCTGTAAAAACACATGAAAGAGTGTCGGAGAGGCAAAGGTGGACCGACTAACAAGTGGCCTCGCTGACCTTGCCTCCTGGCACTTGGGGCTCGGTTCCTCTCTCACCCCTCACCGCACCCTCCACCCTCCATCCTCCACCCTCCACCCTCCACCCTCCACCCCAGCCTCCCAGCCCTCTCTCTCTCTCTTTCCATCCGTGCCCAGGGGGACAATGGTCAACGAATGGCCCTCTCAAATTACCGCGTCTTGCAGAGCTTAGAATAGCCAACAAGTGCTGTGTGTGTGCGTGTGCGTGTGTGTGTGTGTGTGTGTGTGTGTGTGTGTGTGTGTGTGTGTGTGTGTGTGTGTGTGTGTGTGTGTGTGTGCGTGCGTGCGTGCGTGTGCGTGTGCGTGTGCGTGCGCGTGCGCGTGCGCGCGTGTGCGTGCGTGTGTGTGTGTGTGCGTGTGTGTGTGCGTGCGTGCGTGTATCTGCCTGTCTTTGCGTCAGCCCTGCCATGGCAACCGAACTCTACTGGTGAGCATCTCCCCTTCAAACGTTTCTCTTCATGAACATCAAAGAAACGTCCCTCACCAGCACACGGCTACTGCGATTGCACTCTGATGATGGTTATACTATGTCATGTAATAAACATGCCTCTAACATGCAGATTGAAGAAATAAACATGCAAACACATCACACCCAAGGGACAGACACACACGTTAAAAAAAATACATGCTTTCTTTCCTTCTTTACTCTCTTGCATATACAGTACATGGATGATCATGTGTAATGTGCATATTGACCATTTTCAAAACCGCTGTCAATTACGCCGGACGAAGGCTAACTGAGGTTACGTGAAATTGAAGTTTGTTTAATAAAGACTCTTACGATGACAAAGGAGAATGAGTAAAAATGAACGCGCAACATTTAATTACGACACAATTATGGGAAATGTTACTTTGAAAATGCTGATAGAATGCAGTGGAAGTGTGTCAAATCAATTTGCGTGGAGCTCTACAAATGCTTCATCATTCTGGTGAAACATTGCATTTAGTTGGTGTTTGAGAAGGAGGAGAGGCTTGGCTAGTCATTTATTGCTGGGTGTGTGTGTGTGTGTGTGTGTGTGTGTGTGTGTGTGTGTGTGTGTGTGTGTGTGTGTAGGTGTGTGTGTGATAGATACATAGATATATCTTTATTTTTGTGTCACTCCTCAACAAACAAGTATGGTATAAAAAACAACAAAAAGTGCATTAAAAAGTTGGGGACCACTCACATGGAGTTGTGAGACACAATACAATTCAAAACAATAAAAGATAAAAACATACATACAAGTACTATTACACAGAAAATACAGTTGGCAATACAATATGTAAAAGGGAGGGGGCAGTTTATTGGGCGGTGCTCATGAAGGCTACTCTTCTTTTTAGGATGAGGTGGCAGGCCTTGGCACATTCATTTATACCGTCTTCACCAGCTAAAATTTTACGCAATTTATTTATGTCATCAAGGTCATTAAAATTCTCATAGTGTTTTGATAGAAAAATAAAAAGATCAGCGCGAATGTGTGTGTGTGTGTAGGTGTGTGTGTGCGCCTTTTGGGGACACACTTTGTCATTTGGTGACCCCATGCAAAGGTGGGCATGGGGGCGGCGGAATCCACACAAGGCATTTAATCCACCCGTTCTATACTATGACCTTCAATCTGGAGCTGAGTAAAGTGTAAAGGGCAGTGTACCATGGCAACACTGGAGTGCACACTGGAGCTGATCTCTCCTGACTGACAAAAGAAGCATAGTGACATTTCACACTCACCACCTATTTTACCCCCAATCTCTCTGTAGGCTACCTGTTTGCCTGCCTCACCTGGGTAGCTTCATTTCTCTTGACTTCAGCGACTGATGCAGTGATGCAAGGATGTGCTATTAGCCCACTGCAGCCTGACTGAGCATAGGGCGGTGGGTGTGGCCGTAACCCATTGAAATATGATTTTGTAACGGGTAAACACCGGGGGTGATTTTCATGTATGTAAATTCCTTTTAAATGACTGAAAAGGTAGTTCATATTAGCTCTATTCTTGTCTTTTGTTGCGTCTCTCTGGCCAAAGTCACCTATACCCGGTACCTTTGCCTTATGGTAAGACCAGACCGCCTCTGCATGCCGTCAACCCTCATCTGTCATCCCTGCTTCAGTGAGCAATCATACTAGGTGTGTGGTGGGGGGGCGCGGTGGCACGGAGTTTGCATGTTCTCCCCGTGCCCCCTGGGGGTTTCCTTCATATAGGAACCCCACACCAAAAAACATGCAATATCCTGGTTGCTGATGTGGTTCCTCCTCTGGTTGTTAAGGGCGCCTGTTCGGAGGGAGGGGAACTGGTTGGAATAGCGTGATCCTCCCACGTGCTATGTCCTACCGGTGAAGCTTCCCCTGTCAGGTGAAAAGAAGCGGCTGGCTAACTGCCCATGTCTCGGAGGAAGCATGGAGCCAGTTTCGGCTCTCCCCAGATCGGCAGAGGGTGGAGTAGCAACCAGGATAAATAAATTAAAATTAGCACTAACGGGGGATAAAAATGGGATAACAAAAATCTGGAAAGAAATATTAAAGAATACTAGGTGTGTGGTTATCTATCAATATTTAAGAGTCTTGGGGTTGTGGCCAAGTCCTCCCAGAGTCTACTGATCATTAGACGTTTCATATAAAATAATACAAAATGTGTAGGCTTTAAATGATTGGAACACTCACCAGGAAGTAAGAATACGGAAATTACCCATAAGCCATCTGACAGTGAGCAACAGTGAAATCTACTGTAGTAAACACCAAGCATGTGCATCCATCCATGTGTACGTTTCAGTATTATCAAATTAAATCTGTACAGACTTTCGACATGATTGTCGTATGTATTATTTCTAGTATTTGTAGAGATATGCAGGAACTGGAAAGCATTCATAGAGTTATCATGCACTGGAGTACATCCTTTCTGCATGCAGTACTGTTCGGTGTTTGGTCAGAGTTCCTGCAATTTGTCCGGCTGTCACGTTGAGTTAAAATATTGTGATTCATGACAAATCAGACTAAATTCACCTTTTGTCTGCTTCTTCCAAAGCCTTTCTGAGCTCTTCCTCAGGCCATGAGGGGGTCATCTCTCACAAGCCACATCTGGGCCAGTCCAACCGAACACGCCAGCCTACTGCGACGAGGAGTTGGAGGCCACGCCAGACCAGGTGATCAACAATCAGAAGACACCAACCTGTAAGTTACGTGTTACCCCCGTTAGACAGAGTTAACTTACAAACACATGGTGAGGAAGTCTCACGTCCAAATAAAGACACGATGGAAAGAGACTATTGTTACATAAGGGCTGGGAGGGTTAATGGGAGGAGCTAACTGTAGCGATAGGAGCTAAGCCTTAGGCCTTGGCCACACTGATCCGTCAGAAAATGGACAGAATTATTGAACGGACAGATGTCTGTCCGATGCATTGTTTTAACGGACAGATGTGTCTGAGCGGAAAGCTACATGTCATGACATGAGTATGACTGGCAGACTAACGTAACGTCACGTGAGGGTCTGTGTGTGACTGTGTGGCTGTGGCTGGGGGAGTGTCTGTGCACTCCTCTTTGTCTGACTACAACCCGATCTCCAAAAAAATTGTAAAATAGCAACGTTTGTGGACCAACGTTGCTACATTATGTAACAATTTTGGCTCTGCTGTGTAAAATCAAGCGAGTACTTAATTAATTATAGCCTCCTTCACCGCCTCGGCCGCCATCTTCTTTGAAAAGTTGAACCAAATCTCGGAACGCCTCCTCTCGAGACATCGAATCTGATTGGCTAAACAGACTGTGACTATCCGACCATCCGATACGTCCATCCAGAAAAAGTTCATCCCTCTTCAACTTTCTGTCCATCAAAACATATGCACATTTTCTGGATACGTACCCTTCTGAGTGCTCCACGGACAGTCGGACAGCTGTCATTGAAAATAAATGGAAGTGAACAGAGAAATGAACGCACACGGACAGACACCACGGATCAGTGTGGCCAAGGCCTTACTGTAGATGCTAGGCGTCATTTAATAACTTCCTAATCGTAGTATCTTAATAACCACCAGTAATACCGTGTGCTTTCTCACCTTTTTTGTAACACACACACACACACACACACACACACACACACACACACAGACAAACAGGTGTACGTAGCTTTGAATTTTAGTTATTGACAGATGGAATCAAAGCGAACAGATGAAAGACAAGACACGACATGTCCCTGTTGTGCGTGCGTGTGTCTTATCAAAACTAATCTTCCTTTACCCACGAGGCGATCCAAATCACGCACTGTCACCGTTCACTCGACAGAGGCTATAGTGTGAATATGTTGCTAGGATTAGAATTGTGTCTTTCTTTCCTGGGAAACCAATACCCAATACGCAGCGCTGCCAAAGAAAATCACACTTAAAAAGTCATCTTTAGCAGTAGATACAAGCCAGGGAGTGTATAGCTTTTTGAGAAATATTACTGTATCAGATGATGAAATATGCGAAATCACTGAGCCTGTCTGCAGCACTGCAATAATCAGCGCTCCTAGAGCGTGATATGATAATGATGAACTTACAGGGGTGGTTGAACAGACTCCTACACATCTCCATGGCATACAGCTCTAGACTTACGCTTGGTCAGTCGCCTACACATAGGCTTTTCCAGTGGTTCTCGTCCTCCATGTGGATGAGAACCATTGGACCTGAACAAAGGCAGGCTTACACGTGACCAACATCAAGTGGGCGAGCACTTAGAAATCAGTGAACTGTGATACAAAAAGAGGATTTTTAAGCTTACTCGCCCTTTTCGGCCTTGAGGTTGCAAAGTGCCTTGAGTTCACCCGCATTATTTCAAAAGGTTCAAAAAGAACTTCTCATGCGTACAGTATAATGAACATGATCATATTTTTGCAAATCAGAAATCTACATTTCTTCTTATGTAAAATTGTCTCATCCCCCCAGCGGGGGATGATTTAATGCTGAAGTGGAGAGTCCCTGAGCTGCACCATATTCACACAAGTGTCGATAATTTAAATGTTGTCGCAGCAAAAAAGGGGGGAGTAAAAAGATGATTGATAATTACAGAGAATTTACACAGGGCTTATATAGTATCATGTCCATGCTCAAGACATTTCTCAGTAAATGACGTATTGCATGTCCGCTGTGGGCTATTAGATCTATATACCTCTACTAAATCTCACAACTCTTTCTGTCTTCCTCGTTGTCAGCCTCAAGATTCCTGGCCTTGATTTAGGGTGATCCCCTGAAACGCAGCTTTCGTTAGCTTAGCATACAGTGACCAGACCTCTCAAGCCGTTTTCCCACATGCGTACCGGAAAATTACCTGTAAGTCAATATCGGACATTTCCCTTCACACTTCGGCTCTCGCATGTGGGAATCTATCAGCGATATTGCCTGTATGTTGGGGGGCGGGGCGGCACTGCAGAGCGGGTGGGGAGTGACGTGTCGGCAAAACTCCGATGGTGAAATAAGTTTGCTTGTTTATCCGTTCACCTGCGTCGCGTTGAAGCACTTTTTACAGACTGGCTTCGTTTGATGTGTCCGGGCTTGCCTTCGCTGTCGGCAACGTAAGCAAAATACTTCCACATTTCGCTTCGTGCATTTGCTTCGTCTGTGTCCCTGTCGGGCTGTGACTGAAGGAGGAGGACTGAAGGACTGTGGCCAGAGAGCGAGCAGGCAGCAGAGAGGAGAGAGGGGGAAATCAGCATGCCCACACATGAAGCTGACATACCGCTCTTATTATCACAAGATCATTTTGCCAGTTTGCTTTAATGTGCGGTGTCGCGGGAAATGACTGGACCCGTTCTACACTTGTGTCCGTTATCGCGCATACCGCTCTTCTGACTGGCTCGAAACTGGTGAAATGTCCGCGACGACGGGGTCGCGCTTATACCGGAACAACAACTTTCACACATGCAGGCATTAGACCACGTTCCGGTCATTTAGCGGTACAAAGCGCCTGTGGGAAAACGGCTTCAGTTTGCCCGGGATTGTCCGGGATTGTCCGGGATATTCCCAGTTTAAAGATGGGTGTCCTGAGTGCTGACAAATATCTGTAAAACACTAAAATGTCCCGGTTTTCGACATTCAGTACTAAACGGCCCTGTTTTCACCACAATTAAAATAATAGTAAAGTAATCGTTTTTTTCAGCGCTTACATCAGAATCAGAATCAGAAAGACTTTAATGATCCCCGGGGGGAAATTGGGAACATAGGGGACATAGACGATCATGTTCTGTCCCGCTCATTATTACCTAACCCAATCAAAAAACATACACGTAAACAATACACCATACTGAATCTGAATTCAACACTGATTCAACACTGATTTAATTTGTCTGTATCTGTGTCAATCAACCAATGTGTCGTTTGTCAAAGCTGTCGCTAGGCTAGCCTATAGCTGTGTTTCCATTACAGTTTTTCGCAAAAGAATTGCGATATTTCTACAACTTCGACAATGTACAATTGCGACTTGTAGGCGTTTCCATTGAAGTTGCGTTTGAGTGATTCCCCGTTGCAGCAGCTGCCACAGTGATTACGCACGGGGATCTGCCCCATATCCCGTCCCCTGCATGCTCAAATCCAACCAATGGTCAATGGAAATCCCAACATGAAGTTACAATGCATATAAACGAGCCTGATTATCAATTCAAAAGAAAATGAGTCGCAAAATGTTGCTGGCTGCGTGAATGCAGTCAGCGCGACAGGCAGAGGAAAAAAGGTAGCCTAATAGCCTACAACTGGTCCGATTTAGAGATGGAGGGGGGAAAAGGCTGATTTGGTTCTATAATTGCACCTGAAACGTGTGCAATGTATTAGCCTACTCACAGTCACTGTATTCACTTCAGACAGCACCACCGCACCAGTGTGTGCTTTTCATCCTCTCATCTCGCCGCTGTGCCAAATGCGCGCACACAGGCAGCCTGCTGTCACCATGGACCGATTTCTGCCATTAAACATTATCTAATTTGCCCGGCTACGCTTTTGCACAACACTCGTCTTTCTGCTAGGTAGCGTTGCTTCAAAGTTTTCCACTTGCTGCGGAGGTTTTGACACGGCTATCGAACCTTACTTACCAAACTTATTTTCCGCTCCTTTTCCAAGGGATAATATGGGTCACATGACGTGCAAATGCGAAAAATGTGTTTCCATTACACTTTTGCGATAAACTGCTATATCGACACGTCTGAAAAACCACCTCATGAGAGCGAAAAAACTTTTTGCGATATTTGGGAGGTTTTTCGAAATTCACGTGTTTCCATTACCCAATTTCTATTGCGATATTTAGATTTTGCGCATTTCTGAGGGTAATGGAAACACAACTGACACTTGTGGCTCTGTCTTGACAGAATCTGTCAGTACGCTAATCATTAGCAGAGGTTCTCAAATGTTTTTCAGCCAAGGACCCCTTACAAGATAGAAAATATACCGGGGACCCCCTCATTCTGATTTGTGATTTTGGGCTAAGCTTAATTGTTTCCACGGTAACGTGCTTGACTTTTAATTTGATAGGTTTGTTATTAGAATGTAATCCATGAACCATTTTAGATTTAAAGCATAAACTATTTTCGTTGAACTATGAAGATTTTGCAATTTTTTTTTTTTTTTTTTTTTTTATTACATTACATTTACATTACGTCATTTAGCAGACACTTTTGTTTTGTCCAAAGCGACTTACAATATCACAATTTGTCAACAGTACAGAAAACCACTATGCAACACAATCAATGACAGCCAAGATATTTTGATAGACTAGCACCATGTAGGAAGTAGTTTGAGAAGGAATAAGTAACATGTAGCATTTTTTTTTTAATTAAAAACCCCCATTTGAGAACCACTGCTTGGTTAGCCGTTATGACGAAAAGAAAGTCTGTCTTTTCTAAAGACCTCTAAAAGGCTTACTCTTTTCTTTGTGAAGTATAGCCGGCAACAGAAATGCTGCATTCTGCACACACTGCAAGAGGACATTTTCGGTCGCACACGGTGGAAAGATATATATATAATATAAAAGATGATATTAGGACGGCCAAACATAAGCGGTGGCTAGAAGCTAGACAGTGATCTGAAACAGGCAGATCAGGAGGGGACCTTTGCCTACCATCTGGTGAAACACAACCAGAGCTTTCCATCCATGGACTGTACAGCTGGTCTAGCGTTAGCCTACACACTTTCCAAATACTAACTAATAATTTATTTT
The DNA here is from genome assembly GCF_964638095.1 of Poromitra crassiceps. Taxonomy (NCBI): domain Eukaryota; kingdom Metazoa; phylum Chordata; class Actinopteri; order Beryciformes; family Melamphaidae; genus Poromitra; species Poromitra crassiceps. The sequence continues at coordinate 13,634,613 of NC_139652.1, forward strand.
TTGGAGAAAAAATAGAATTCTTTGTTTGTTGAGGCACTGTCCATGGTGCTGAAAGGTGGAGCCGTGCGCGAAAGGTGGAGTCACTAGGTGTGCTAAGCGCTGAAATAATTGTCCCGATCCTGCTGATGAAAACGCCTACTAGGAAAATAATCTATTTACAGGGCGTAAATACAAGCATTTCACATGCCCCTTTTCCGCGTTTTCAGGTCGCAGTTCAAAACAAATGAGCATTTCAGTGAATGGGAATCAAACCGGACTTACCAGGGTGACTTAAAAATCATATTTAAAGCTGGAAATGAGGTCCAGGTTGTAAAAAAAAAAAAAAAATGAATTCTCCTTTAAGGGTCCTGTTTTGGGGTTTGAAAATGTGGTTACACTATTAGCAGTATGTGACTAACATACAAGAGCAGCATGTAATGGAAAGTACTTTCGCAATCACTTTATACTTAAAATGATTGTCATTCCCCTCCCCTAATTTACTGTTTAATTTACTTATCTTTTATGTGCCCTAGAGCTATTACAATTACAAACAAACTTTTTTTTATTGATGGTGCAGTCTTTGTTGATTTGACACTCTACTTCTCTTATCTTTTGTAGCCAAGCCCAAGCCCTGGACAGAATACCAATGGTTATGTATGAGAGGAGCCTGCTTTTTATTGCAAGATTGTAGGCTGAGTAACAAGGACACCATTTAAAACGAATTCAGGGATGAGCTTGACAGAACAAAAGTAGAATATGAATTCAGGTTCGCCCTTCCTTTGGTACGTTTTATTTTTGTCATATTTTTGTCATACTCCATCTCGTCAAAAGGGCCTTTCTGTGTGGAGTTTGCATGTTCTCCCCGTGCTCCCCTGGGGTTCATCCATACAACATTCCTCATGTATATATGTATATATATATATATATATATATATATATATGTGTGTATATAAAGTTGTTGCTGTTTTCAAGATACAAGGTTTTCATCTGACAATTCTTATTTTTTTTATCTCTTTTTATTGGTTGCATATTAGGAACACATACAAAACAACAACACAAAAACATTTGAGGTCCATAGATACAGTATATATATATTTTTTTTTTACCTTTATTTATACAGGGGAAGTCTCACTGAGAGCAATGCTCTCTTTTTCAGGGGTGCCCTGTTCACATTCACACATGCATTCATACCTGGAAGCTTCCCAGTACAACCACAGTCTGATCTGCTGGCCACTGATCAGCTCCACTGGAGCAGTTGGCGTTAAGGGCCTTGCTCAAGGGCACCTCAGTGGTGGTAATGAGGGAGGGGCAAGCGCTGCCTTTTCACTTTCCCCGGCCAGATTTATCCTGTATTGCTAGTCAGTTCTGTAAACACACAAGCATACAGAGGAAACAAATTAAATATTAGGTAAGAATAAGATACATGACGTAGTATTGCACACACACACACCCACTCACAAACAGGCACACACATGCACACACATACAGTACTGTACATCCACACACAGGGGGCAATAAGACAGTACAGGTAGAGATTAATAAAACATTAAGAATAATGAAAATAATAAAAAAAAATGGGGGGGCTGGTACTTTATTTAGAAATCAATCGTTGCTAGATAAGCTTTGTAGGGGTCCCAAATCTTAGAAAAGGTGGTGGCTTCACCCTCAAGTGCTTATCTGATCTTTTAAACCCAGAGACATCAGCAGGTCTCTAACGTAGTGTCTGAATGCTGGAGTGTCAGATGATTTCCAATTTAAAAGAATGACCCTTCTTGCAAGATGCGTAGCGAGGGCAGCCGCCCCCCGCTGAGGCCCAGACGGGGGCGAGTCTACAGGTAAAAACTCCAAATAACGCAATGAATGGAGAGGGTTCAATGTTTGTGTCATGAATTTCAGAAAGGCACTTAGATATCCTGTGTCCCGCAGAGCTTAGCCACTAAGGGGCAGGCCAAACACTGAGACAAGCACATCCCAGCCTAGTAGGGCAGGTGCAGAACTTACAGTGGTAAGTGCAGAAGGGCAGGGTGCTGCCCGAAACGTTACCCACGGTGTTGCAATAAAAAACCTTAACTGGAGCCCTCGCAGTGTGCAAACTTTTTACAACTTTCTCTGCACCCAACACTGATGGTACAAAGAGGCAGGTTCAACCTTGCATCTAACACAGGTAGGGTCGAAATCGGGTGCAATCGGACTAATTTTGATCATGGACCAATGAACCCGATGGAGAACCTTAAATTGTATAAGACGGTGTCTGGCACTGAAGGATGATGAGAATACCAAATCCGGCGCACCATCCCAAGTACGGTGGTGCAGTGGTAAGCGCTGTCGCCTCACAGCTCGAAGGTCCTGGGTTCGATTCTCACCTGGGACGCTGTGGGTGCTGGAGTTGTGACCTTCCCCCCCATATCTTCAGTGCCTACTGCCCAGGTGGGCTATCTCGTCGAAAGGGCCTTTCTGTGTGGAGTTTGCATGTCCTCCCCGTACCCCCCAGGGGGTTCCTCCGTACATAACCCCCCACTAAAAAAACATGCAGAAGATCGTCATCCGACCAGTGACGACAACATCTGAAGTTGGTCCAATGATGGTCCAATGAAGGTCCCCGGGCGCTGGAAAGAAATAGCGACCACTGCTCCCGGCCTGCCCCCTGGAGGAAAGGACCAGCCTGGATGGGTCAAATGCAGAGGACATATTTCACCGGCCACCGTCAGCATGAGTGTGCGTAGTGGCCGCATGCATGTGTTGTAGTGTGTTCGTGTGACAATAAAGACGGGCTTCCGTCTGAAATCGTGTTTAGAAGTATAGTCATCAAGATTGTCGCCTGTGTCTGCACTCCAAGTGTTAGACATTTGTATTTAATGGATAACCCTTTGAGATACACCATATCGTTTTCAAGGGGGTCCAACACAAAAACAGAACAATGCAACATAGACAAACATACAACACACAGCACACAGAGGCTCCAATTTCACCGACCCACCCACACATTCCCCTAACCCACAACAACCTACAGAGAAAGTAAGAAGTTGATAGAGCGAGTAGTGTCCCTCACATGCTGCATCGATGGGGCCAGAAGCTCAACAAGGTCGCTATAGATCCTTGAAATCACCCCTCTCGAGATCTGAGTCACTTGAAGTATTGAATCAATTATAGTTGGTAATGGTTTGGAAGGGAAATTAGGAGTGTTGTTGGCTCGAACGAAACTTCTAACTTGGAGGTATCTAAAATGCTGTATGTCTGGAAGTTGGAATTTATTTTGTATCAGAATCAGAATCACTTTTATTGCCACAATATGCAAGTTACATTGTCTTAGTGTCTGTATGCAGCGTAGCGGTCACATCAATATACAGAGATAAGCAGTAGGAAGATAACTAAAGACAATCGCAAAGTTGCAAGTGCAATCAAATCGAATCAAATCGAGTAAATATATACAATATGTATTGTAGTTATGTAGTGTAGTTATGTAAATGCAGCGAACACATTGTCAACGTAGAGTTGTGATAGTGAGCAAAGACCCAGTGGGTGTGCCAGACACTAAATGTGTCCTATCGTGTGGAGAGGGGGAATAATACTGTATATTAGAGTGGATTGGGCCACACAGAGAGAGCCTTCTAAGCCCGTGGGTCCGGCGGAACTGAACCCAAGTGTTGAGAGAGTGCCTTACGAGTTGGTTGTTGTTGCACACCTTATATTCCACTGAATTGGGAGCGAGGAGCACAGAGGAGAGGACGAGGCAATTGGATGACAAGAAGCTTTTTCAAATCAATGCCCGTTCAGAAGATGGATTGGGTCGGGGTCGCGGCCGGTGCATCAGAGCCCTGAGCGCTGCCGCCCAATAGTACATTTGGACATTTTCATCTGACAATTCTGATGAACATTTGTTTGTGTGGCCATACAATACAATACGATCTGGAGTTGTTATAGGTTTAATGCACATGCAATGCTGTATTTGTTTTCTTTTTATATTTCCCACTTACAATAGTTTGAGAATGCTGTGGATTATTTATTTGGAATACTTATGCTAAAAGGGAGTACTTACAGTATGGTGTGTGTGTGTGTGTGTGTGTGTGTGTGTGTGTGTGTGTGTGTGTGTGTGTGTGTGTGTGTGTGTGTGTGTGTGTGTGTGTGTGTGTGTGTGTGTGTGTGTGTGTGTGTGTGTGTGTGTGTCACTGCCCACATCAGTAACACTGAGTAATGAGAAGATCCACCACATCAGATTGCAACTCCTGGTGAAAACACATTGTACCACCATGTAGGATACCCAAACATATGCTTTGTGGAATTTTCAATATATAATATATCAATAACTTTTTCTTTGAACATGGCCACCAAGTAGCCTATGATGTAGGCTACAATATGCAAAGCAGTAGCCTACAAGCCAAGGCTGTCCAGCATCTGAAAAGATATCTGAAAAGATTTTTGCTTTTATATCTTAATACAGAAAGTGCATGAAACTCGAATTCTGTCATTGTGTAACTTGTGGTTCGAATAGAATTATAGTGAAAATAAATCACTCCACTTTTTCCTCCTGGGGACCCCCTGCTCTCCCCTCCCTCCTCAAGGACACCTGGGGGGTCCCCGGACTCCACTTTGAGAACCACTGCAATATAAACAAGATTTTTCAGCATATCTACCGAATTGTAATTCAGGTGTCGTAAGGTGTTCCATTTTTGGCAATTGGCTGTCACATGACATGGTTGAGCTGTGAGCATCCTGCGTGGGCGTGGCTCAGACGTCTCGCATCTTTGGTCGCAGGCAGCCATAGAGTCTGACCACGAGACTAGCTTAGACCGGTGTAAACAACGAGCTGTTCGGTTCGGAACCAAATGCAACATCTCGTCCGACAACAAGCCGTGAGTCTTTAAGCACATATCACATACAGAGTACAACATGGATTAACCGGCAGAAGAGTCGACTGTGGCGAACTATCTGAATGGCTGTTCACATTTGATTAGTCTCCTTTCATCTCATACAAAACGTTGTTCAGTTAGCATAGCTAGCTAACGTTAGCGGCCCACAGTGGGGCTGACTTATCGTTACTTTACTTACGCGCATGTCAGTCGAAACAATGATGGTTATCTAAGTTCAGTTCACACACAGTCACAGAAGGTTAGCTATAGCTCCGCGGTAGCCACATTTTTGCTGCACGGTGAGTCAAGTAGGCTCTAAATATATTGTCTTGTTCTGCACCTCACCGTGGTGCGCTGCGCAGGTGCGGACCTCTCCATCAGTCAAACTCGGGGTTTTGCGATATGACAACTTGTCCTGAATATTTGTAGTTTCAGCTGATAAAAGTGAGCATACAAGTGACAAAGTGGCCTTGTAATAGTAGTACCGACGAGGGGCACAGTTTCTCAGTGGAAATAAGAAATAGCTTGAATCGGTTATAGCTAGCAGCATGCCTACATTATTGCACATAAACAGATTATTATTATTAACCGGATTTCTAGAGTTGCCTGATTACACGTGTCATGTAAACAGCAACCCGATATCCTTTATAAAGGCCGTTATCAGTTTATGAAAAAAACGATACACAGCTTTCTGCTGAATCATCAGTTTTATTCATAATTTGCAGTAAATGTCCATTCACACACTTGAGGTGAGTTTATGTACTCACTGTATGAGTGCATGTAAACGCGGAAATCAGATTATAACCCTTTTCACGGGGGCCATTTTGTGTCGAAAAGGCAGAATAAACACAGGTGCAAGCAACACACTAATGAGGGTTTCCAAATTCCAATCATGGAAGTTTGAAACCCTCATTAGTGTTTTGCTTGCGCCTGTGTTTACCCTGTGTGTGTGTGTGTGTGTGGGAGGGGTCCTAGCTTTGTCTGAGGGGAGGCCTACAGGCTCAGACTTTGAAGACCCCTGCTGTATACTGTTTACACATTGACTTGTTCTTATGTATGAACGAAAAACTATAACTTTATTTTGAAATGAAGGTGGCATCGTATTTCTGCTTTCAAAGCATTTTCATGCACTTTTGTAGTAACAAATATACAATTCTACAACGGCATGAGTGAATACTGGATTCTGATTGGCTAGCAACAGTGGTAAATACGCCAACAATCTACAGTTCGGCTCCAACCGCAGTATCACTCCGCTCCCTGATGCTGACTCCGTTCCCCACTGTTAGCCTGTCAGTCTGCAAATCTTCAACAAGGAAATGGCCGATCTGTAACAAGGAAATGTCCGATTTCGTAGTAACGTTTGATTTACTGGGTGGATTGAGTTTTGAGCAGTGGTTAGATGAAGATGAAGGTGAAGTGAACAAAGAACGACATGGTGAAATTGGGGAGAGAGAACTGGCTGAGCTTGAGTTGTCACGAGTTCGGACTAGCGGGAGGTCGGACTAGCGGGAGGTCGGACTAGCGCCCGGACCCCAAACCTGGGACTGTCAAACAAACAAACGCCCTCTGCCGTCACCAGATATCAACACACCACCACCAAAACGGGCTGCTTTAGATAACTGTTTAAATAACTGTACTTTTACAGGCAATGTATCAATAACTGTGAATCCCGTTAAGGAATAGGTTAGTTGTTTTTTGGCTCAAAGGCAACTAAATGTTTAGTGCAATCATTGATCTTGTGTATGGAATAGGGATGCATCGATTATAAATTTTGATGTACGATTATAGTCTGAGAAAAAACCACGATTATCACGGTTTCACGATTATTGTTATGGACGTATAAAAATCACATGAGCATTCTTTAAATAGAGGTTTTATTGTATTTCCCCCACAATCTTAACAGTTGCTGCCTTCGGATTAAAAAAAGAAAGAAAGGGCAGATGTACTCAGATGTGGCTCTGACCTAATCAAATCTAACTGACATCACTATTGTGAACATAAAACAAACAACATTTCTGATATATGATTGTTTTAGTAAAGTGTATCACAATAGTCAATACAAAAAATATTTTATTATTATTTTATAGAAGCGAAAGTCTAGCTGCTTAGTCTGCAGAAAAAACACAAAAGGCATAGTAACTTATTGGCATCTTACTGGCAACTAAATGGGCCGTCTGAATTTTGCATTGGGGTCAGTTCTATTGCAGTGATGATGGGGCAGGCATGGAAAGCCTCACTATAAGCCATCATGTGTCGTTTCACTTTTTACTGGAAAATGCTCCCTCTAGATTAAAGAAAGGACACTCTGTGGTGTTGACTGGTGTTTGTTATGTAAATGTGCGCATTTGTTTTCGTTGTCTCAGTCAGATCATGACTGCCAAGCAGCTAGCTACGTTAGCTTCACGTTATTAGGCCTACATGTAACGTTAGCGGGTTGCTTTTGGAGTTGACACAAACCCTTGATGTTTCTTTTTGTGTAAAGCATGAGGTTCTCTATGGTTTACGCCAGCTCTGGGAGCATGAAGTGCTTTAAATGCGGGGATGTTTCGTCACAACGAGCTCGAGGACCGCTGCCTGTTGAACTATGTACGCTAGGCCATGGCCAGCTAGCTAACATTAGCCACAACAGCTAACGTTAACGTCATTGACTGTATGTTAACGGTAAACAAATCCGCTGCCTCCTCCCCATGTTTGGTTTAACGTAACACCAGCTCAGACTTTCCCCTAATCTCAGAAACCTTGCGGGACATGTATTGCAACATTTATTTTGGTGCTGGCGTCCATGGCTAGGCTACCGACTGACTACTACTGGGAGACATGGCAGCTGCCTGTGTTTGGTGCCTCCGCTAAATAGTCCGTGCGGGAAACGAAGCGAGAGAGACAGGTTCTTCACGGGAGTTTTAAACTGACGAACTGTTGTGAAACAAAACACTCGGTGTAGCGGAGCCTCTGCGGTTATATAACCGTGACGTTTTAAATCGTGGTTAATAGTCAAACCGGTTAACCCCTGCATCCCTAGTATGGAACTATATTCTGTGGCGGAAGGATAAATGTATTCTGAAACCAGTAATGATTGTAAATAATGAATTGGATGTTACAATTGTGTATTTTTTATATTATTTGGTAGCTGTTGTAGAAAACAAATTTAACACTCGAGGTCTGGGGTTGTGGGCACATTTACCACTGGTACAGGGTTTTCGCCTCGTGCCACAACCCTGTACCAGTGGTAAATGTGCCCACAACCCCCTCCCTCTCGTGTTAAATTTGTTAAATATAGGCCACTGCAGTTCGTAGCAAAATAGTATCTTAAATGTGCCACAGCAGAATGTTGCGCCACCAAATGTTTTTGATTGTGCCACCATTTGAAAAAGTGAGTCTGGAGCCCTGTGTAAACTGACAAAGGGGAGAAACACCTGCAAACTAAACTGCACTTGTATGTTTCATAGGCTAAAGATGGAGACGAGGAAGAAGAAGAAGAAGAAGCTGGATCTTATGGACTCACTTCCTGTCACTTGTGTGAACATGTCTAAAGTCCAGAAGCTGAGAGCAGCGGTGAAGCAGCGACTAACTGCAGCTGCTGAAGAGATATCTGGGCTGATTGAAAGAACAATAGCAGAGTACGAGGAGGAAGCTTCTGCTTTAAAAAAGGAGAACGCCCGACAACGAAAGCTGCTGGATGCTCTTTTAAATCCTAAAGTGCCCCTACACAGAGCAGGTTGGTGAAATGTGAATGTTATTTTCACATTACTCATACACATTGTGTGATATAAGACGAATCAGCGTGACGTCACTTGCCACCCCAAAATGCGTAGCCCCGCGGCAGTTAATTACTATGAGTTGTGCCAAACAAATGTTAATATCTCAAAAACTATACATCACATTGCTTATATTTTGACATTCTGAGTGAGAGCAGAATTAGCTCAAGAGTTTGATGTATAATATATGCATGTCGTGTTAAAGTTGTGTGAACTGTCGCAGTTTTTAAATTGTAAACACGGTCAGCCGGCTAGAGTCAGACGCTCAAACTCACGCTCCATAGGGTTCCATTGCCGTTGCCACCCAGTGACGGGGTTTGTTTACCAAAATGCTGCTCGGCTGATCCCTCGTATTTCTGTGAAATTTCTTCCAATCATGGAAGTTGGAAACCCTCATTAGTGTTTTGCTTGCACCTGTGTTTACCCTGCCTTTTCCACACAAAATGGCCACTGTGAATTTTTCAGACATTCAAAAACTTTACTGACAAAACCTAGTTCCCGATGTATAAGTTAGTGTCAATCAATGTATGGTCCTGTGGAGGGTCTGTCCAGTAGTTTACCTGTTTGTTTTTAATGTATTTTCAGGAGGGGGACCCTCCACAGGACCAGTTTGTGTTGCGACTTCCTGTTCAAAACGCCGGCTGTTTTACCTGCTCAGACCAGAGATCGTCTCTCTGGTCAAAGCTAGTGAATCACTGGAAGCAGGCTGCGGAGATAAGCTCTGCCACAGGAAGTGCAAATACAATCGGTTCCGATTGTGTTTACACTTCCTGTTAGTCTCTCAAGCCAACACTGTCTCTTCTATATTAGGTGGGCCGATTAATTGCCCTAATTAGCTAATGATTGCCCTAATTACCTAATGATGATGCAAAGTCACTCGAACAATGATGACATCATCTGGTGTGACTTGATCACTGATGACATCACTCACTGATGACATCATCATTTAGTGCTCTGTGTGTCTGTATGTGGACTTGGAGCTAGGGATAGGCATTTCTAGCAAAAACACTATTCGAAATTCGCTGGCCAAAGTCGACTTTTAATCGAAATTCGAAAAAAAAGTTAAAAAAAATTAAAAATGTAAAAAAAAAAAAAAAAAATGTGAGTGAAATGTTGCATTGTCTCCCCTGATTCTAAGTCTAAGGCTTTATTAATTAATAGAAAAAGCTTCTGCTGTGGATTTTTAGCTCAAACAAGCATTGCACCACTGAAGTAAAGAACATGTTACATGACATTGAGATTTTCGAAAATAAAAAACAGTTTTGACAATCATGAGTGGTTCATTAAATATTTAGTAGGCTCAGGTCTGAGTGCCAAAGGGGTGCCAAAGTCACCCCCTCTCCCTCTTCATGGGATTTCATCCGCTATTCATTTTTCCATAAACCTTGCTTAAAATGCGTATAAAAATTGTTTTACTTGCTCAAACCAAGCGATTCGACTATACTTAGAATCAGGGGAGACAATGCAACATTTCACTGACCAAAAAAAAAAACGTTTTTTTTTTTTTTTTTTTTTTTTCCGAATTTCGACTTTCAATAATAAAAGTCGACCTTGATAATAACAACGATTATTCGAAAATTCGAAATTCGATGCCCATCCCTACTTGGAGCCGATGAGGATTATTTCTTGTTTTGTCTGCGTTTAGTTTCAAAAAGCTGCTCTGAATCCAGGATTTGATGCTGCAGACAGTTGAGTGTTGCCGTTGCAGCTGCAATATCAGGTGTGCTATGGATGTATTTGAGTATTGTCAGCATGCAGGTGGTAGTTTAGGTCTTGGTTGTGCATCATTTTAAGCCCAATTGATGCTGCCTCTCTCGACACTTGAAACTGTCTCTCTCGAGAATGTTATGTCGCGGACACCGTCATATTTCGTTGTGCACTGTGACTGGCTAGAGAGACAGTTCTGTTAGGTGTGGCAGTGTGGCAGCCAACCTGCCGGGCAGCCAGCAGCTGCTTTCCGCAGGGAAACAGAGAGGGCTCCCCGTGTGGCCGGAGGTCTGGAGGAGTGGGAACGATTCTCTGAAAAGAGCGAGGCGAGCCGCTGTCTGTCAAACCCGATGCGGTGATATACAGATACGAGGGTCCGTGGCTATTCTACTTTTTTTTTTTTTTTAGGGGACCCGTCCCACGCAAGATGTTTTTATAGTGATTTGAACTCAGAGGAAAACAAACTGTTGCCCCTCGGATGGCCACGGAGTAAAGCCGAGGAGGGGACACTTTTGCTGGGGGTGGGGCCGTCTCGCTGTTACCGTGGAGACAACTGAAACCTGTCGCTGAAGTATAAAGTAAAAATGGCGCGTGACTCGTTTATTTCCGTCGAGACACATCAAAAATGTCAAGTGTCCTGCCATGAATTAAGCTTTTTGTGTGTGTGTGCGTGTGCACGCATGCATGTGTGTATTTCAGTCTTACCTCCAGACGTCCAGCAGCTGTTGGTCTATAAAGAAGAGGTTCCCTCTGAGCAGCAGGATTGGAGCTCCAGTCTGCACCAGGAGGACCCAGAGCCCCCACACATTCAAGAGGAACAGGAGGACCCAGAGCCCCCACATATTAACACATTCACTGCCAACAACGTATGAACACGTTTTCAGAATCCAGCTGTTCCCTGCCAACAACGTGTTTACACGTTTTTGGCATCGATTTTTTTTTTTTGACGGTGGGTTGTGCATCTAACCCTTTTACATCTCTTATATAATTATTGGAGCCACCGAACGTTTACAACCCATTCCACCGACCCACTAAGTGGCAACAGTGCTCTCCTGGCTAGAGGAAGGAAAGCATTTTTTTAACTTGTCACGCCATTCTCAGCCCAGCCATTCTCCTTTTCGCGCTGATTGCTGGCGATGCGGGATTGCAAATTTACATAATAGATTCAGCCGATCTACTATGATCGGGTGATAGATTACAGGTGGAGGAACACACTTTGAAACACGCAGCATAAATATGACCAGAATCGCAAAAGCTTCTCTCAACCAAAACTCCAAACGAGCGAGTCCATCCCGACTTCCTCAAACAGCGGCCGTGCAGACATGCAGGCACAGGAGAGCAGCAAAGCACTGACTGGTGACAAGCTTGTCCGCCCACGGAGGGAGGAGTTGAAGCAACTCGAGAGGGAGGGAGAGAGAGAGAGAGAGAGAGAGAGAGAGAGAGAGAGAGGGAGGGAGAGCGAGAGGGAGGGAGAGAGAGAGAGAGAGCGAGAGGGGGAGGGAGAGAGAGAGAGAGAGAGCCAAAAATGAATGGTTAAAGTGACTGTTCCATCCAATTTCACAAAAAGCCGTTTATCTCTGAATATTCTTTCTGACGCTAAAACCATGCTGTATTCAACTGCTAATGCTTACATAACTACTAACTCTACAAACTAACTCTTTTAGACAGAGAAAGTACACATTCTATTAGTACTTTTGAGATATTGTATGTTCACAAACTCCAAGCTGAAACGAATCCTCGGCTCTTGTAAAATGAGCCATAATCCTCAAAAAACGGCTTGGCAGAAGCTACCTACAGCAAAAAAAAACGGCTGGCAGTCAATGTGTTAAAGAGGAACAGGAGGACCCAGAGCCCCCACATATTAAAGAGGAAGAGGAGGACCCAGAGCCCCCACATATTAAAGAGGAACAGGAGGACCCAGAGCCCCCACATATTAAAGAGGAACAGGAGGAAGTCGGTACCAGTCAGGAGGGAGAGCAGCTTCAAGGGCCGCAGGAGGCTGATCTCACCGAGTTCCCATTCACTCTTATCACTGTGCAAGTCCTAAGTTGGTACCCCTCGATAATTTTACCATTAACATTATGAAGTCATGGTGACAACATGTTGAGTTAGTTTTCCTTAATGTGAATATGTCTGTATTTCATTTGTACCTCCAGACCTCAAGAAGCTGTATGTCAGTAAAGAAGAGGTTTCCTCTGAGCAGCAGGAGGGCAGCCCCAGTCTGCACCAGGAGAACCCAGAGCCGCCACATGTTAAAGAGGAACAGGAGGACCTAGAGCCCCCACATGATATTAAAGAGGAACAGGAGGACCCAGAGCCTCCACACATTAAAGAGGAACAGGAGGAGGAAGTCTGTACCAGTCAGGAGGGAGAGCAGCTTCAAGGGCTGGACGAGACCCATATCACCAAGTCCCCATTCACTGCTGTCCCTGTAAAGAGTGAAGATGATGAAGAGAAACCTCAGTCCTCACTGCTTCATAAAAGCCAAAGTGATGAGGACATTGACGCCGAGCCTCTAGCCAGCAGCTCAACTGAACAAATGAAAACAGAAGCTGATGGAGAGGTCTGTGGAGTATCAGAAGAACCAGCCAGGAGCTTAGATCCACCTAGTCATTTACAAGCAACTAGTGCTGGCAAGACTGCAGACTCTTCTGACCCTGAGACTAAAGACGGTGATGATTGGAAGGAGTCTAGGCAACCTCAGTCTGGTTTAGAGTCACTTGAAAACAATGAAGTCCGTATAAGTCGTAAGAGATCTTATACTGGGAAGGAAGTCTTTAGTGGCTCAGCGTGTGGTAAAAGATTTGACACCAAGGGAGGTCTGCAGACACACATGAGAGTCCACACGGGTGAGAAACGATTTAGTTGCTCAGACTGTGAAAAAAGTTTTGGTAAAAAAATAGAGTTGAAGAGACACATGAGAGTCCACACACGTGACAAACCATTTAGTTGTGCAGACTGTGGTAGAAGTTTTAGTCAGAAAGGAGACTTGAAGAGACACATGAGAGTCCACACAGGCGACAAACCATTTAGTTGCTCAGACTGTGGTAAAACCTTTAGTCTGAAACAACACTTGAAGACGCACATGAGAGTCCACACAGGCGACAAACCATTTAGTTGTGCAGACTGTGGTAGAAGTTTTAGTCACAAAGGAGACTTGAAGAGACACATGAGAGTCCACACACGTGACAAACCATTTAGTTGTGCAGACTGTGGTAGAAGTTTTAGTCAGAAAGGAGACTTGAAGACACACATGAGAGTCCACACAGGCGACAAACCATTTAGTTGTGCAGACTGTGGTAGAAGTTTTAGTCAGAAAGGAGACTTGAAGAGACACATGAGAGTCCACACACGTGACAAACCATTTAGTTGTGCAGACTGTGGTAGAAGTTTTAGTCAGAAAGGAGACTTGAAGACACACATGAGAGTCCACACAGGCGACAAACCATTTAGTTGCTCGGACTGTGGTCAAAGTTTTAGTCAGAAAGCAAACTTGAAGACACACATGAGAGTCCACACACGCAACAAACCATTTAGTTGCTCGGACTGTGGTCAAAGTTTTAGTCTGAAACAAAATTTGAAGAGACACATGAGAGTCCACACACACAACAAACCATTTAGTTGCTCAGACTGTGGTAAAACCTTTAGTCAGAAACAACACTTAAAGACACACATGAGAGTCCACACAGGCGACAAACCATTTACCGGTAGTTGCTCGGACTGTGGTCAAAGTTTTAGTCTGAAAGTAAACTTAAAGACACACATGAGAGTCCACACAGGCGAGAAGCCGTTAAGTTGCAGTGTTTGTGGGAGAAGTTTTCGCCTGCATCATCATCTCAAAAGCCATAAGTGTTGTGGTGAGAAGAGCAGCAACAGCCAGCAGGTGAAGCTGCAGAGCTGAACTGTTCAGCAGTAACAGAGCAATAAACTCACATCCCCATGTCACTTTCATTTCAATCAGTTTCAGGTCACTTAGGGTGCGTTCGTAAATCCAATCTGACGCTCTTCACTAAAATGAGACTGCGGCTGTTCAAAGACGCAGAGCGAACGGGTCATTAGTTTTAGAAACATTGGCTACTGGCTAGCAGTTATCTAACTGCTACACATACAAACGGCTCACTCTTATCTGCTCTCAACTCCTCTGCCCCCTTCTCTTCTCTTCCAGCGCTCTGCTGCTCCGTCTGCTCAGACGGAATGCTGAGAGTGCTGCTCTGCCACTACGAGAGTGTAGTGCTCTGAATAACTGAACGCTGTATTCCAACAGCGCTCCCAATTTACCAACAGTCCAGTTTGTGCCAGAGTGCGCTCGGAGTGACATTTACGAACGCACCCATTAAGCTGGGCAATAATTTTATGTTATCATTTATTGTCTGTCAGTAGAATCATAGACTTCATGTTTAGAAGAGGCTCAAGTGTGTTCACCACAGTCAGGCTTTTCTTAAGCCCTGCGCCTGTTAACTGTGGGCGAGAGACCTCCACAAGATAGCTGTAGACTAGACTTGGGGAAGTAGTTTTCAGCCTACCTTCCCGAAGTTCCCCCATGTGAACAGGTTTTCTCTCACCACACAAAATGCTTGAACTGGACACATTCAAATGTGATCGCGATTCTCATTCATATATTATTCATATATTATTTTAGTATTGAAGATACAAGGCAAATTGGCTGGTGCACCTGGGCACTCGCCCGGTGTGATATATGGATAATCCGGCCCAGAGTCTTAGTTATTATTCTGGCCTAAATTGGTGTATGTGCACTGTGAGGGAGGGGCCCATCATGTCATAATCCACCTATACTTCAGGGGAGGTGACCACATGACCATAGGAGACTGCCAGTACCATTTCTTACAATTGGCGCAATTGGGCGGAGCCTGCGGTGACATATCTCCTAGTAATATTGACAATCTTTAACTCGAATTTACACAACCCACTAGAGGACAGTAAACATTTCCCCACATTCCGTTTTTCTAGTAGTTCTCCACCTGTTACGTTACCTCTTGATACAAGAAGATACAAATGAATAGTAAACACATATATATGTGTACTGTATTATACTACATGACAAAAAAAACGTGTCTATTATTATCAGCCCAATTCTGTTGTTTTAGTCCTCCATCACTCCTTTCTCTGTTCTCGCTGATTTGTTGACTAAGGGCTTGACTGTTCGTTTAATAAAGCTTTTGCTAACACTAGTTTTCTGTGAGTAAGCTGATTGTAAGTTGATATGCAAAAGCTGTGAAATGTCTTGCTGGTGTGTACCAGGCGGGGGCTGAAAGGGAAGGAACCAGAGTTGCATGTGAGACAGAGATACTGAGAACATCACTCACGATACGATTCAATCACAATTGCTTGATTTTGCTGCAAAAAGAAAATGTATTGGACTAAACACTAATCCACCCTCATATTCAGCAGAACACATCACACTCAATTGGATTTACCAGCAGCTGAACACTGAACAGTACAATTAAATCACAATTGCGGTAAAACAGGCGATTTCAAAACGTGTGTTTTTGTGCCTCCTCATCGTGCACATGAAAGTGGTTGGCAGTGAGGGTTCATTTAACCCATTCATACCTGATGCAGCATTTGTGTGTGTATCCCTATAAGACCGCGTCACGCGGTTCGCCGTCTTAAAGGGATACACACGCAAATGCTGCATCAGGTATCAATGGGATAAAGATCGAGTTGTGAGTCCTCATCGTAGTAGTAGCCTAGATTGAATTTTATAGCCCAATTACTTTTTCATAAGGTAGGCCTACAGTATGTAACAAAGTAAAGACACTTTCCCCACCACACCGGTAGGACCTATAAGGTGTCCCTTTCCATACTGTAGGCTACTGCCAGGCTTATTCTACTATGAAAAAATAATAAAATTAAAGCCCAAATTGTTGGCAGATGTATTGTGGCAAGCTGCAAATCCCATCATATTGGTGGTGAAACATGATGAAGATGGTGACAACAATGAAGGCATCAAAGCCAGCCAGTAGTGAATGTATGAAAGTATCACTGAGTGTTGCAGAAAATGTATTCTGATGGCTCTGACTTTTCTGATATCAAATTACTTTTAAGTCTTGTTTGTTCAGACAGAAACCTTTGAAAATGAGAGTGAAATCCGCGAAGAGTCACTCAGGGTGAAATGGAGCGGAAAGGAATGGTTATGGTTGATTTGCGTCATATGTTTTTGTGTGAATGTGTGTTTTTCTCTCTTCTAAATAGTTTGTTTTTGACTTGCACCTGAGTTTTTCCTCGTCGGATTGAGTGTGCTCGCTACTGGTGAGTCTGTCAGATTAGTCTCTTGCCTCAAGTAAGACAACATTTTAAGACTCAATCTAAATAATGCATTTTGCAGTTTGTGTGTGTGTGTGTGTGGCTGTGGCCGGCCCTCAGTAAGGGCTACTGTTATTGACACTCGACACCATCTAGCACCAGCTAGTACACGAAGGTCCCTCATAAGTTTACAACAACAGAGACAACGACATTGAATGAATGTTTTGTTTATTTCGAACATTAACATAAAAGACAATATAAAAAATAATAAGTATAATAATAATACACAATACATTAAAAACATTTTAAAACAAAAAAAAAAGGAAAAAACAATAATGTACAATATTAATCATAATTGCAATAGAAATAACAGTATTTGTTCGAAAAGGAGTAGGAAGGAAGCCTCTGCTTATCTGGTCCTACCCCTATTTAATTCAAAAATAAATAAACTTAAATCAGGTCTCTGTCAACATTCTATTTGATTACTTTTCATATTTTCTTATTTCCCTTTTGGACATTGAACTGGTTTAAAATGACAGGGAAAGCTTGCTTGCCTCCCTGCTGCAGATCATAATGTTTCACACTCAATATTTAAGAATCATGCAGTTGATGAGGTCATTTTTACAGTTAAAACCAGATTACAAGTCCTCCCATCCAGGCTCAATCTCTGTCTGGTATCCTAACACTTTTTCTCCTCATTGTCTGCACGGTGATCATAATCCAGTCATTGAATCCATGTCTCATAATATGAGACATGGATTCAATTATTATTATTATTATTATTATATGATTATTCTGAATGGTTGCTTTGTATATAAGGGAATGTACATTGCAAGACATGACAGAATTGTTGACCTGTTAGTTCAAGACATAAGGTCTGTTCCATCCTCTGTTGAAATCTATAAACACTCCCGTGTTTCAACTGCCATGTTCAAACTGTGTAATGCTGAATATGACATATTTTCAAATGTGACAGCTAATACACCTGATGTTGCCGTCGTCGATGAGCACAGTAGAGAGGCCACCATTTTGGAAGTGGGGTGTGCTTCTGATTCCAGTCTGGAATAATCTTTTATCACCAAGGTTTTGAAGTACCAACTGCTCAAGGATGCTATTCTACAGCTTGGGTACAATTGTAAATTGCTTGTATTCATATTTGGAAGCCTTGGTAATGTCCATAGGCTGGTTGTAAGTGGCCTGCAGAGGGCAGGACTGACCAGACCAAGAGCCAATTCTCATGGCCAAATTCTGCTCCATTTCTGCAATAATTGGCAGTCGCCATATTTGGAGGAGGTGCCGTTTCCTTTATATTAGCCATAGATTCAGACTAGATACATTTGTCATTATGAAATTTCCCATTGTTTGTGCATCTATTATTGTTTGTGTTCAAGGGTTTTTTGTCTAAATGTGAACACAAATAAAGGTATTAAAATGTGTGTGTGTGCGTGCGTGTGCGCACACACACACACGCGTGTGTTCCCTCTTTATAATTCCCAATTGGAGTGACCCTGGGCGTTGCCTCTTCTGAGGTTTCAACCCATTCATCTTGGTTTCATCCCCATGGGGCTTGTGATGAAAACAAATAGAGAACGCAGGTGCTCGGCTCATCGGGCTGTCTACTGCCAGCAGCAACACGCAGTGCAAACACACATTCGCTTCTAACAGCCTATGTGAAGCCTGCGTGGGTTTGCCAGCCGCCTGCCTTGGTGGCGAAGATCCTGAAAGCTGCTAAACTTGGAAGAGTGAGAATATTGTCCAGTGTTGCTGCCTTACAAGGACGCACAGTAGGATATAAGATGAAGTGCTCGCCGTTGCCTCCAGTGCACACATTGCTTTTTGCAGCTCTCACCTTGGCACTGCCGCTTGGAGCACCAGGCTGGACTGCACCAGGATTTTGCCATGATGGCTACAACTGCCCACAGTTCACTGCGGTTCAGATCAACCAGGTAAGCTCACTCATTACGAGCCGCGACAGCGGGGCTGGTATTGTTCTCACCTTGTGAGTCTCTCTGTGACACGTGTGTCATCATGGAAAAATGTGGACCTGGAGTTATGAGTAACATAAAATGGTTTAGAGTATTTATTCATTTGACCTTGTACTGTATGTTCGGAAATACACACACACACACATTAAATAAGTAGGTGTCCTATACGAGGGATCAGCCGAGCAGCATTTTGGTAAACAAACCGCGTCACTGGGTGGCAACGGCAATGGAACCCTATGGAGCCCAAGTGGCGCGAGGCTTGAGTGTCTGACTCTAGCCAGTTAACTCTGTTTACATTTTAATAACTGCGACAGTTCACACAACTTTAACACGACATGCATGTATTATACATCATCAAACTCTTGAGCTACTTCTGCTCTCACTCAGAATGTCAAAATATAAGCGATGTCATGTATAGTTTTTGAGATATTAACGTTTGTTTGACACAACTCATACTAGTTAACTGCCGAGGGGTGTTGTGCATTTCTGGGTGGCAAGTGACGTCACGCTGATTCGTCCTATTAAGTTTACAGTTTAGCTGCAATATTTGAATTGAGCTTTACTAGGATTGCTGTAGATATTTTTCATAATGGTGGAATTTGACATATTTCTTATGATTTGTATTGCTGCTCTGGTAGGACACTGAAGAGCGTGCGTACACCGCCAGCCGATGGATAACAACCAAGGTCCCGAGTGCTGAAACAGAAGATGTGAAAGCAGGAAACTACAAGCTGTATAATTACTTCCAAGGACACAATGAAGAAGGTGAGTGATGCTACAGTATACAATTAGCACAGCAGAACTATAGGAATATTATAACAATGTTGTGGGAATAGCATAGTCATACCACAAGAGATGAAACACTTCACAGAGTGTCAAAAGTATAATTCCTCAGTTAATCTGATTACTCACTACGGCTATTAAAATTAATTTTGAATCTTGAAAGGGTTGTGTAATGATCTTCCGCCTCTTCTCCAAAAATAAATAAATACAATTCAACTTAATGCTACTCTTATTAAAAGGCTTAGCTGACAAGTAACAAAATGCACCTTTTTTTTTTCCTGTACATTTCCAACAAATGGACTGTACATGTAATAATAATACTGAAGAATGCCTTGTAACTTATTTAAAACAGAAATAATGTTTCATGCTTGTTAATTTGAGTATATATTCTGTGTTTTTTTTTTTATATATGCATTGCTTTGCTGCTTGTTTTTTCAATTATTTTTTTGTAAAGCACCTTGAATTGCCTTTGTGTATGAAAAGTGCTATATAAATAAATTTGACTTGACTTGACTTGACTTATTGTAAGTCCCTTTGCACAAAAGTGCCATACACTGTAATGACTTTATTTCTTGTCTCTCCAAGGAACTGATGTCCCCATGAATACCTGGCCTGTCTTGGTCTCCATGACAGTGGGGGAAGACGGCTCCGAGAGTAACGTGTCTGTATCTTGGTTTGTGTTCGCTGACACGGTGCTGCCCAAACCCACTGACCCCTCAGTCACAGAGGAGTTCAGACCTGCTGCCACCATCTATGTCAGGTCAGTTGTGGTCCTTTGAAGCTCATTCTGAGGAGCATGGCACTACAACTCGTGATGTTCTCAAGTTACAGCAAACTCTTATGTCCATCAAATGGAAAAGTAGAAGCTGGGTTTTTCAGATTCTGTCTTTCAACATCTAAATCTACCTCTATAGGACCTTCACGGGTTTTGTAAGCCATGCTCTTGGTCAGGAGAACATGAAGCAGCTCGGTGAGGCCTTGGTTCAGGCTGGGAAACCCTTTGAGGACCACAGATACACTGGTGCTGTGTACGACAGTCCCTGGGACATCATCCACACTCACCACAATGAGATCTGGATCTCTGCTGCCTGAATGAAAGGATGTTATGACCTGTCTCACCAGTCATAATGCAGAGGTTCTCAAATGTTTTTCAGCCAAGGAGCCCTTACAAGATAGAAAATATACCGGCGACCCGCTCGTTCTGATTTGTGATTTTGAGCTAAGCTTAATTGTTTCCACGGTAACGTGCTTGACTTTTAAATTGATAGGTTTGTTAGATTAGAATGTAATCCATGAACCATTTTAGATTTAAAGCGTAAAATATTTTAATTGAACTATGAAGCTTTTGCAAAAAAAAAAAAAAAAAGGGGTTATTTTTATTTTCTTGAAACTTTTCGCGGACCCCCTGCCAAATTGCCACGGACCCCCGGGACCCCCATTTGAGAACCACTGTTATAATGTCCATTATTTTGTGAAAGTGTGATGCATATAGCTACATTTGCTTGTTTTTGTTGTGTCATTTGCTTCAAAGTAGTTTGAACAATAAATCCAACATTTCAGTGTGTTTCCTTGCCTATCAATGTGCAATCAATCAGTATTACTAAGTTAAGGGAACAATCATGCTGTCAAACGGTGCATTTAGATTGTGCATATGGGGATATTACTCAGAAGTAGCTGACAAGACTTACACGTAACAAAAGGTACGACACATAATGATTAACTGGAAACTAAAAAGCTGCCTCTAAAACTATTAAATAAAAATGAACCTCATTTCTTGTCAGTTTAAGTGTTTTGCCAGTTCTATTACTGGGTGTGAGTGAGGTAGACAAAGAATGTGAATAGGCCCTGATCACAATACTTTATCAAGTATTATATCAAGTATAAGAATTTGTTCTTAATGAACTTGCCTGATTAAGTAAAGGTTGATGATGATGATTACGCAAGCTCTCTCTTTAAACCCATGCCCTCAGGTAGGAGGCTTCAGTCTCTGAGGTGCAGGACCTCCCGTCTCAGGAACAGCACTTATCCTGAGGCGGTTCGCCTCCTGAACTCTGACCCTCTTTGCATTCGCACCTTAAAGGAACACTCTGCCCATTTTCAACCAGCTTTGTATCATTAGAACATCAGTAGTATATCAGAAAACTGTAAACGGTTTTGAAGTCTGTCATTTAACTTGACAGTTATTGAGTGTTAAAGTGTGGACCAGTGACAACTCATTAACTCAAATCAACTCTCAATAACTGTCAAACTAGATGAATGATGAATAGTTTGACAGTTATTGAGAGTTGATTTGAGTTAATGAGTTATTAATTTGAGTTAGTGTGGACCACCGGTGATGTCACTGGTCCACACTTTAACACTCAATAACTGTCAAATTAAATGACAGACTTCAAAACCGTTTACAGTTTTCTGATATACTACTGATGTTCTAATGATACAAAGCTGGTTGAAAATGGGCGGAGTGTTCCTTTAAATCGCACCTTAAATCCTTAGGCTTGAATTGAACTTGAACTTGAATTGCACTTTATAGGCAGCTCGAAACTGCTTTTATGAACAAATGCTGCTTGTAATACTGTGCACTTTATCTATTTCAGCCTCTCTCATATTTTATGTAGTTTTTTTCACTTTTTTTAATTCTCTTTTGTGTCTGAATCTGTGATTTGTTATGTCTGTTTTTATGTCTGTTTTTTAGAGCTGCACTGAAACAAATTCCAATCAACTCTGTTGACATGGCAATAAAGTATTAAATCTTGAATCATGATGATCAATACACTGATATGTATTTCACATCCAAAGACAGTTTTGTCAGCTACTGTAAGGCAGTCCATACACACTTCATCCAGGCATGGCCATTGAAAAAATAAAAAGAAACAAAAGAAACCTACAGTTAAACTAGCAAACGCCGTTTGAAAACTAACTGAAACGAAACAGAAAGTGATATCAAATTTAATAAATAAAAAAAGACATCTGAACATTGTAAAACTACAATAACCCTGCAGCCATTTCATAACAAAAATACTTATGTGTGTTCTCTCACATTCTGAGTACATCTGACACACATCTTCCCACAGTACATGCTCTTATGCCAATGTACGTATGCATGCTCGTCATAGTAAGTAAGTAAGTAAAATTTTATTTATATAGCACCCTTCCCAGCACGAATGCACAGAGTGCTTTACACGTTAAAATAGCAACACAGAAATATAAGTGCAGGAATAATACAAGAAAAAATTACTGTATTGGCCTTCCTCCTATCTGCTTTGTGGTTGGCATGGCGATAGCAGTAGCTTAATGATTATCTCTGTAGTGTGTGTGCGTGTGTGTGTGTGCGTGTGTCTGTGTGTGTGTCTGTGTGTCTGTGTGTGTGTGTGTGTCTGTGTGTGTGTGTGTGTGTGTGTGTGTCTGTGTGTCTGTGTGTGTGTGCGTGCACGTGTGTGTGTGTGTGTGTGTGTGTGTGTGTGTGTGTGTGTGTGTGTCTGTGTGTGTACTGTGTTACATGCCTGTGTATGCATGTTTTTTTTGTTGTAAATATATTTATTGGGTTTTCCTTTTTTGACACAAATACAACATGTACATGTACATAGTGTATGCATGTTTACATGTATGTACAGGTCTTTGACTGTGATCTGACTGGACAGGAAAGGTGACTTGAGACTGTGACAGTAATTAGATGAGCGCACATTTGACTCATCCGACGTGGTCTTGTCAGCCTCAGTCAGTGCTGAAATACCATGAGACACTCGTCAAATGCTTTTGTGACACTAATCACACTCAACACGACTGACAAGCTCGTTAGAGAGCAGACATGACTAGGCCGCGTCGCATACACACACACACACACACACACACACACACACACACTGGAACATCACTCATATACACACACGTGCCTGTGCATTTAAAGTTTGAACAGACACAAATATGCTATGAGATGACGTTGACTATTACATGGCTACAGTGTTGGGAAAGTTACTGAAAATTGGTAATTAGTTACAGTTACTAGTTACTTCTCTCAAAAGGTAATTTAATTACTTTAAAGTTACAAGTTACTTCAAAGTAATTAGTTACTAGGGAAAGTAACTTTTGCGTTACTTTTAAAAGTCCGCTTCGATTGTTATTAATGCACACATTATGTTAGTGTCACTGTGCCACAGTGTGGTATTGAACATTCGCTTATTGGGGAGGCTTATAGCCTATCAAGGTCATTAGCCTCTGGGGCTCTGGCTGCAGCTCTCTCCCCGGACTAGGTCTGAGGATCAGAAACTGGGTAATCCTCTGAAGTTGTCCATTATTTTCATGTCCTAAAGTAACTAGTAACTAGCCCAGTTACTATTTTAGTAACTGTAACTGAGTTACTGAATTTGAAAAAGTAATTAGTTAGATTACTAGTTACTGAAAAAGGTAGTTAAGTTACAGTAACTAGTTACTTAGTAACTAGTTACTCCCAACACTGCATGGCTAGTGTAGTCGCAGACTGTAGTTCAATCATGGAAGACCAAATAAGGCATTAATAGAGCACCCCATGCTGTCATAACCCAAATGACATCATAAATGACATCATAAATGACATCAGTTATGACATCATAAATGCCCTTCTCCCAAATGACATCAGTTATGACATCATAAATGACATCAGTTATGACATCATAAATGCCCTTCTCCTGGTACTATATAAAGCCCCATCACCACAGCTTAAATCACACTTGTGCAGTCATCACTCACCTTGTGTCAGCATCACGCATTCATCCAGCATCTCCAGAGCAAAAAGCTTCATTCAGTCCAGCACCATGTCCGAGTCCGAAAACGAGCAGCAAAGTTTCAGCTCCACCGTGGACGCTTTCCTCCAGAGCACATTCAACGCCCCGGCCAGCCTCGGGCAAATCCCCAATCCCCAGGCTCCATCTCCGGGCGTCACAGGCGTCTCATGGGACGCTCCCCTCACCAGGGGCCGCGGCCGCAAAAGAAGATCCAACGTCAAGGAGGTCCTCGTCTCGCCTGGATCTCAGTCCGCATAGCACTCCGGAGGCCGCGGCCGCGGCAAAAGAGCCCAGAAGTCCACCTCCCCCGGATCTCAGTCCGCACAGCACTCCGGAGGCCGTGGCCGCAGCAAAAGAGCCCAGAAGTCCACCTCCAAGAAAGGCCCAGCGAAGCGCACCACGACTGCCGGCTCCTCGGCGGACGCGCCAAGGCTCCAGCTCGCGAGCCCCACACTCCCCACGGCAGCAGCCCAAACAGCCCTGCCCCAGGTTTCAGGTCGTATCCCCCCTTTTCAGCCGGCATCTCTTCCGGCGGCCGCACTCATTGCAGGCCGGGTGCCAATCCCCGAGCAACTCTGCCCTGTTGCATACGGCCGCTTCCCTCTCCCGCGTCCGGTCGGGTATTATCAAACATGCATTTAGTCCCTGGTTTCAGTCAACGTTGCGGCATTGCTGCTGCACTCATTTCAGGCCGGGTGCCAATCCCTTAGCATACGGCATACGGCATACGGCCGCTTCCCTCTCCCGTGTCCATTCGGGTTTTAACAACATGCCTCTAGTCCCAGTTTCCAGTCAACCTTTTCTTTTTCATAGCATGGTTCCTCTCTTACGCATCCAATCCATCGATCCAATCCCAGTCAGTCTAGCGTTGCCAAAGATGCGCATTGCAAATGCAAGATGCGACACTATCGTCTCCCGTCGCATGCTTCAGGCAAAATGGCGATAATCATCAGTTCTGCTGTTGCCGTCCTTCAAAATATAAGAAAATGTATAGCTCAGCGCTAGAGCGCACTGGCTTGAATGTGGGAAAGCGGGGTTCGAATCCCGTGTGCGCGCTGATATTTTAATTTAAGATCCTGGTGAAATATGGTCTAAATCTGAAGTTCAATAAACGTCTGCAAATAGCGGGTGGAAAAACTTTCACTTTCAAATTTAAACGTCTTTTCAACCGAAAAATGCTTGCGGGTGGTTCTGGCTTCAGCATATGCTTGAATTAAGTTCTAGAGGTGAATGGTTGCAGAAAAGAGGCACCATGAGTTCCCTACTTTCTCCCAGTAGGGAATCGATCTTCCTCTACGAGATTTACTCTGGTATTGCAAATGCATACGAAGCTTCAGTCTCGATCATAAACAAAAGGTGCTCCTCCCAGTCCACCACGGCTTTAATGTGCAGTGCAGCATCACCCGGCTTTCCGTTATGCATAACTCGTCAGGTCAGCAGAGCTCATTCCCCGGTCACGGCGCAGTAGATTCAGCAGAGCACATCCCTGGTCACAGCACAGTGGCTACAGCAGAGCATATCCCGGCAGCGTTGCCAGACGTACGATAATTATCGTACCTGTACGATAATTTTGACCTCTGTACGATGTACGATCAATAATCCCCAAATCCCCCAAACGTACGAGAATCTCATCATTTCGTGACACTTAGACGAATCCTACGTCTATCACTCTATCTGTTTATACAATCATCTCTTCAAACAAACATATTTGCAGCTAATACGTGCAGGGTGTTTTGTTGTTGTTGCAACGCAGGCTGAGACCACAGTGTTGAAAAATCATGCCAAGTCCAAAAAGTAGCCTGTGATTAGCGCAGCCCCCCGACATAGGCGCGCCGAAGGCACGCGCGCTGGGGAGGGGGCGTACGATAATTTCACTCCAAAAACGATAATTTTGACCCTCTGGTACGATAATTCAACATTTGCCATCTGGCAACACTGTAGTGGCTCAGCAGAGCATATCCCTGGGCACAGCTCAGTGGCTTCAGCAGAGCTCCTCCCCGGTCACAGCACAGTGGCTTCAGCAAAGCATATCCCTGGTCACAGCACAGTGGTTTCAGCAGAGCTCCTCCCTGGTCACAGCACAGTGGCTTCAGCAAAGCATATCCCCGGTCACAGCACAGTGGCTTCAGCAGAGCTCCTCCCTGGTCACAGCACAGTGGCTCCAGCAAAGCATATAGCCGGGCACAGCACAGTGGCTTCAGCAAAAGTATACCCCCTGGGCACACCTCTTAGAAAATTGGAACGGAATCTCATTTTTCTACGACGAAATCGTCTCGTCTGCCGACGACTTAAAACTTTCTACAGATGCAGCACATTCACTGCTCCCCCTCCCGCTGGACGTCAAAACTAATCAAAAAGGTCATGGCACGAAAACCGCGTGTCTCCACAGCCAGTCTCTGCCTCAACTGAACTAAGTCCACCGTACAACAGCTCAGCCGAGGGTGCGGGTGCAACTCTCCCGAAGTGACAGTACACGACTGTCAAAACAAATGAAAAAGGCCCATAATAGACATACTGTAGACACGCAACTTAAAGTCAAATCCAAGGGGAAAACGTACTTATTAACAATGGTCAGCCCACCTTTAATATTCCAAATGTCAAAATGCACAAATCAGAACGTGCATCTATTAGGAATAGAACGGATAGATAGGAAAACTATGAGAAAAATATCAGCCTATCTTTGCCTCATACAATTTGGGATAAAGTAAGTGCACAACTAAAGAATATAACATTATGTCTACTCATTTTTAGACATTTTCATGCCATAATAATATAATGCTAAAGGTTAAATATTGCATCTTTAAGCCATTGCTGGCTATGCTCATGCAGGTTGTTGCGACCTTGGTCATTACTGACCTTAAAAAATGCAGGTCATCGCTGACCTTTTTCTTTTGGGGGGGGTGGTCCCCTCCCGGGGGGGTCCTCCCTTCAACAACTGGGCTGCTGTCCTCATCAGCCATGCGTCCTACATCCATCCAGAGCAAGCTGCTATATCATCAGCCCAAAGATGCCTCCTTCCATGATTGGTAGGAAGTATTAATGCATTTCGTTGGTGGCGGTCTTCTCTCCCAATCCCCGTTTGGTGCCCATGCCCGGGCAATTTGCATATAACCCCATAAGTGTCCTCGCCATTGCTTAACCTCAGTCAGCCCACGTCCTGACAATTTGCACAACCCATCATCCCTGCATTCTGCTTAAACATCAGTCAGCCCATGTCCTGACAAGTCAGCCCCCGTCCTGACAATTTGCTCAACCCATTATCTCTGCATTCTGCTTAAACCTGTCAGCCCACGTCCCGAGAAGTCAGTCCACATCCTGACAACTTGCTCAACCCATTATCCCTGCATCCTGCTTAAACTTCAGTCAGCCCACGTCCTGACAAGTCAGCCAATGTCCGACAATCTGCATAACCCATCATTCCGGCATTTGCATAAACCTCAATCAGCCCTTGGCCCCCTTTTCCTCATCTCTCCCCATCATCACATGACAGGATCCTGGTTCATCCTTCACTTCAAGACCACACTCCAGAAATGCAACATCCCTGCAGAGAACTATTCCAGTCACTCCTTCAGGATCGGAGCAGCCACATCAGCAGCCATGCAGGGGGCGTCCTCCGCCTCCCTTCAACAACTGGGGCGCTGGTCCTCATCCGCCTATGCATCTTTCATTCGACCAAAGCAAGACACCATATTATCAGCCCAAAGATCCCTCCTTCCATGACTAAAGAGGCAACAAGCACTTCGTTGGTGGTGATCAAACTCTCCTTTTCCTCATCAATGCGCCCATGCCCGGGCTATCCACATCCACGCCCTTGCAACCCCGCTTTGCCTTAAAAAACCCCGGTCAGCCCCTCATCTCCCGACATGCCTAAATTCTCCCCCCGTCAGCCCACGACCTGACTAAAGCATACCCCAGGCGAGCTCCATGACCCCCGTTTTCACTCTCCCAGTTCCTGAAATAACTTTAAATTCCTTTGGGGGATGTCCTATCTCATACAGCACTGACGCCCCTCTCTCATAAGCAAGAGGAGCGTCACATCATGGAGTCATACGCCATACTCAAACTGTCTATTCTGATTCAATAAAGTTTGTTAAAATTATATTACGAGTCTCTCATGATTGAAGTGTAGTCGCAGACTGTAGTTCAATCATGGAAGACCAAATAAGGCATTAATAGAGCACCCCATGCTGTCATAACCCAAATGACATCATAAATGACATCATAAATGACATCAGTTATGACATCATAAATGCCCTTCTCCCAAATGACATCAGTTATGACATCATAAATGACATCAGTTATGACATCATAAATGCCCTTCTCCTGGTACTATATAAAGCCCCATCACCACAGCTTAAATCACACTTGTGCAGTCATCACTCACCTTGTGTCAGCATCACGCATTCATCCAGCATCTCCAGAGCAAAAAGCTTCATCCCACCACCTCCCCAGATCACCACCAATGTCATGACTCCTGTTGGAAACAAATCCCCTTAGGGGGGATGTCCTATCTCATACAGCACTGACGCCCCTCTCTCATAAGCAAGAGGAGCGTCACATCATGGAGTCATACGCCATACTCAAACTGTCTATTCTGATTCAATAAAGTTTGTTAAAATTATATTACGAGTCTCTCATGATTGAAATGCATTTCATGTCTGTACTCACACTTGAGCATTACTCTCTCTCTCTCTCTCTCTCTCTCACACACACACACACACACACACACACACACACACACACACACACACCATGAAACGAATCAATAGGGCAGGGAATGTGAGCTAATGAGTCAATAGTTATGAATAATGCTAATCTTTGCTATATAGCTATAGCCCATCTTATTAGCGAATAATAAAAGATGCGTTGTTTTCACATCATGTTCGATAAGGTTTACCATCGCATATTCCCAAACCAAATACGCCGCCTGCGCGTGTGTGAAGGTGAACAGTCGTCAATACAAGAACCTATCTGTCATTGAAATGGATGGGGCTTATAGGTGCGTGAACATTTTCCACATAAGCGCACGGATCTTCTAATGCCGACGCACACACCGAGGTCAGAGGTCAACTCATCAGTCTTGACGAGCGTGCTCCAGAGTCCCCCTCACGCCTCCTCAGCTCACACGCTGGATTTAATTTATCCCACTTCATCCCCCAACGTGCGGACACACACACACACACACACACACACACAAATGCACGCACGCACACATACAGTACACACACACACACACACACACAGAACGTGGCTGAGGACCTGCCTAACGAGCAGCCGCAATCACGCTGAATGGCTCCTATGCTGATTGCCTATTAGAACTGATCATTATTCGTGGTCTAATCAACAGCTGTTTCAGAGAAGAACTTGACCACGTCCCCTCTTCACTCATCTCTTCATTCCACTCTAACTTACTGCTGACTGAATAATGTAGTTCTCCCCTCCCCCCCCCATTACATTCAATGTAAGAAGCTGTGCTGTTATTCATTGTTGTTATTATTATTGACTATGATTTGGATTAGACACCTTTATTGATGATACATCTTTATTCTCCACTCATGTGGAAATGTATCTTTGGCATCACAGACTTTTGGCTTCACATACATACTTCACAGACATAAATACACTTAACATTACACACTTGCCCATTTTTAAACCAGTGTTGTATCAGTACAATGTCGGTAGTATATACAGTATAAATGAAATGAACAATATTTAACTTCCCTCCATGTCGGACCAAATGACGTATTTTATGTCATTTGGTCCAGGAAGCAGGTAGTGGTGCCTTCAGAATGGTAAAATGTGGGAATGTAGCACACTGTATGTGCAGGATTCACTCTATAACCTACTCTACGGATGTGGTGCTGTGCGCTTGAAGGCAACAGGCTAGGGAATTTTTTTTGCCATTTCCCTGATGGTGTTCCGGTTGTTGCTCCACCCCCTCTGCTGATCTGGGGATAGCTGTAGACTAGCACATGCTTCCTTCACCTGACAGGAGTTTCGCCGACAGGGTAGCATGTGGGAGGATCATGCTATTCCTCCCAGGTCCAAACCCCTTCCCCCCCGAGCAGGCGCCCCGACCGACCAAAGGAGGCACTAGTGCAGCAACCAGGACACCTACCCTTAATCCGACTTCCCACCCCCAGACACAGGCAATTGTGCCTGTATGGACGCCCGACCAAGCCAGAGGTAACACCATGTTGGTAGGCAGGGAATCTACCAATGCACTACCCGGACATTCCCTTTTTTACTACATACTGTACTAACTGTAGTGACCTAGTTTTAATAGATCTTCATATTCACA
The DNA here is from genome assembly GCF_964638095.1 of Poromitra crassiceps. Taxonomy (NCBI): domain Eukaryota; kingdom Metazoa; phylum Chordata; class Actinopteri; order Beryciformes; family Melamphaidae; genus Poromitra; species Poromitra crassiceps. Next base: position 13,664,991 of record NC_139652.1, read on the forward strand.
GCAGCAAAACAATTCTTTAAACCAGTGGTCCTAAACCTTTTTGAGCCACGACCCCAAAAAACCTTTAGGCTGGGGTTCATGGCCCCCCTTCCCGCCGCTGCCCAACCCAACCAACGACTTCCCAGTGCGCACGCATTCTCACACTGAGTTCACTCACTCACCGAAATCTTTTTTCATACAGTTATAGTTTATATAGCTATATATACCACTAGGCAACTCACGCGCTACGCGCACTCGATACCTAGGCTCACCGAGCTGGCCATGCAGCTTGCATATGCAGCTTGGCCGCTGCGCAGCCTCGCCCGCCCTGCAGCTCGGCCGCTGTGCGGGCTCACTTGCTCCAGAGATGTAATTGCAATTAATCTGCCCTAATTAAAAAATCTGGCTCCGTCAGTTCACCCGCACGGGTGCTCTTTACACCCCCTGAAAGTTTCAGCCCGATCGCACGTAAAACGGCACAGCTGTGGCTGAACACAGAACGTGAAACAAACAGTGGACAGAGCCCACATACTCAATTTTATAGATATAGATACATTAAATCATTAATATGGGAGATTTAATCATCATGGGAGAAAAAACATTTTCCATTGTTCTTTTTTTCTTTGACAATCATCCCGTGACCCCCCCAAAAATAATCTCGTGACCCCCCCGGGGGGTCCCGACCCCCAAGTTGAGAACCATTGCTGTGCACTTCCTCTGCCAATGGGTTAGAATAAATGAGATAAAGACAATGAATAAGTGGCCTGTGATAGTAAACGCTAAAATATTAACAATGAATACATATCTTAAACAGACATTGTAAATGTACACATAAAGATGTCAAGCCTGCCAAACCTCCTGAAACACTTCTAACAACAATATTAAAGCATTACACAGTGACGTACCCTGACACTATAAACACCATTAAAGGCTTACTATAAAATACTACTCTCCTTCAGAAGAAAACAATGTTTTTTCTAAACCATAAAACATGACTGTGTAAGTGTCCAGTCTAGTTAATCAGTTTGCAGGTAATACAGTCTTACAAAATAAAGCCATCATTTAATTAAATTCCCCATGAAATCAACTGCCATTGCTGACGCTTTCACTGGAAAACGGTGTATCTTTAATGTTGACTTCATGAAATCAACTGCCGTTGCTGACGCTTTCACTGGAAAACGGTGTCTCTTTTATGTTGACTTCATGCTGCACCAGTAGGCGTAAATAAAAATTCCAACCAATGAAACAAACCATATTTTTGAACAATCTGGACCCACCCGCCTTCCTCTCCCTCGCTGACACGCCACAGGTGCACACGTTTTTAATGATTCCTCGCTGTGTTATGTCCCGCGCCAACATCCTGTTTCGACATGACATACATAAAATCGAGGAAGTGAAGACATGCTGTTTCATGGGGTCTATAAAATGTCCAAATTGATATTTGTCTCAAATAACATGGCTTTGAAAATATAACTATATACCACCCAAATCATTCATGTCTATCCATACATTAAAAATCGCATTTCTCTTTCTGCTGTTTTTTGATACACTGGCTGCAACATCGACTGAAGCTCACTAGAATAGACCTTAAGAAAATGTCAATAGTGGTAACTGAGAAGATTAGAGGCACATTTGGAACTCTATCCAGAGCTCTTCTAGGAAAGGAAAGCTAGCAGCAGTCTGGTGTTTTTGTGGGCTGGAGAGTCAGGGTGGCCCAGTGGTCACACAGAGGACCTGAGAGATATATATCATCCTCGCAGCAGCCTGCAGCCATGCATCTTGTTAAAGTGTCACTGAGCAGGACAGCAAACTGTTGCTTTCTCACTGTAACTTCTCACTGTTGTAATTCCCTCTGGATAAGTACATCTCTAAAAGCCTCCAATGTAAACATCGTGTCAATTGTCCCTCTGCAACGTGCACGGGACAGCCGTGTGGTGTCTCCTTCCTGTTGGAGAACTCGCTGTAAAGCCTCAACGGAAGTTAGTGTTTATGTCAATCATCTTAACTGCTTCAGATCATCGCAGCGTAACGGCTGGTCTCTGTTTCAGACGCAGGAGGCTGTTACGTTGGTTGGAAACCAAAGACTCAGAGCTGAGACTCTTATTTGGCACTGGGGTATAGTGCAACGACTAAACTTTATTTCCCCTTTCAGAGGTACTACCAACTTCAATAAAACAAGCAGAACAAAGTCACTCGCTTGGTTTTTAGCTGGACTGGACTCAGTTTGCTAGCCAGCCTCGCTGCCTGCCCTATTGACCTTTTTCACAACAGCCACGTTGTGTCTAAAAGCCAGGGTAACACAGGTGCAACAAAAACATGAATGAGGGTTTCCAACTTCCAATCTATTTAGATGTTCCAGTGCTGGAGGGACCTCATTAATGTTTTGGTCGCACCTGTGTTTTACCCTGCCTTCTAGGCACAAAATGGCTGCTGTGAAAAAGGCCCATAGCCCGCAGCTACAGGCAACATAAATGGTTAGAGAAGCATAATAGTATAGCTATGACAGTATAATATAATAGCATAAAAAAAGCACATTTTAATCTAATGAAAATTGCTTTGGAAAGGGAATTGCTCAGGACAAACACAACTAAGAAAATACCATTTTAAAGCCTTTACTAAAGAGGGGGCGGGGACGGGACATAATCATCAGTTAACTTTAATCAAACTTTATAATCAAACTATAAAAGTCTCAAGCACTGAGGATTAGAGGAGATCATTAGGAACTGGGGATGAGAAGCGGCAAAGACTGTGATTTCTTGCTGTGGAGGTGTTCACCAATGTACCGGTCAGGAGCTCGGTCCGTTTGTGTCCTAGCCTTACACACCCTATAAGGTATTTTGCCCCCGGCAGCAAGGAGTCCAAACCATTTTCATCACACTGAACAAGGAAGGACATATGAATATAAATGACAAGACTACAGTATATTATGAGATAAGACATACATGCGTAATTGCGTATCATATAAGCTACTGCTGCCACCGTTAATTGAGTTTGGCTGTGCTTCCTTTGTGTCTGCTCCAGAATGCGTTCCTTTGATCCAAACCTGATCTAAGAGGTCAATTCATCAAAACTGAAGATCTATCTCTCCTCTTTGAGAGCACGTTGGGTCGGCCCGACAAGCCGGGGAGCCGTGAATCAGCAGCTGAGACGTGAGCCAAGAGTGGGACGGAGCCAGACTTCCAGGTGTATTAGATTTGACTCAGGCAGACATAACAAAAGCCCTTTACCTCCGAAGATTTGTAGCTTGATGTTGCTATTAAACATTTTTGCCTTGCTGCCAGACTGAGTTGTAATTCAACCTAGTTGTTTCATCTTGGATGGTCTCTGCCTAGACTCAGTTCTCAGTCTCTAAGAAGCCCTTCGCTCAACTAGAGACTGAGGACATTCTCACAGTTTTCGTTGCGTAAACTGGGCGTAAACAATTAGAGTAAAAACAAACCACACACAACCAATCCAGAGTCTTTAGGGTGGCCCTTCGTAGAAGGGGCGGGGCGTGCAGAGAAATCACGTGCTTGTAAACAGATCAAACGGAATCAAATAATGTAACGTTGCTCGGAAAACATCCATTTTCAACGTTTTAAAAAGCTCTCTCTGTGTTACAAAGGGATTCGTTGTAGCCTATCTCCAGTTTACAGACAATAAGGGGGGAGAGCATCATTTGAGGTAATTTGACGAAGAGGCGTAAGGTTTGTTAGCGACCGTTCTCACGACCGTTCTAGCAGCTGTCTTGAAGTCAGAGGATTGGTAGGCGGAGATCTCCAATTGTATGGCGTCACGAGACTAGCCTCTGCCTTGCTTTTTTCTCTGGTTTTCATTCGTAGCACCGCATATTCATAGCTTTCAAGGGGTGTTACGTGCTGCCGGGAACGCCCACCTGACGGTCAAAAAAAAAACTTGTTCATTCCGCTGCCCGCCGAGTCAACTAGTTTCTCACGCTGTGTTTGTTCAGCACGTCTTTGCGGCCAACATTTCATCAAAGGTAAGCTCAAGTAACGTTACAATAATGATTAAAATACCCCGTTAACGTTACTTGAGCTCACCTTTGATGAAATGTTGGTCGCAAAAACGTGTGTACTTTGATGGTAGAAAAAAAGCCATTTGCCCTCCCCAGCGACTGAACCACGTCTAATCACACAAATCCACAACCTGCTCCTTTCTGAGTTTTCTTTCTCCGACGGGATTCTGTAAAAGCACAAGCCAGGCGTGTCTCCTCGTCGGTTAGTGCAACCGATAGCACAACAGGTATCCGGCATTTTGGCTGAACAAACACAGCGTGAGAAACTAGTCGACTCGGGGGGCAGCGGAATGAACAAGTTTTTTTTTGACCGCCAGGTGGGCGTTCCCAGCAGCACGTAATGCCCCTTGAAAGCTATGAATCGGTACTAGTAGGGGTAAGGGGTGGCATGGTCCGCTACTGTAGACTGAGCTATGAAATACTGTGGAGACTGATCACAGGAGCGTGCAACGTTGACCTCAACACAAGGGTAGAGTGTTACTGGAGGGGGCGCAGACGGATGACCTGACACTGCCAGATGGATGGGTCCGTTTCACCAGAGATCTGGCGAGAGAATCCAGCTGGCTTTCAAGGTAGCAGACGGACCCTGAAGCACCAAAAAGTCCACCTGAAAAATGACTTTGCTCAGTTTGCTTCCATTCTGGGTCTTTGCGGGGACCACACAGAATGCACATCTAAAAAGCAACAACGCCATTATTAAAAATATGACACAAATTAAATGACTTAGGAAACGGTCAGACCTGTCATCAGTGATTTATGACATCACTGATGATGTCAGTGATACCACTATGACATCATCACTGATGACATCATCAGTGATTTATAACACTGATGACATCATCAGTGATGTCACTATGACATCATCAGTGGGACAAAAATTGAAACAAACAAACAGAGAAACATAAACATTGCCCACATGCTTCCTTAGATAACTGCCCTTTATGGCTGTTTAAACTCGACGAATGTCGACGTTACTGCTCGAGGTGGACAGGCACAGAGGCAGCCATTACTGTTTTGCCAGCGGCATTCCTGATTGGCCGGTTACGATGTCAACTACGAGGCGGGTCATTGATTGGCTCGAGCACTTTGCCATTTCTGCAAACACCCTCCCAGGGCTTGAGGCCATAGGGTCTGGAAGAATGAAATGAAATGTGAGTTCACGTGACGGGCTGGTTTACCAGGCTAGGTGTTACGTGACGGGCTGGTTTACCAGGCTAGGTGTTTGTGACGGGCTGGTTTACCAGGCTACGTGTTTGTGACGGGCTGGTTTACCAGGCTGGGTGTTTGTGACGGGCTGGTTTACCAGGCTAGGTGTTACGTGACGGGCTGGTTTACCAGGCTACGTGTTTGTGACGGGCTGGTTTACCAGGCTGGGTGTTTGTGACGGGCTGGTTTACCAGGCTGGGTGTTTGTGACGGGCTGGTTTACCAGGCTAGGTGTTATGTGATGGGCTGGTTTACCAGGCTACGTGTTTGTGACGGGCTGGTTTACCAGGCTGGGTGTTTGTGACGGGCTGGTTTACCAGGCTGGGTGTTTGTGACGGGCTGGTTTACCAGGCTAGGTGTTATGTGACGGGCTGGTTTACCAGGCTACGTGTTTGTGACGGGCTGGTTTGCAGGCTACATGTTTGTCTCCGAATGGGAACATTAAGTTGCTATGCAGAAATCCCCCGAAACCCCTGCTGCTATTTAACTCTCAGCACTCTCTCTCTAAGCTGCTCTCATGCTGTTATTTGAATGATCAGCAATAGAGTGCCTACGTCTGTTGGACACAGCGTTTCTCAAGGCCCGGCCATATACTAGGCTCCCACCTAGTCCTGTTTCTCGCTAACAGTGAAGACATCAATCACTCTGTAAGACACGGTTGCTCTTGAGGTGAAAAGCTATTAAACGTTGAACAAAAACAATTTCATCTCATGGGAGTATTGTTGTAATAATGCATCGTCTTTATTCACAAACATAAAAGTAATTCCAATGGTTTATGATAGCAATAACAATGTCTCGACCGTGACGGTGACCATGGCCATGAGGCAGGGCTGTGTTATTTTGGCCACAAGTGGGGTTTTACATTCGGAGCATTGCACATATTCATATAAAGCAAATTCATGTTGAAAGCTTTTCCAATAAACTCGTGCAAAATGTACATGGACCTCCGGTTTCATTAGTCTCTATCAGTTTGAATGGAGCAGTTCCTCTCCCCACTGAGCCTTCAGAGTGAAGTATTGTGATAGGTGGCAATATTCTGAGTCTTGGAGATGAAAAGTGCAAATGTACTACGGACAGCTGGTAAATATTTGATGGATCTGTCCTTTGTCTTGTGTTGTTTCTCTTGGCTTTCTCTGCCTTTTGAATATGTTGCACGCGCAAAAAAAAGATTTGGACCTTGATCTTACAGCACAATTTCCAGACCAATTTCTATTATGTACAGATCAGATGCCAGATGCTACATATTCATTTTGGGATCAGTACAAAAAATACAAAGGATCCAGTCTGCAAAAGTCTTTTTTCAGCTGAAGATGCTGTAAAAAAGCCAAAAAGACCTACCAATTAGAAAATGCCATCATTTGTTTATGCCCTCAAACCTTTTGCAAGAGTAAGTAATTTCTCATTTTGAAATTAAACTGTTCATAAGTGCTTGGAATACCAGCAGCATCTTTTGTACAGAAGACACAGTTGGGTGAACATTGAGGCTCTTGAGTTCTCTGTTTACATGCACACTAATAAACTGTTTATTATTGGATTTCTAGAGTTACCTTATTCAAGTGTCACGTAAACAGCATACACCCATATCCTTTATCAGATAAAGGCCGTTATCAGTTTATGAGAAAACCGATAAACACACCTATATAGTTTCTGCTGAATCATCAGTTTTATGCATTGCAGTCATGTGTCCACTCATGCACTTTGAGGTGAGTTCCCGCTATTTACTAAGTGCATGTAAACGTGGAAATCTGATTATTGCCAGTTACCTGATTATTCTCCAGGAAAGGTCAAAGTCTTGCTAAATGGTGAGAGCAAAGCTATTTAAGTCTGATCTGTCACTGTACCTGCAGGAGAGGATGTCATACAGTACTATACTACGACGACGTGACATACAGTACTATACTACGACGACATGACATACTATACTACGACGAAATTACTACTACGACGACGTGACATACTATACTATGACGACGTGACATACTATACTACGTCGACATGACATACAGTACTATACTACGACAACGTGACATACTATACTACGACGACGTGACATACTATACTATGACGACGTGACATACTATACTACTGATTCACAGCAAACAACACATAGCTCGGGGCGTCAGTGGCTCAGTAGTGTTAGGAGCATATTTGCAGTACTGTATGACCGTACAGTATGACCGTGATGTCCTGGGTTCGAATCCAGCTCAGGACCTTTGTTACATATAATTCCCCAATTGTTTATGACCAAAAAAAGGCTGAAACCCCCCAAAAAAGAAGAAGAATAAAAACAATACATAACTCAAAATCAGTGAGACTTTCCATGTATTTTGCAGTATTAAAAAAACGGCTCAAGCGGAGAACAGTGGAATCCCGTAAAATGCACATGCCAAAACTCTAGAAGCTAAATTATGATCGTGGCATTTCAAAACAATAATTTTACCCCCAGAAAATGCTATTTCAAGTTCTACTTTGCAACATTGACAATGATTTTCTCTGCGCTTTTCACTTATAAATATGCATGTATAATCTCACTTCCTAATTCCCCCCAGACGGTAGATTTGGGAAGGAATGCCGTTGCTCAGCTCAGGATAACAAGATCTCAAAGAGGGCCATAAAACCCAGCGTCTGTTCAGCAGCATATTAGTGTGTTCAGTGAGTTTGTTTGTTTTCGGGGGGAGAGAAATGATTATCTTAATATTTTTCAGATGGCTGAGCAGTTTATGATTGAATCTTGTAATTGCTGATGTTAAGTGACACCCCATTGCTTTCAAGATGGGTTTTACAGCTTTGTAACGAGCAGCAAAGCCTTCCAGGCAATTACCAGGACACACTTCCCTGAATGAGGAAAGGCTAGCCACCCATCAGGGGGATTTTCTGATGAGAGCTGATGTGTGACTTTTTTGAGAAGAATAGCGCCAGCACCTGCACGTCATGGCTACCGTGAGCAGTGTGGGCTCCCCACATCCCCCCCCCCCCCCAGTGGAGACTCACTCACCAAAGGAAAAATAAGTAGCAATAAGCAGTTAAGAAACAGCAGGATGGTAGTTAAATTGCCAGATTGTGTTTATTTTGGAGTAAACAGCTGGTGACCTTTGGAAATTCAGCAAAAATGAAAACAACGCCTAAATGTCCAAAGGTGATATTTGAGGATTTGTAGAGTAAAGCTGCGTTGACACCGACCTATTAAAGTTTTTCGCTGTCATCAAGTTTACATACAAAGTCAATGCAAATGAGCGATTGAGCGTATATTCGCCCGGGAGAATAATCGCTGGGCGTCCGAGCGGCAGAGACAGAGCGATAGGGAGAAAATACGCTCGTCGCTCGAGATGAAATATCCCAACTCGAGCGAAAATACGCTGGCATCAGTCGCTCGCTGTTCAACGCTGATTGGCTGCCGTGTGAGAGTGAGTCAAGGATCACACTGGCTTGGAACAAACCGCTGGTTTATTGTGTGGCAACAAACCGCATTGACAGGCTGACAGCTGACATGAAGTGAAGTCTGTACTACCGGTATGGAGCTCGCATTAGGAGCACGCTGATAGGCTTAGCTTGTAAACATCTACGGTGGCTCGTAGTGGACAAACATCATGACATTGCGTAACGTTATAGCCCCCACATGTCCGTCAATTCGTGTGCGTGTTTATGAGCGATTTAAACAGAGCGACAGAGCGATTCCAAAGGGTTGAATCAAGCGACAGAGCGAAAAATAAATATCTCGGTGTGAACACAGCTTAAGTAGAATAAGAGTCAGTAGAATGGAACAGAGTGCATGCTAATGTTAGTATCATGTAGCTCCAGTCCAGAGGACATGCTAAGACATATAGAAAGTCACACAATTCCCCCATGGCCTCTCTGACCTCCATCGTGTTCGCTTAAGCAAGGCCCCAGAGAAATGCTTGACAAGAGGATTCGCTCTGCCCTTCACTGCATGACAGGGGATACACAGCATCAGCTGCAGTCCAGCGACTCATAGCCAGGCTTGATTTTGCCTAGGAACCCAAATTAATTTAAAAAACCACCAGTGCAAAACCTCAACCCAGCACAAATTAAGCGGTCCATTTTGCAGAGAGGAAAGGATAATCGATGGCTTTTTGGAAATCGACCAAACGCAAAAAGCGACATAAGTGTACATAAGTACAACTAAATGTCCAAAGGTGACTTGAGGATCGGTCGAGTCAGCAGAAGCAAACAGAGTGGATGCTAATATTAGCTCCAGTCCAGAGGACACGCAATGATTATAGAAAGTCACACAATTCCCCCGTAGCTTCTCTGACCTCTATCCTGTTCGCTTTTAGCAAGGCCCCTGAGAAATGCTTGACAAGAAGAGTTACTCTACCCTTCACTGCCATGGGGTACACACCATCAGTCAGTTGCAGTTCAGTGATTCATAGCCAGGATTAATTTTTTCGAAAAACACCAGTGCAGAACCTCAACCCTAGAATGGAAGGTTACCCCGCGCAAATTAATAAGCGGTCCATTTTGCAGAGTGGAGAAAAAAACCACACACGACAACCTCACACCAAGCCTCTTCAAAAAGCTGTTTCTTTGCGCTTTGGACTATAGCGCCAAGCTAAGCCGAAATCAAATTTTTTGAAGATTGAAAGTCACATCTGTATCAAATACCCTGCAGGTTTAACGGTGGCCTGTGTAAGTCGATCCTTTACATTTCACTAAAAGGATTGAAAGAAATCTCCCAGCTCGAGCTGGGCTGAGGGAGAGAGAGTGAAGGAAGGAAGGCTGCACTAGAAAGAATCACTCGAATGATCTGAATGTCACGAGGGAGGGAGGAACATCTCATCAAAACAGAAAAGGCAGCTGGAGCAAAATAAACCTTTTCAATTCCCTCTCTCTAAAAAAGGTACACGGATAATACACGGAGGACAATACATTGGAGGATGAACTCATCAATGGGTATTTCCCTGTTCGCAGCCCTTAGTCTGTATTATGAATGAGCCCAGGTGCATGGAGGAGGACAAAGCCAGTCAAGGAATAACAGTCGTGCATATCAACCACCGCCACCAAACTCAGCGCACGCTTCCATCCATTGAGGAGGCCATATACAGTGTATACCTGGAGCTGAAACTCTCATCCATTGCCCTCGAATAGGCAAAATGGCGCTGGTCTACCTGCAAACAGACATCAATTTAATCGCTGTCTGATATCATATACAGTCAACAAAGGCATTATTCTAGTGAGCGAGCGCCGCTAGCAAACGACCCGTGCAGATTCCCCTACTTAGCATTAATTTATCATGACCTCATTTCCTGAGCACATTTCAAGCCACTCAATATTTCAGTACGGAGGCCCTAAAGTGCAAATTATGCTCGAGCGAAATCGGCGGCGCTGACTGCGCAGAGGGGGTCGCCGCAGCTGGGCGTCCTATCGGGGCAGCTCGGCGTAGGGGGGCGTGCAGCTCGTCGAAAATGTGACTCTGCGCCGTCAATTCATTGTTTTGAGGAATGAGGAAATGCCATTTCCTCATTTAACAGTGCTTGTCCCTCATCTAGCAAAGCCTTCTGCAGGCTCACCAGAATGAGTTTTGAAATGGAGGGACAATAAAATGTTCCCCCACCGACATGATTGCAAGTTCTTGGTAAACGACACGATAACGTTTTGGACAAGTTACGTTCGAGTACGCACAGTCTCGCTGTCGCCGCTCAGCGGCTGCAAGGCTCCAAGTCGTGGCTGCGCAAAACCATGCCGGGCGCTTAAGGGGACATGGGCAAAAATACAAATAAAATAAAATACAAATCTTTACGTTTCTGGTGCGCACCAGATAGTTTTTTTTTTTGCCCATCTCCCCTTTAGGGGCACATAAGTGTTGCAATGGAAGTATGTCATTTTACTCTCCTGCAACTGTGGGTAACCACGCAATATATTTTAAACACCAATACCAGCGAGAATTTTGTCGTAGTTCCTTAAAGCTGGAGTGCGTAACTTTTACATCGCTGGGACAGAGAGAGAAACAAACAGACAGACAGACAGACAGAGTCCTAGAGCTCCCATTCATATAGTGTTATAGATTCAAGATTCAAGATTTTTATTGTCACTCCGTAGTACAAGTATCACGTGTGAAATTCTTGTGCTGTGGACTCCGTTTACAACATAGTACAAATATAACAGGGCATATGAGTGCAAAAACAACAAGAGACACAACAAGCAATAAGGCAGTAGAGTGATACGACAAGTCAGAGACAGTGGCATATTCACTGCACATAGGTGCACATGTCGTGTGCATACTTTAGACGTGCTTAAACATTTTAAATTCAACGTATTTGACGTACAGGTGCAAATAGCATATACCTAATTGAACATTAGACATAGATAATGGTAGCAGCTACAGTACGGTACAGTACAGCTACTACACTATTTGTGTTATAGATAGAAGATAGATACATGAACGTCCGTTACATTCAAGCCATTGCCAAACGAGTCCCCACAGGGCTGATTAAGCACCAGCAGATAACTCTCTGTATGCCACAGTAGAGGAGTTTTCAATCTGCTGTTTTCCGGGGACATTCCCGCGCCGGCCGGAGCATGTACACCAGAGACTTCAGTCCGGCCAATTTCCAGTTAGCCTTCTGCTAACTTGAATGGAGATGAATAATTCAGTTGTACGGCTCTTGTAGACCTTCCAAATGTTATCGGACAGAATGTATCAGATTCTCAAGTGAAATGAGTCATTTCGCGGCGGCTGTGTGACGTTCCAAACTATTTATCCACTCTTCTACAAACCCCATGGAGTACGCTGCAGCGTATAGCCTGTGACAAATGCTGCCTTCACGTGCTGCTCGGATTGTCCCCTTTCCCGAGTTGGGAAGTCGTTCATCCTCTGTGTGTTCATAAGCTTTTAAATCGGAATGTGGGAAACAACATGGATGCTATAAAGAAGATTTAACTTGCACTGTCCCTTCGGAAAATAAACATATCAAATAAAATCTAATAAAATCAAGATTTGAGTGTTGTATTTTATTGCTCATAGCGTTTAAACAACACGTTGATATCTGTTTCCAAACCGTTGGGGATTGATTTTCCCGACACCACATGTAGGTAAATGAAGTGAACGTTCCTTCACTGCCAGAAGGGGGAGACAAAGGCTCTGCACTACAAAAGTTACACATGCCAGCTTTAAGCCATCCTTGTAACGTGATGGTCGTGATATTTGATGTTTGTGTCCCCATTTACAATTTAGAGCCATTTATAGAGCTTTGGATCACATGCAATGCACACAGGCCCGGTTCTACGGGGGTGCAAAAGCACGCATTGCACCCTTATTTTAATTGTCTGCATGCTCAGTTGAAAAGTTAAAAAAAAAAAAAAAAAAAAAAAAAAAAGATTTTAAATAAATGCTGCAGCTGCACACTTACTGTTTAAACTTGAATTATAATTGTTGTTTTTCTTTGTTCTTTGATGTGAATGTATGGCTTTTTGGCACCTATATGTAACCTTTTAAGGTTGAGATAATTGTATTATCATTATATGGTCCAAATATTTCAGTAAAGCACTTGAAACTGAAATATTCTTGCTTGGGTGGTATCATTCTACTTGAAATGATGGTAAAATGCATTATTTTTAGTAAAATAACGTCAAATTTTTCGGGCGGCATCTGCACTCCTTCCTATCTAGGATGCATCCCTAGTCATCTTGTTCTAGAACCGGCCCTGAATGCACATGAAATATGATTCATTAAGTAAATGATCAGTATTTAGGCTAATTGTTAAACATCTGTTATTGAAAGTTACAGTAGATGCAAAGGGCTTACAGTGCTAAAAGCTGCTGTCTTGTGGCCTGGATCCTAAATGACAGTGGTGACGTGTGCTTTTTCTTTGCAATGATGTGATAGACACAGACACATGCACACACATAACACTCACACAAAGTGATGCCCACACACACACACACACACACACACACACACACACACACACACACACACACACCCACAACACACACACACACACACACACACACACACACACACACACACACACACACACACACACACACACACACACACACACACACACACACAGACAGACACACACACACACACACACACACACACAAATAGACACACAATTCCGTGCGGGGAACCTTGGCATTCTATGGCGCCTATGCATGCAGCCTCCTGGCTGAACTTCCTACAGCCCGACTCCCATTCAACCTGCGTCAAGGCTCCCTGCAGGCGCATGCTGCCTGTGACAGACACTAGCCTTTTTTATCACGTCTTCCGCCGCCTCCGCCTCCTCTCGCCGCACGTGGCCGTGGCCCATGTGTGCCGGACCGCCCCCCCGCTGGCCAGGACGGCGCGGTGCCCGCCGTGCTCCGCGGGAGCGCCCCCCGCTGGCCAGGACGGCGCGGTGCCCGCCGTGCTCCGCGGGAGCGCCCCCCGCTGGCCAGGACGGCACAGTGCCCGCCGTGTTCCATGGGCGCGCCTTGCTCGCTCGGTCAGCCTCAAGATGACATTGCCATATGGTCGTTCCCTTCACTTTCTCACTCTGGAGACGTTCATTATCACTTCGTCTGAGCGTGTGTGTGTGTGTGTGTGTGTGTGTGTGTGTGTGTGTGTGTGTGTGTGTGTGTGTGTGTATGTGTGTGTGTGTGTGTGTGTGTGTGTGTGTGTGTGTGTGTGTGTGTGTGTGTATGTGTGTGTACTTCTGACACTGTGTGTCTGTGTGTGTGGACTTCTGTGTCAGACACACACACAGTGTCTGTGTGTGTGTGTGTGTGTGTGTGTGTGTGTGTGTGTGTGTGTGTCTGTGTGTGTGTGTGTGTGTGTGTGTACTTCTGACACTGTGTGTGAGTGTGTGTGTGTCTGTGTGATTCATGACGTTCTGACACTTCATCAGCATAAATTGAGCCAGGTGTCAGATGGATGTCAATTGCTGTCTAAATCACCTCTCACTGATGCGCGTGACCTGGTTGACCCGCTGCTCTGCGTGTAGCGCTTCCTTCCCCGGGCGCAGGAAGAGAGACACTCGGGCGCTGAGCCATCTCACATCATCAGGAAGTCGATCAGAGAGAACAGAGGCATTGTGTTCCAGATGCACAGATACAGGCATTGTGTTACAGATACACAGATGTACAGCATGTACCGTACTGTAAGTACACACTTTGCGAGGCTAACCCGATGATAGCAGTTTGTCTTTCTGCCCGATTAGCAGTCTCAGGATTTCACTCTACTGACAATGACAGAGAGAGACAGCAAAATTATTATGTAAATGTTGGCATAAAAAAAATACATCTTTTCCATCTTAACTGCTTTAAGTGGAATATACTCCCCCACTGTCAGACCTGAAAGTGTCAATAAGGACAACTGGAATTAAAATAACACAGGAATGAATTCTTAAAATGAGAAAATAAGAGATATATACAGATATATTTAATGGCCTGAAGGTTGTAGCCTTTTACCATTGTATTCATGGTATTTACAATATTTTTTTTTTTTTCTATTTCACCTCCCTTCCATCTACAAAATACTTTCATTGTAAGAGCAATATCAGAAGATGCAACGCTATGCATGACGTTTGTTTGTTTGTGTGTGTGTGTGTGTGTGTGTGTGTGTGTGTGTGTCTGTGTCACTGACATGCTCCATGGATGTAGGCTACACTTAGTATCAGATTCAGCTTTAGTGAGCAAGTATGTCATTTGACTTTAACTCTAACGTTGGTCTACTCACACACAGACACTTTGTGTCCCATGTTTGTCTGCAAGTGATGCAGTTATTTAAGCAATATAGCATGAGAGCAAGTGTGTTGTGGCGAATATATCCCGCTGATAAGCTGTTCAGCTTATCAGCGGGATATATTCCACAACACCACGCAGCTGGAGTGCTATATTGCTTTTATAAAACGGTTTCCAAGTATAATAATATAATAATAATAATACTATAAGTCCGACTGGCATGGTATTCTGATAGAGTCAGTTGAAACACTACTGTAAGGCGGGACCGCAAGAACATGCGGGTGATTTGATTGGATCGTTCTGGAGACTGAAGTTGACATTGGCCAATCCTGGCGCTTGCTGAGTAGCTGAGAGCTTTCTGGAAAGCCGACAGGCAGCTCGAGCGCAGCGCTGCATTCTCAGCGCTCGCTGAGAAGCTGAGTGCTTTCTGCAAAGCCCGACACCAACTAACGTTACGGGGTTAAATGCGGGGTTAACAGCCTTTTTTTTGCAAAGAAGACATTAGCCCGCATTTATTCTTGTACAAAACATAATTTTCTGCGAAGTATTAGTAAAGTTATAAGCGAAGATCGATTCACAAGGATCTGACAGCTGTCTCCGCCATTTGTTTTTTTTGAGGTAACCAAAGGCTTTTAGTAAGAGAGTTGCCATGGCAACCAATAACCCATGGCCATGGGTTATTGGAGTGGGTTACTGGATTTATACAATGGCTGTGAACCAATCAGATTGCTTGATTTGAGAGAGCCGTTTTATAAATCTTCTTATATCATTTCACATTATGTTTCAGTTTATATTCCATGTGCATGTGAATAGCAGCAGTGTGTATTAGTGCTTACTGTAAGAGGGAATCAACACTTCTTTAGAATACAGCCCGCTCACCTGTAGTTACCATGTAGTTACAGATGTTAAGATGTTAAGATGTTGATGTTTTTTATATGCACCTGTGTTTATTGTGGGGCTTCTATGTACTTTGTCCTTGAGAGCCACAACTGGAAAGAAGTCCTGTAGTTACCCTGTAGTTACCCTGTAATTACTTTGTAATTACTATGTAACGAGGCGGCAATTACCCCCTGTAATTACACTGTAGTTACTATGTAACTACGAGGGAATTAACACTGCTTTACAATACAGTCCGGGCCCCTGTAGTTACCATGTAGTTACTATGTAACTAGGGGGGATTAACCCTGCATTAGAATACAGCCCGTGCCCCTGTAGTTACCATGTAGTTACTATGTAACTAGGGGGGATTAACCCTGCATTAGAATACAGCCCGTGCCCCTGTAGTTACCATGTAGTTACTATGTAACTAGGGGGGATTAACCCTGCATTAGAATACAGCCCGTGCCCCTGGAGATACTTTGTTGTTACAGATGTTAAGATGAAGACGTTAAGATGTTTTTTTTTGTATTCTTTTTTTTTATTTACTTTTTATTGACAGATTATTATATATACTTGCATGTGCATGTGCGTGTGCATGCACGTGCGTGTGCGTGCAGGCATTTCTGCGTGCATGCGTTTCCGCGGGCGCGCGCGCGCGTGTGTGTGTGTGTGTGTGTGTGTGTGTGTGTGTGTGTGTGTGTGTGTGTGTGTGAGAGAGAGAGAATTAAAAGCAAAGAAATGTATGGTAATTTCACTCACGCGGGAAATTGAGCAGAGAACTCCAGTACTCACAGGGAGTCTCTCCCTCCAGAGAAAACCAAGTCTTACTTGTAAAAGCTACTGGCCTGGTGTCTTCTGTTGAAGAGGAATGCATGCAAACGAGACAGACAGGGAGAGAGGGAGAGAAACAGAGAGAGCTCCACAACAGGAGGATCACTGTTCACACAAGCTTCTCTCTCTCTCTCTCTCTCTCTCTCTCTCTCTCTCTCTCTCTCTCTCTCTCTCTCCCTCTGTCCCTCCTCTCTCTCCCTCCCTCCCTCCCTCCGCTCTCTCTCTCTCTCTCACTCGCCCACATCGCTTCATCTCTCTCTCCCTCACTCACCCTCTACTCACACTCTCAACCGCGCTGCGCTCTAACGGACTGGGATACAGTGCAGGGACCCGGGGTGGGGGGGTAAGAAAGAGTGCGTTTCTTTTCTTAATTTATTTTTTGTTTTTGGTTTCTTCTTGTTTGCGCCTCTCGTCTGGTTTCCCTCGTGAACTGTTCAATCCAGTCGGCTGCCGGGGATGGAGGGGAGGATCTATTGGTGAGGAGGAGACGGCAACAAAGAGAAGAGAGGGACCCGAGGAGCAACAGGGGGGTAATTGCCTGAACGGGGGCGAACGAGAAGATCTTAGCCCCTTTCTTTTTCTCCAGGCTCAACCGAGGTTAGTGGTGGAAAGCTGTTCTTCATCTCTAAAGCAAACACTGCCTGTTTTGATTGTTCTCCCCTCTGTTCTTCTTTCACTTTATCATCTGCAACAAGGCATATTCTATTCAACACTTCATATTCAAATCCTTTACCACCCCCCCCCCCCCCAGTGCCAAAGCCAAATGCCAATTAGAGCTTCAATTGAATGTCTTCCCAAGGCAGTTTTCTAGAACGAGTAGATTTCGCCTTTTCTTTTCCATTAAAAGTCCCTTAATTACATATGAGGGGTGTTCCTTCTGCGTACAGTTAGCCTGTAGGTCTCCTGGTGGAGTAGTGAAGTTTCACTCTGGGTTCAGACCATTTGTGTGTCATCTCCCAGCGGTGTTGCATGCTCCTCAGGTGGGGTCTCTCCTCCCTCCTCCGCCGTGGTAGCCGGTGAGCGAGGTGCAGGCGAAGGCGAGGAGGAGGACGGTCTCTTTACACACGAGGCAATCAAGCCGACGCTGTTGTTGTTGGTCACTTGGAAACGGGCGTGTGGGAGCGACGCATGGCGGCACACGAGAGGATTTAGACGGAGGAGACGAGGAGAGGAGATCCCCTTTGTTCATTCACATCAAAAAGCCTGCTCCTCTCTGACTCATCACTAGGCACTATGTCTTCTCTGGATCTGAGTGAAAACTGCCTTATGGGGATTCACTTTGCCAGCTTTGTTCCGTTAAGTTTGGATTGCTGCGGATGTTGCTGGAGGCTGTGTGTGTGTGTGTGTGTGTGTGTGTGCGCGTGTGTGTATGTGGTGTGTGTGTGTGTGTGTGTGTGTGTGTGTGTGCGCGTGTGTGTATGTGGTGTGTGTGTGTGTGTGTGTGTGTGTGTGTGTGCGCGTGTGTGTGCATGTGTGCATGTGTGCGTGAGCATAGAAACACTGTGTAGGTGTGTGCACACTTTGTACATGTACTTACATGTGTGTGCACTTTGGTGACACAGTGTCCCTCTGGAGCGTTTTGGAGTTAACGAGTCCTCAGGGGCCTAACGAGGGAGGGGAGGGGCGGGACAACGGCACTTCGGGAAACATGATTGGCCCTTTGTAATATGAAGATGAAGATGAAGCATTGTGTAATTGATGTAATGAATGGAGTGATGTGCTTCATGCGATAAACAAGCGCCGTATGGACTGTGCCTTTGCGCTGGTTTTATTTAGCCTACTTGATAGGGGAAGTCTCCTTGGGACCAATAAGGACCTACTGTTCTGTTCACTGTTTTCCCACAGGGCTATCTCTCAGCCTCAGCCATGCTCCAGCATGGTTAAAGGAGAACGCCACGGAAAAACAATGATGATTCATTCTTGCAAATAATCTCACATATCCATGAACGGTAAACACTTTTGCAGGCATCCATTTAGTTTGACAGTTATTGACAGTTGATTTGAGTGAAGTCGGGGACCGGTGATGTCATTCATACACAAATGAATCTCTCACACTGGGCCACAACTGAACTCAAATCAACTCTGTTTACAGTCTTCAGATATGTGTGACATGTGCAAAAATAAATCAGCCTTGTTTTTCGGTGGAGTGTCCCTTTAAGTATGGCTCACGAGGCTCCGGTTGACCTGTGGTAACACGGGGGCCTCTGACGTGCGTTTGACTGATCTGATGGAGACTTTTCTAAAAGTCACTGTGTGGGGGGTCTGATCTGATGGAGACTTTTGTAAAAGTCACTGTGTGGGGGGTCTGATCTGATGGAGACTTTTGTAAAAGTCACTGTGTGGGGGGTCTGATCTGATGGAGACTTTTGTAAAAGTCACTGTGTGGGGGGGCCAGTTTGATGAAGAATGCATTAAACAAGGGGACAGGCCCGAGCTGGGCTGGAAGGGAACGCATTGTATTCCCCCCCGCGTAAACACAGGCAGAGAGAGGCACGCGGGGCCACATCCCTTCTGGACTGTGTATGTTTTGACACTGAACGCAACACAGGGCCGTTCAAAAGGGAAGATATTGCATAAGCCTATAAGCCTCAGCGTCCATTCGTTTCACTGACAAAAGAAGTGTGTCTCTGCATACAGGCAGGATGTGTTTATACACCACAAGCCTCCCAGCCAAGCATCTGCTTTTAAAATGTCTCATTCACCAGTCGATTAGTGCAATGACCTTTTGTCTCCCTCGCTTTCTGTTTAGTCTGGTCTGCGCGGGAGTGTGCAGTGTGGAGTGTGCAGTGTGCAGTGTGCAGTGTGGAGTGTGCAGTGTGTATGTGCAGTGTGCAGTGTGCAGTGTGGAGTGTGCAGTGTGGAGTGTGCAGTGTGTATGTGCAGTGTAGAGTGTGCAGTGTAGAGTGTGCAGTGTGGAGTGTGCAGTGGAGAGTGTGCAGTGTGCAGTGTGGAGTGTAGAGTGTGTATGTGCAGTGTAGAGTGTGCAGTGTAGAGTGTGGAGTGTGCAGTGTAGAGTGTGCAGTGTGCAGTGTAGAGTGTGCAGTGTAGAGTGTGCAGTGTGCAGTGTGCAGTGTGTATGTGCAGTGTAGAGTGTGCAGTGTGGAGTGTGTATGTGCAGTGTAGAGTGTGGAGTGTGTATGTGCAGTGTAGAGTGTGCAGTGTGTATGTGCAGTGTGCAGTGTGTATGTGCAGTGTGAAGTGTGGAGTGTGGAGTGTGCAGTGTGAATTGTGCAGTGTGCAGAGTGGAGTGTGCAGTGTGCAGAGTGGAGTGTGCAGTGTGCAGTGTGCAGTGTGCAGTGTGCAGAGTGCAGAGTGGAGTGTGCAGAGTGGAGTGTGCAGTGTGCAGTGTGCAGTGTGGAGTGTGCAGTGTGCAGTGTGGAGTGTGCAGTGTGCAGTGTGCAGTGTGCAGTGTGTAGTGTGCAGTGTGCAGTGTGGAGTGTGCAGTGTGGAGTGTGCAGTGTGTAGTGTGCAGTGTGTAGTGTGCAGTGTAGAGTGTGCAGTGTGGAGTGTGCAGTGTGTAGTGTGCAGTGTGTAGTGTGCAGTGTGTAGTGTGCAGTGTGCAGTGTGCAGTGTGTAGTGTGTAGTGTGCAGTGTGTAGTGTGCAGTGTGCAGTGTGTAGTGTGTAGTGTGCAGTGTGTAGTGTGCAGTGTGTAGTGTGGAGTGTGGAGTGTGGAGTGTGCAGTGTGTAGTGTGTAGTGTGCAGTGTGTAGTGTGCAGTGTGCAGTGTGTAGTGTGTAGTGTGCAGTGTGTAGTGTGCAGTGTGCAGTGTGGAGTGTGGAGTGTGCAGTGTGCAGTGTGGAGTGTGCAGTGTGCAGTGTGCAGTGTGCAGTGTGCAGTGTGGAGTGTGCAGTGTGCAGTGTGGAGTGTGCAGTGTGCAGTGTGCAGTGTGGAGTGTGCAGTGTGCAGTGTGCAGTGTGCAGTGTGCACATACATACATTTTGACAGACTGTCGTGGTCATGTCGTCCATAGGACAGACTGAGCACATCCGAGGTCAGGAGGACTGGCCATCAGTCATCCACTCTGTGACGAGAGGACTGTATCCTGTGTCACCTTGTCAAGCATAGATACACACACATAGCCTACAGATACACACACATAGCCTACAGATACACACACATAGCCTACAGATACACACACATAGCCTACAGATACACACACATAGCCTACAGATACACACACATAGCCTACAGCTAACGGCTATTGTGCCTAAAGGTCTCATTATGCTTTCCGCATCAGCGAGGAACGCGAGTGTCCGCGCGGAAAAGTGACGTCAAATCAGCAGACACGCCCCTCCGCAAGGCTCCGTGCGGACGGTTTTCGCCTGGCCGTGCGCACGCCGAATTTTGTAACTACGCGGACGCGGCTGGGCGGACAAAGTGGAGTTGTTTTCAAGAGTCGCGCTCAATTCCGCGAGCAGAAACCCGCACAGAGTATAAAAGCTCCACACGTTTCCTCGTCAGGATTCCGTGTCTCTCATTTCCGTGCGGCCGGCCAAAGCGTCGAGCATAATCCAGGCTTTATAGGGACAGTCGTGTTGAGGGCCATCAGCGGGCTGTTGACATTTCCCCGCTAGGAAGAGTCTGACACTTAGAGGGTGTTGATGACCTGGTACACACACCCACCATATACACACTCAAACACGCACACACACACACACACACAGGCACGTGTACCCGCACATAGCCTATAGACACAAACACCCAAACACAAGGGGAAATAATAGAAACACACACACACACACACACTCACACCAGCGGGGGGAGGCGGCGCAGGGAGACGCATCGTGACCGGTGCCTTGGCAGGAGCTCATCTCAAGGTGAAAACGTTTGAGTGAGGAACTGAGGAGCATTTCACATTCAGAACAGATGATCAAACCGGTGCTGGAGATGCAGAGTAGCCGGCGGCACCAGATGCAGATGATATCTGGCAGAGAAAGAATTTGGAATGAATTTTGCACCTGAATCTCAAACAGAAAAATCAGAGGTGTGGAGTTCAAATGAATACAACTGTGCTTATCATCTCAGGAATGCTTTGTGTGTATGATAGTAGTGTATGAGTCAACACTCAGCTATACTGACAGCTGAACAGATATCATAACGTGCCATTGAGCACAGCACACCTATGCAGCCAGCAGCATATTGGACTACAATACAATATACTGTATGTGGCAGTCTGAAATGTTTTACAACTCTTTATTTGGATATGGGAGGATTAAAAATGTGTCCACATTTATCACAGACACACAGGTTTGACAGGAAATGTTGTTTTGAAGAAGTTCCGACAATGTAGAGAGACTGTGTGTATATGTGAGTAATATACTTAAAGCAAATTGGTTAATAGACTAATGGGATAACAACAACCCATAAAACGTGTGTGGGTCCTGAGAAGCATTCGCTTGAGAATGTTGATCTCTGGGGAAATTTAGAAAAACGACTGGTCTGAAGAACAGTCAGACATCGGTCACATACAGCAATAGTCTAGTATTTTTCTTAGCAATCTGATTCCACACACTTATCTTTTGCTCTGCAATAACTCCTGCAATAACTGTATTTTCTTTTTCCTACATTGAAGTTCAGAAGGGGGGAAACAGATAAATTATTCTCATGGTAATTTATGAAGCCAAACAAAAAAATTGTGCAAATAGAATCTACACATCCCAGGTAGACAGTACAATAAAAAACGCATACATAATAACAATATGAGAACTTTATTTTTATAGCACTATTCATACATACAAAGTGCAACATACTGTTTGCCTTGTAAAATTACAGTATGGGAAAAAGTACAGGGACAAACCTCTATACCGATAGATTTGCCATATTCCAGCATAGGAAGGACCTTCTATCCAGGGGTGTCAAACATACGGCCCGGGGGCCAGAACCGGCCCACCAAAGGGCCCAACCCGGCCCACAAGATGACTTTGCAAAGTGTGAAAATTGCACTGAGAAGTCCTTCAATAAAAATTTTCAAGCTCAGCTTGTGAAGACTAAGAGGTAGCAGGTTTCAGGAGCCAGTTGCAATATGAAGTAGCCTATTCATGTTTTCTGTATTCATATATAAATATGAATATATAAATAAATGGTCAACTATTTTCAATACCCTTGAATATAGAGAAGAATTGCACAGTTGGCGTCAATTGTAATGCACAGTTACAGACAGTAGATTTGATATGATAGGCCTATAGGTGAGATGACCCTTATGTGAATCTGTGTTCTTAAAATATACCTGTAGTAGGCCTAATTCTTTACACTAAAAGACTTTGAAGACTTTGAAGTTGTCATTTATAGGTTATTATGAATTTATTTTCTTTGTCTG
>NC_139652.1:13695399-13760399 GCF_964638095.1 Poromitra crassiceps
ACTGACTCACTGACTGATTGATTGGCTGACTCACTGACTCCCCATTGTTGAAACACGCATGGATGGATGTTGAGCCTCAGCAATTAAGATTTTGAAGATCGTTAAAGGTCATGGCAATAAGAAAAGTAACAATATTACAGATGCAGCTTATTATTTGGCTAAGGTTTTGAGGGACAAGCAAAGATAACAGGTGCGTATAACAGGTTCGCTCAGGTAAATATTTGCTCAACCTGTCATTTTCCATAGTGAAGGATCGTTCATCTGGAAGTGAACAGCTTCAACTGAGTCAATACCACTAAAGCCTCAAAGGACTCTGAATCCATTAAAAATGTGCTACCCATTTGTGTAGACCTGATTCACGCTTACGCACACACGCGCGCACACACACACAAACGCAAATACACACACACACACGCACGCACGCACATGCGCACGCACACACACACACACAGATACACACACAGACAGACAGCGTCAAAGCAAACACTGCATGAACTACAGTAGTTGTTTACAGGTGGTTACATTCACCTGTGTCAACCAAACTCCACAGCTGCAGAGTGGGAATATTTTGGCTTTCAGCTGAATGAGAGAGGAGAGCCAATTAACATGAGCAAGCTGGTATGTGGACTTTGTTGAAAAACCGTGGCAATGTAAAGTGGCAATACATCTAAAACAGGTAACTGGGAAAAAGCAGTTGGAGATATTCACACAGAAGTGAACGTTTTTGGAGACGATCAGCAATTTATCATAATTGTCTGCAATATTGGTGATTCTATTGAAAAAGAATAGCTTGAAGCAGCTCATTGAAAAAGGAAGAAATGAACGTGAACTTCTAATTTCTTGGGACTGAAGTTTTTTCTTTTTTCTTTTTTCTACCTTTATACAGGGAGAGTGTGACTCTCTCTCTTTTTCAAGAGCGCCGCCTGTTCACATTCACACACATTCACACCTGGAAGCTGACCAGTACAACCACAGTCTGATCTGCTGGCCACTGAGCAGCTCCACTGGAGCGGTTAGGGTGAAGGGCCTTGCTCAAGGGCACCTCAGTGGTGGTAATGAGGGAGGGGCAAGCGCTGCTTTTCACTTTCCCCACCCAGATTTATCCGGCCGTTTAGTTCAAAATTCAAAATTGTCAACTATAAAGGTGAACTAGTTCATTTTAAGCTGTGTGGACTTAACTTTGAGCTAGCTCTAGTTCATTTTAAACTATGCCAACTGAACTTTGAGTTAGCTCTTTTTTTAACTTGCCCAGTAGTCTGGGTCCAGCTTAACTAGGCTTGCCTAGTCCTGTTCTCTTCATGGATGAGAAATGTGTATATTCAAAATGATAAGGGAATTAAGCTGTAGGTAGATTTGTAAGTAAGGGGCGAGATGATGAGTTTGTGATGATTTATGAAACAACATCAAATTTGTGAGTCATGCAGTGACCACCATTTCTCTTCGGTGGGATCTCAATGAGAAATCATTGTTGTATGAAATATACAATCTTGATCGTATTTGACCATCTACATTTTGGGTGTACGTACTCATGTTATGTTCTTTAACAGTTTGACTCGTAGATGGAAATTAGGGCTTGAGGATAAATACATAGAACCTGTCATCATTCCTTCAGACAATACATTTCTCACTGAGGAAGTGTTCGATCTAGTACCGCTTTGAGATTGAAAAGCCCGCTTATCGGAGCTATTTTTAAATGCAGCTAATAAACGGTGTGTGTTAAACGGTAAAAATAGGCCACTGACGCTTTCACATGGCAGTTTTTTCTGACGCGATGTTGAACATGTGTCACATCCCTGACCACGTACTGTAGATCATGCTCTTATTGTGAAATAAACCAGATTGTCGTGACCTTGTTTCCAATACCACATCAACTGTGGCGTCTCCACGATATCGCCGTGGCCGGATAAACAGTTACCGTAATCTATGCAATTGATCTAGATTGCTCTCCAATATGCGTCTAATAAAAACCTGTGCCTACTGCAGAGTCGTTTGACCCATTAGTAGATTATTCACTTTACCTTTAGATCAAAGAAAATGCCGGTAGTTTGTGGATATTAGTGAGTTTTTGGGGCAATCTAAAACGGGCATAACAGACACTGATGTAAACGAAGCCGGTAGTGCGGGGACAGTAGTCGGGACAGGGAGCTATGAGTAAGTGTAAAACATGAGCACCTTTCTGGAGCCAGCGAGGGAGGGCAGAATAAGGAATAAAGTTGTCCCCGGTCAAAATAATGCATTCTTCTTCTTTGGTTTTGTCTTTTTTTCCCATGCACTGGTTCATCGATAAAAGAGAACAAACAGTGACACTGCCGCTGGTAACGGACAGGGGAAACATGCATGCAGATGAAAAAGGTGTGACTGTCTGTCTCTAAAGCCTCTTTCACACAAAGTTCCGATCAGTAAACGACTGGGATAACCTTTCAGGCACCGCTAGTGATTTTCACTATACGTGACTGCTTTCATCCACAACACAGCCATGTTTTTTTCTCTCCCTGCACTTGGTCTTGTGGTGGGAAAGAATTTCCCTGGATATCGATCCCACCTCCCGTTCCACGCAGGGAATGTCCCTGGACATTTCGGGGATAGGCTGCATGTGTTGAAGGGGCTTAAGTGAGCTACCACTGTGCCAGCTGCTTCAGATGGTCAAATGACACACATGAGGAAATCTAACTGACAGGTGTGTGTGTGTGTGTGTGTGTGTGTGTGTGTGTGTGTGTGTGTGTGTGTGTGTGTGTGTGTGTGTGTGTGTGTGTGTGTGTGTGTGTGTGTGTGTGTGTGTGTGTGTGTGTGTGTGAATGGTAAATGGTAAATGGCCTGTATTTATATAGCGCTTTATAGTCAGTAGGTACATTCACCCATTCACACACCCATGGCGGCAGGCTACCACGCAGGGTGCTGGCACACCATCGGGAGCAATTTGGGGTTCAGTGTCTTGCCCAAGGACACTTCGACATGCAGACTGAAGGAGGCGGGAATCGAACCACCGACCTCTTTCATCCAAAGCGATTGGTGGACAACCCGCTACAGCCGCCCCTGTGTGTGTGTGTGTGTGTGTGTGTGTGTGTGTGTGTGTGTGTGTGTGTGTGTGTGTGTGTGTCTGTGTCTGTGTCTGTGTCTGTGTGTGTGTGTGTGTGTGTGTGTGTGTGTGTGTGTGTGTGTGTGTGTGTGTGTGTGTGTCTGCACTCTGCACGTGTATCTGTCTTTATGAGAGCCCTGTAGTGCCACATACTGCATATAGAGTATACACACTAGCAGTGTTGACAGAGATAATGCACGATATCGTGTCTCACTATAATTCCTGATATGAATCATTACAATAATGACTCATATTTGAAATGAACACGACAGTGTGTCATGTTCACAAATGATGTCTGAATAACAGCGGCTAACACACATTGTTCATTATGTTAATTATGCTACGTTCACAGAAGTCAATTCAAATGAAACTTTTAGTAGAGACTTCAAAGCAAGTTAGCGCAACGTGCTAATATCGGAGTTGCATCCAGGGAGCATTTCAGGACAAAGCAGGAAGTTGTTATTCATAGAAGTTTCCACAGACGATGCAAACCGAGGTGAGTTCATTCTCTCTGTGGGTCAAAAGCAGGACAGCCTCGTTAAGGAGTGCAATCTCTCTGATGGCCAGTCACCCAACACTTCCCATAATGATCTCTGGAAGGGCTCACATCACTAACTTGGTTTTTAAGCTTTTCTAACAGGCCATATAAACCACCTGCCAAAACACCATTAGCGTTTGGATGTGGAGCAGAGCACAGCGTTATCCCTTCTCCAGTATCCGAGGTGTTCTTGGCAGGAACATGTGAGGTTGTCTGTGACCTCTGCTCGGTGAACTCTGTGACCTTAAGGTGTGCATGCGTGAGAGAGCTGTCCTTGATCGAAGATCTCACCAGTTTCGCCGACGTATATATCTGTCGTGTCGATATCTAGTTTGGGTTTAAGTTGCACTGGGTCTGGTCTGGTTAGCCCTCTTAAAACTAAGTCTGTGGTCCATGCAGGTTATCTGAGGGGACAGCCACACTCTTCTCCATGTTGCCTGTGCTTCTTCTGGATGTGGCACACTGATACCTCTGAACACCCACTTTAGGTTAGGGTTAAACCAAACCCTCAACATATACCGTTGAAGATAAATTTAGAGTTTTTACTATCTGAGGCTTGTTTATAGCTGGCTTATTAGTAATTCATTACTGTCGGATAAACAGTGGTTTACTTCATAAAAAACTGTAGTTACCAAAGTCCTGAGAGCAAACTCACCACCATGGTGGTCTGCGTAAACTGAGAGAATATGAATCAAAAAGATAACCAAACCGCTATGTGCAGGCTTGAATTTCACGATGCATTCCAGTCCCACCTCGTGTTGTTTCCCTTCAGTTTTTGACATGCCTAGCAGGCTATTAGTCTGTGGGCAGGAACTATTTTAGTTCCAGGGTCATGCAGGCCCATGATAATGTGGGACCATATCCAACAGACATTATCTGAGCCCAGATAATGTGGCGTCCAAGCAAATCCAAACAAACAATGCCGCCTTGGAGATACTGCCATGTCTGTCCATATCAGAAGAGAACTGGGTATATTTCTCCCAACCGCCCTGGAGCCAAAACAAGTCCAGTTATTGTGCATGAGTCATGACTCAACACTAGCAGAGAGGACGACTTTAGCAAACGAGCGACGTACAATTGCGACAACTATCTTTGTGCCACTTAGCAGTCAAGTCAACGATGCGCCATCCTGAGTCACTCGATCGAAGCAGAATTGTGAATCCCAGATTATTTCTCAGAGGACTTCAAGGAGAAGAAAGTGAAATAAATCACTCCAGCTTGAATGTGTGCATGTAAGGTATCTTCAACTGCTGCTCTTCTTCTATTCATCTCATTCACGTTGCCTGCTTTTCTGATAAGGGGTTTGCTCCAGCCTGAAGTAACCCTCTCTCACAAAGGCAGCTACAGCAAAGCGGTATGCATTCAAATCATCTGGGGAAACTGGAGCTTTTGTAGATACAGTATAGGAGTAAAAACTTGCATTAGGTTAGATCGGGCCTCGAAGAATTTTCATCCCCCAACTGACTTTTAGACCTTGACTGTATAATGAATTCAACTTATTAGTCTCCGGTAGCCGTCTCATTAGTTGTCTAGCCTCTGCTGCATGTGCATTTATTGCCAAGGAAAAATGATGCAAAAAGAAAAAAAGTTAAACCCTCATTTGGACCGCATAGCCTTCCTCCTATCAGCTGAGCTTAAACCGCCTGGGTGTTTTAGCATGTATGTATATACCCTTCTGAATGCTTCTCTTTCATGTGTTTCATGGGGCTAACTCTTAATGAACGTGTGCATATATATATATCGGATTTCAACAAGTCGTCTCCATAATATCTCGGTTGCTTATTCAAGATGAAATGAAGCCGGGAGCAGCAGTGTAAGCGAGGTGAAAATGAGCAATGTTCAGATCAGTTTTGGAGGCATCGTTAGGGGAGTTTTGTTTCCACAGAGATGGATGCTGATATTGCCTCCTGCAGAAAGAATCAGCAAATCGTCTTTTGAGATTGCCAATGCCAATAACAACGTGAGATGCCGCGCCGCCATCTCTCCTAGGTATTACCCAAGCTGTGAACAAGGCTGTTTGGAATCATTATTCTAGTTGGATCTGGGAGCGTGTTCAGAGGTAAACATCCGCTGTGTTCCAATCTGCCTATGAAAAATGGAGGATGTGGGACAGAGCGAACGGGGGAGTTTCCGGTGCTTTCCGTCAACGTGACAGATCTCAGCAGGCAGGAGAACAGCGAGGCTGCAGCAGATTTGAAGTTTGATTACACTTCTGTTATTGTCTCTTGATTGTGTCAACTGAACAAAGTCAAAAACACAGACAAACCCATACAGTATGGTGGCTGGCTGGCTGCACTGTACAATAGACCCTTTTCACGGTGGCCATTTTGTGTCCAAAAGGCAGGATAAACACAGGTGTACCAAAACATGAATTAGGGTTTCCAAACTTCCAGTCCATTTTGGTGTTCCAGTGCTGGGGCCCTAATTAGTGAGTTGGTTGCACCTGTGTTTATCCTGCCTTTTAGACACAAAATGGCAGATGTGAAAAGGGTCTATATGAGGGATCAGCCGAGCAGCATTTTGGGTGGCAACGGCAATGGAACCCTATGGAGCCCAAGTGGCGGGAGGCGTGAATGGCTGACTCTAGCCAGTTAACTCTGTTTACATTTTAAAAACGGCGACAGTTCACACAACTTTAACACGACATGCATATATTACACATCAAACTCTTGAGCTACTTCTGCTCTCACTCAGAATGTCAAAATATAAGCGATGCGATGTATAGTTTTTGAGAGTTTTTGTTTGACACAACTCATACTATTAACTGCCGCGGGGTTCCGCATTTCTGGGTGGCAAGTGACGTCACGCTGATCCCTCGTATAGCTAAGCCCATTATGCCGACTAAAGCTGCGTTCACACCGACCATCGAGTTTACATACAAAGTCAATGCAAACGAGCGATTGAGCGTATATTCGCCTGGGAGAAAAATCGCTGGGCGTCCGAGCGACAGAGACAGAGCGATAGGGAGAAAATACGCTCGTCGCCCGAGATGAAATATCCCAACTCGAGCGAAAATACGCTGGCATCAGTCGCTCGCTGTTCAACGCTGATTGGCTGCCGTGTGAGAGCGAGTCAAGGATCACACTGGCTTGGAACAAACCACTGGTTTATTGTGTGGCAACAAACCGCATTGACAGGCTGACAGCTGACATGAATGACGGTGGCTCGTAGTAGACAAACAGCATGACATTGCGTAACGTTATAGCCCCCACATGTCCGTCAAT
Organism: Poromitra crassiceps; assembly: GCF_964638095.1. Lineage (NCBI taxonomy): Eukaryota > Metazoa > Chordata > Actinopteri > Beryciformes > Melamphaidae > Poromitra > Poromitra crassiceps. The sequence goes on from NC_139652.1 coordinate 13,702,238, forward strand.
TCGTGTGCCTGTTGATGAGCGATTTAAACAGAGCGACAGAGCGATTCCAAAGGGTTGAATCAAGCGACAGAGAGAAAAATAAATATCTCTGTGTGAACACAGCTTTACACTGGCCAAACTCACTGTAACAAGCTCTATGGCAACCCTGATACTGTGCTTTTCTCCCTCATTTCCTGTTCACTACAGTGCGCGGATGCTAATTACTACTGTAGATGTTGCATGCTTGTGTTTCCCATGGCAACATCAAGCCACCAGGCCAGAACACATTGCTGCCTCTGTGCTATAGAATATTTGATCTGGATAATTTATTCAGCTGACTGATCACATAAACCCGTGTAGAACCTTTGTTGTGTCACTGAAATTTATGCTAAATCCTCCGGCGGCTCTGAGCTAGCAATGATACAGCACAAATTAATGAACGGTTGCTTTTCGGAGACTGTCTGATCCCCGGGTCCTACATTCAATTCAACAAGCGCAAACCTGGCCATTCAGCTTTATGGCAGCACGCCCCCCACATCCCACTAGCCACGCCCCCACATCCCACTAGCCACTCCCCCACATCTCCAATCCAGACTCTCTACCATCTTCCTATCCCTACTGTAGCTGCCGCCCCTTTTCCCTCACCCCCCCCCCCCCCACCACCACCCATTTCCCAACTCGCTACCACCACCTTCCTATCCCTAGCTACGCCACGGCCTGTTTTGCCTTGCACCCCATCCCATCCTCCACCCATATCCCACAAGCCACTCTACCTACCCACCCCTCGGATCCAGACTCTCTACCACCTTGGTTTGTATGCTGAATGCAGAAGAGGATGTGACTTTGGGTGTGACTTCGGCACTGTATAGTCACAGCGACCATACACAAGTTTGTAACGTTACATTGAAATCCCTACACAGAACTTTTAAACTGCTTATGAAATACTGGTGCCTCTCTATGACCTACAGGAGCGAATGAGACCATCAGTGAGGAGATTGGATAGGCTAAGGCCAGTGATACTCAACTTGCGGCCCGCGGGCCACATGCGGCCTGTGGGCGCCCCCTGTGTGGCCAGCGATGGAATTGGAAAAAAAGAAAAAGAAAATAACTTTTTTTTTTTACAATGCACCTGAATGCAACATGCAAGATACCCGCTGAATAAGTGTCCAAATGTTCATGTAATTCTGGCCAATAATATTCTGTTATAGCAGAAATGTTGCACATCTTTTAACAACAAAAATCCCATTACCCATTTTAACTACAAGTTTATTAATGTGTTTTGACCAAGATAATTTATTATCTAATATAATTCCAAGGAGTTTTGTCTCCTGGACTTGATTGATTGTCACATTGTCTACTGAGAGTTTCAAGACTGGGTTAGAACTAAGGGCATGACTTGAACCAAACACAATGCTATTTGTTTTTGATGTATTTAATACAAGTTTATTATTTTGTATCCATTCAACCACTGATTTCAGTTCTGAGTCAAGGACAGTATTTAATTCATTAATATGGAATATCTTTCAATAATCTATGATTTAGCTGCATTTAGCAAATACCGCCGTCTGCTCGCTACCCAGGCACTTATGTATGTACTTAACCTAACTAACTTAACTAACTATCCGGTGTGCACAACATTTTCAGACTAAACTCCGGCTGACACCCCAAAAACCTACAATCCGCTAGAGAAAAATGTATATTGTTTGTTTATTAACTGGCCCCTGGCCTTCTATCATTTCAGGGAAGTGGCCCCCGGGCAAAGCAAGTTGAGTATCCCTGGGATAGGCTATCTCTTTATAGTTATTTACATGCCTGCGCTGTGCACCGCTCAGCACAGCGATGGTGGAGAGCAGCAACAGGGAGTAGAGCAGCCAGGCTCAGTGAAGCCCTGCCCGGCCAGTCACCACAAGGAAGGTCACGACTCGGCTGCCGGCCTAGTGGGAGACTCTTAACCGGCTCCACCACCCCTGGAACCACGATGGACGTGGTGCTAAAAAAAGTATAGACTTAGCTCGCTTCAGCTTGGAATTTGGCCAGTGGAAAGACAATAAAGGTGAGTAGAGCCTGGTTGAGCTGATACCGGTGGTCGAAATGTGCCATAAACGTCCATGAGTGAGTGAGTGAGTGAGTGAGTGAGTGAGTGAGTGAGTGAGTGAATGTCTTAGCCACCCCCTGACCCCGGCAGGACCTGCTGGCCCAGTGCTGTGGGAAAAAATGAAGAGAAACTCATTAACTGAAATGTAGAGTAAGAGGAGTCAGGCTGTATACCGTATGAGCAGTTGTGTAGGCACGAACTAATGAATTCCAATTACTGTAGTTATTGTAACTGAGAAGCTTTTTGTGTATTTCTTTAAGACAGTCATTTTACTTTGAGTATATTCTGACTGAATTATATTTCACCTTGAATTATTTATTCCTCACCTTTTCACACATTTTAAATGGCATCCATTGCAGAGTATAAATGTTGCTGGTTCTTTATAAGCACTGCATCATAAACTGGCCTGCAAATTGCATCTACATAAAATTTGCACAAGCATGTGACAGGAACACTAAGTAAAATTATCATTTGATGCTCAAGCTATCCGGCTATTGATTTGTATTTGTATGGTTGTTGCTGTCTAGCTAATATATTGAATAATGCGGGGGATTGGCTTTAGAAAACAATAGATAGAACAAAGACTTGAATTTCACATATTTTTTAGAAAGGTCAACATGCAATATCTGTTTTATTTCAACTCATGTAACTTTAACTCTGAGTACATTTTTAATTAGTTTTTTTGTTTACTTTTACTTCAGACCTTCTAGGATATTTTGGTATTCGTCCCACAATGGATAATGGTGGCTGTTTGCTTTGTCTAATCTTTCAGATGTCTGAGTGTTTTGCCTGAGGTTTAGATTGTGCTAGTCAAATTAAAAACCTGCCATGAATTTTTAAGTGTTTTTAGTCTTCTATCATTTCTATTTATATCATTTGGTTCAGGTCTGATGAGGAGACGTGATGCGCTGCTTGTAGGGATTGTATTTAAAAGCTGAAAAAGTGTTACTCTGTAAACCAACATTCTCAGAATTATCCATAAATACTTTCTCAAACAATAAATATTGGAAACAAATGCAAGTTATATGCGTAAATAAATCCAAAAAAGGGGTGGGATCCAAAAATTAAGGAGAAAAGCAACAAAATCGATTTCACAGCACCATAAAAGAAGGTTTAAGAAATTGAGATGGAAGATGCTTGAATCAACTTTTATCCCGACTGACCACGTTTTCTTGTAAAGTCAAAGCCATCTGAAAAAACAAAACAAAAACACACGAAAAAACAGTTCTTATAAAAGCTCTCAGGGCAACAGAGAACGTTTGGATGTTCCCACATGCAGGCCGGAGGTTTACTTCTTTTAAGCCTGTCAACGTTGAATAAAACCAAAGCAGTTAAACTTAAATCAGAATATCAAACTTGTGATCTAAACCAGAGGAGAGACTGTGTGTGTGGTATCTCACTCACAATAACACATTCACTGCTTCATAACAACACACACCAGCCAGAGCCTGTACACACACTGCTCTCTAGGCCGGTTCTCTTAACCCATTGACAGCCACAACAATGCACACGGTCCAGTCCTCTCATTAGATCACAGACATCTCCCATAATGTGGGCTCACATCCTGGAGCTTCTGAGTGCAGCTTTAATCTCATCAAAAGGCAATGAAAGCTAATGTATTGTGATTGTCAGTCAAAGGGGCACTTTACACGAAGACGGTTTCCTATGGAAACGGGGAATTATTTTATCGTTAGTGCCTCCCTTTTAGACGGCGAATTCGCGCTTAGGAAACGACACATTTTGGAACCACCCTCCAGAGTGAAATTTGTTTGAGACGCTTCCCGCTGAGCGGGGCTGAGCGCTCCATGTAATCGCTTTGGAACGGCACATTTCAGAAACTCTGACGTGCCTGCACACGCGACACACGCGATTACGCCATAGCCGTGCGCGAGTTGGCAACCAAATAAAACGTCAGTATGAATGAAGTTTGGCAACATTCAGAATTAAGCTACACTGCGGGCCAACTTCAGTTACATGTTCATAACGTTACTGCTGCGAGGAGCCGATGGCTGTACCCGGTCGGCATTTAACGTTAGTTACAAAAGCAGGTCGACAGTGTTTTCTCACTGCCAGTAGCCTACAGTAGGGTTTGACAGATGGCACACTAAGCGCTCCCAGTCCTCGCTGCTCATTAAAGATTTCTAATAGGCGTTATTCTGATAAACTGGTCACATATATGTTATGTTCTCACCCGACAAATATTAAAACTTTAAAACATTTTTTTTTTTTTTTTTTTCCGCTTTTTGGCAAGTCTTAAATGACTGCGGTATGCATACTCTCTTCCTTGTTTAAAACCGGAAAGACGATTACGAAATGACGTCATGCAGAAGCGTCCTCTTGTATGGGCAAAGAATAAGGTGATCACACTGCCACCTATAGACCAAATCACCGTGACGTCACCATGTAAACAAATTTACTTCCGGGTACCACTTGGGGAAGGCGGCAGGTTTAAATGTGCGTGTTGTCAAATAAATGCTGTCAAACCCTCTCGTTGTTTTCGGCCGACTACTTTCAATTTAAATGGTTAAACGGTTGGTAAACATGCTTGTCCGACGTATCTAGCCTTTCTTCTGTGTTTGTTTTATGTAGTGTTAGCTAGCTAATAACGTTTGTTTGTCTGTCAAACTCGCTGTTTTTTTACGTTACAGACAGAGTAACCTCGCGTCACCAGGCTCTTCTCGGCGAGAAAGAGCCTGGTACAGACAGAGCTACTCACGCCACGTCAATTTAATTTAGCTTCAAGTCTACTCTAGTCTGGTCCAACAGGTAAATTAGCTAGTCAGTAGCCTGTACTACGAAACTAGTTTAATGCCTTATCCGAGTAAGTTTGAGTTTAAACCTGGTTTAGCCGTACTACAAAGCAAGTTAACTTTCAATCACCATGGCAACTGACGCTGCAAAGCTAACCTGGTCGCGACCAGGTTAGCTTCAGAGGATAAGATCAAAATCCATGACAGACCCATATAATCGGCTCTCTGGAGTCACTCACCGTTCATATAAGATCGCCATATGAAAAATAGATTGCAGTCAACTGAGAATATAACAAGAAAAACATTTGTGGCTCTGTAGGCTACATAATTAAATTAAGCCTACTTACCACTTTATGTCTTAACAGCTCAACGATGCGTGGAGAAATATGATCACTATTAATCACCGCAGCGCATATCATGAATGGACCCTCAAATGGAGTGAGGGTGTCGTCTCAATTCAGTTGAGCAGTTTTCTCTTTTATAGTAGGCTATTAGGCTTTATACTAGGCTATTTTATATATGAATTATTCGATCAGTGCAACCACACACATGAGTGATAGAGATCATTATTCATTGAGCATGCGTTTCTAAATCTATGGTCTAAATAGGCTTACAGATTGTGGAAATGTATAGACTGAGATTACACATTTAGATTTGTTGCTGCTGCCTGTATCAATGCAGCTGTATCAATCGCTGATCAAAGTAAATCAAATGACTGATGTGAATACAAGCTGCTGCTTTAGACAGCCCTTCAGCAGACTATCCAACGCGGATTTTCATTCTGACATTAAATCGCGGATACATTAAATATCCGCTAAAACTCTGATCATGCACTGCGCTTCATTGAACGAGGAAATGGGTGTGGAAATGAGTGTGGGCGTGGATAAACTCAGCTGTTCATAATGTGATTGGCTGGCGCACCTCTTTCGCGTGGACGCGCGCCTGTGCACGAGCGAAAAACGTGCGCGTGCACAGGCAGATCCCAGGTCCACTTACCTAGTAAAAAACCAGCGTCGTAGTATCAGTTAACTAGATAGCTTTGATCCTGTTCAGTCAAACCAGATCAAAGGGACTTATCGCGGATCTGTTAAACTAGTTTCGTAGTACAGGGCTCTGGTCTCCACTAACGTTAGTGAAAGTGTTGTTATGAATGATATTAAACAACAACACAACACGGACGAACCATTTTTGTCTTCTTTGTCTGTTTTTGTCTTCAACACGTCAGTTTGTGCCGTCCACCGCCATTATAATGTGTGGACCTCAGGGGTACCCGGAAGTAAATGTAAACATCCCGCTGATTTGGTCTATAGCGACCTGGCATGTACATTACGGCGTTTTAAAAATTCAACAGCGCTCATGTAAACAGGGAGAAGGTGTGAAGGAAAAGGTGTGTGAAGGAAACGCTATTGTGTTGTTTCTTCCAGAAAGTGTCCTCGTGTAAAGGGCCCCTCTCATCAAAAGGGAATGAAAGCTAATGTATTGTGATTGTCAGTCAAAGAGAGCAGCCATCAGGCACGGAGGCTCATTACAGCTGAATACTAATCAGTGTTTGGGTGCGAGCCCACAATGACAGCCAGGTGAGGTGGAGTCAGTCTGCTAAGTGTGTACCTCATGCCTGCCAACATTAGGCTGTGAAGAAGAGGGAGATTTTCTGGGGTAACGACAGCAAATGCACCCCCCCCCCCCTCAGATCTGTCGAAAATCCGCCAGTGATGTGAGCCAGGATTTATTCTGCCTTATCGGAATGTTTGCGCTATACCCTATCGAAAAATGCTACCTTATCTGTACAGGGGAGACTCGTGGGTACCCCCACCCCCATAGATCCCATTTTCATTCTGATATCTTGAGTCCAGGGCTCAAGGGACCCCTTTGAAAATGTTTTTTCAGCCTAACTGGAGAATTATTTTGCCCCATCGCTGACAAGCTACTAGCACGGCATGTTTCGGTACCAATTATATAAGAAACTTCACAAAACTAAGCCTGCTGCTACAGGAGCCATTTGATTTGTATCAAACCTGGAGATGAACGGGAGAAATGACCAATTAGGAGCACAGTGGAGCACAATTAGGAGCACAGTTAGGAGCACAGGGGAAGGGTTAAAAATAGGGAGACTCCCATGAAAATCAGGAGTGTCGGCAGGTATGGTACTTATCCTCTGTGGGAAATGGGAGTCTCAACTCCAAAAAAAAACTGTAGTTCACTCCAGTCCTCATGGTGCTCAGTCGCTCTCTATTTGAGGGTGATTGATGTGGTACATTAACGTGGATGGAGGGCCAGCCTAGCAACGCAGAGCGTATTTGTGCTCTAAGCAAAACACAAAGCTAATAAACGAGGCACAGAGGGATCATAAGCAGACGACTATATCATCCGCTGTGGAATACAGGAAGAGCGCTGAATAATCAGGCTGGATCAGAGTACATTAGTTGGTCACATGGGTACTATCAAATGATAGGCGTAAATGATTAATCTAAAAATACAGTTAAGATGTAGAGAGAATAGCAATCCTGCGTGCGTCTTCCTTTTTGTCCTTTCAAACCTGGAAGCTTCACAGATAAAAGACACAACAGACCAAAATAAATTAAATTGGTTTTTTAGAAACAACAGGCTTTGAAGTGAATGTTTGTCCAAAAATAAGGCTACTTGGACGAGAATGCTCATAAAATAGCCCTCGTATAAAACCTTTGGCAGATTTAGGTCTCCTGCTGTGTTGTCTTCGAGGATGTTCACAGTGGTAGCTCCAATAATTGGTAATATATTTCCTTCCGTTCCCAGGCTAGCAACATGTAGACAAATAATTAAAGGAACACTCTGCCCATTTTCAACCAGCTTTGTATCATTAGAACATCAGTAGTATATCAGAAAACTGTAAACGGTTTTGAAGTCTGTCATTTAATTTGACAGTTATTGAGTGTTAAAGTGTGGACCAGTGACATCACTGGTCCACACTAACTCAAATTAATAACTCATTAACTCAAATCAACTCTCAATAACTGTCAAACTATTCATCATTCATCTAGTTTGACAGTTATTGAGAGTTGATTTGAGTTAATGATTTATTAATTTGAGTTAGTGTGGACCAGTGATGTCACTGGTCCACACTTTAACACTCAATAACTGTCAAATTAAATGACAGACTTCAAAACCGTTTACAGTTTTCTGATATACTACTGATGTTCTAATGATACAAAGCTGGTTGGAAATGGGCAGAGTGTTCCTTTAAGTAATGTGTGCTTTGGCTACCATAGGTTGGTAACAATGATATTTGAGATATATCCCTCTCCTGAATGTGCTTTACTTTGACTGTCACTCAGTGTTTTGCTGTATATTTTAATTTGATCACTATAGACCCTCCATCTGTGATGATGAATGCCTGTTCAGCTGGGCAGTGTGTGTTCTATTTTCAGTCCCAGAGAGTGAGTGTGTGTGTCTCTGTGGTGTGTGTGTGTGTGTGTGTGTGTGTGTGTGTGTGTGTTTGTTTGCACGTGCGTGCGTGCGTGAGCGTGTGTCCGTCCGTGCGTGTGTGTGTGTGTCTGTGTCTGTGTATGATTGTGCACGTGTTTGTTTTGTGTGTATATAATGGTTTATGTACATGTGTGTGTGTGTGTGTGTGTGTGCGCGCGCATGCGTCCGTGCGTGCATGTCTGTGTTTGTTTGTGTATGATTGTGCACGCGTCTGTTTTTGCGTTTCTCTATAAGGGATTACGTACACGTGTGTGTGTGTGTGTGTGTGTGCGTGCATGTCCATGTGTTTACATTGTTCTGCTTCACTTCATTAAGCTCGTTACACAAAACCTTCACATGCACGTATTTGCAAAACAAACCGCATCGCCGTGATGAATTGAATGACCCTTGACCTTTATCGCATGTGCAGCACAAGAAGTACGGCTGCCTTAGACTACAACCACCAAAGAAGGTGAAAAAAAGAAGAACGTACACTCCATGTGAAAATACGAGAGACAAAAAAATGACAACGCATGTTAAAGACAAGGCGTGCGGAGGATTTCAGAGGATGGGAATCCCTGCTTGTGCTGCACACGTTGTCATCTGACACGACACTGAAGCTTTCAACAGAAATAAAAAAAGAGGAAATAAATATATAAAATGCCGCTCTAACAAGCCTCTGGGGACGTCTCTGTAGAGGGAGCAGCCTGCCTGATGAGAAATGTCCTAAAAAACCTGACAGAAGCAGGCTGCTGTGCTCCGTGCACATATTATTCTGTGCATACAGGCCACAGCAATGGCTTTGAACAGGTAGAGCAACTGTAAATAACACCGCCAGCTATTCCCAAGACCCATATCCGTTTGTTCTAAAAGCTTAATTTAACTGCGGGAGCCTGATTAAAGACATGCACCTGCTTCACATGCCTGCGCTTACCCGTTTTACACCTGCGTAGCACAGCCACATCAGTCCTACGTTTTCCAGTTGGGGATTTGAACCGGCAACCTTCTAGTCACAAGTCGGCTTCTCGGATCTCTCTAAAGGCTGCTGCTAATTGTGGAAGCAACTAAATAACACAGGAAGTGAAGATAAAAACAAACACTGCACAGTGTGCCTGTGGCAGGTTGGGAGAATTCACCATGTTGCCAGTATGAATTGCAAATTAATCTTTCCGTACTGTTTACCAAGTTAAAATGTCACTCTCCTTCCTTGAAACATGGCATGATTTAATAGTTATTGTAAAACAGATAGTCCTTGATTATGATTGGCTGAGCCGCGTTCAAAGCCGTTAAAATACTCTATAAAGACATACATGACCATGTTAGCTAATATTAGCTAGCCCGCTGCCTGTAACAATGTCGCCAGCCTCAGAACACCACTGAGTGACCAAAACATTAGCTTGTTAACCATTTTAATGTTATCCTTGCAGTTAAGCTAGCATGGAGGGAATATTGTGTTCCCCGGGTGTATCTCCTTGGTGTAGCACAGAATCAGATGAACGTTGAACTGACTGGAGGGCGGCTTGAAGGACTACATTGCTTGGTGGAAGAACGATTATTTGTTATCAGAGATGAGGACTTGTAGACTTGAGACTTGGACTTGAGTTGCACTTAAAGGAACACTCCGCCCATTTTCAACCAGCTTTGTATCATTAGAACATCAGTAGTATATCAGAAAACTGTAAACGGTTTTGAAGTCTGTCATTTAATTTGACAGTTATTGAGTGTTAAAGTGTGGACCAGTGACATCACTGGTCCACACTAACTCAAATGAATAACTCATTAACTCAAATCAACTCTCAATAACTGTCAAACTATTCATCATTCATCTAGTTTGTGAGGTGGAGCTTCATATAGTCTCTAGTTTTCTGGCTGGGCACGGGCCTTTGTGCCAACAAAACTGTTTTAAACATGGGAAATTCACACCGGCATGCGCCGGGGGGCCAGCAGTGTTGGAGAGGAGACACATTGAAATAAAGAGTTAATTGAGGAGAACACGTTGTCTTTCGTATTTTCTGCCATAGGCATTCATTTTGTAAAAAAAAAAAATTGCAAATTGAACATTGAACATTTTCTAAGTATTAATATGATCGATAATCGATAATTGATCGTTAATTTTCACCGATTATCGATTTTGGAAAATTTTCAAAATGAACATCCCTACTCCACACTGAGAAACTACAGGAGCTGGCTGAATGAAATACTACCATATCTATTAGTGCATGCATCTGCATTACAATGGCACGCGTTAAGGAATTACACTCATGACCATGCTTATGTATTAGATATTGTCGTAATCTCAATGGGACAATTAGATTAGAACTAGTTATAAACACTCGTATGAGAATTGTATGAATTGTTTCTTAGAAGTTATGTCTATAATATTTTAGGAGCATTGGTACAGTATAATGCATTAGTAAGCATTATGTGTTCTAGCATGGAAGCACGGTCGGTCACATGAGTGCATCATTTATAATAACTATCATTTTACCATCACAGCATCACAGTATCACAACAAAAGAAGAGAAACCATAACTATAGCGACTATAGCGGATGCCTGCGACTTTGGAATTTCCCAGGGAGTGTTGCACACACACAGTGCCAATTATAAAGCCAATGTGTGACAGTGTGAGACATGTCATTATGTAAATTTGAAAGATGGATTTCGTAAGACATCATGACGTTCGCCGTCAAACAAGCTGTAGGATGAAACTTTGATCAATCCAAATCAAATATCTCCCTCTGCTTGTCTTGTTCCCATCAGATGAACGGCAGCGTAGCAGCAGCCATGTGAGAGGAGCTGTCAGCCAGCAGACGATGCCCACGTCCAGCTAAAGCAGAGCAGCTCTCCCCTCCCTCCTGCCCGTATGAGGACGAGAAGATGACTGTCACCAGCCGGCAGTCCTTCAATGTCCTGACGGTCATCTTCCTCCTGCTGTCCACTGCAGGTCAGTCCAGGTTTGCTGCGTGCTTCTCCGTCTGTCTGCCGGTCTGCACCTAAAAGTTGATGTGTTATAGCCATCTCTGTAAGACATGTATTCCTCCCTTTTGGTTTGTTTGGGCAGGTAAGAACAATGCCGATCGAACTGTGGTGGCACAAATAACCTCACCGATGTGATTCTCAGTCCAGTCAGTCTTCGTCCAAGAGAAGTGCGGTGCGTGTTCGTTAGGAGTGAGAACCCAATCCAAACCAACTACAAGAAACAACCCCAAAACAAACGGGTAAAAGGAGACAGATGTTGACATCTGATAGCCAGTTACTCACACTTGGAAAGCCATGGCATAACAAAATGAACAGAGAGCAAAACCGCAGTCTCAACTTATATCATATTCAGCTATTTTATGTTGAAATGCTAAAAAGGTAAACGACGGTGACGAGAGCAGACAAGTCCATTAGGCTGAGCTTAAGTTAAAGGGACTGGAATTGGATTTTTTTTTGGACTCTCCTCCACTGCCAACAACCTCTAACCTGGCGGCTTGACAAGCTACTTGGGAGTCCGTGTGGTTTTCCTTGAAATGTTTAACCTTAAGGAGAATATTTAAGGGTGTTTTGGGCAACCGATTTTATTTTACTAGTGGACCCGTACTTGGGAGTTGGGGGGGTTGACCCGGTCAGTCTGCCCCCCCCCTCCCCCCCCGAGAGGGGGCCTGCCCCTAGCTTGGGGGGGGGCAAGCTACCCAAGGGGGGTCCAGGGGGATTCTGCCCCGGAAGAAGATTTTGTACATTTTAAAGTAAAATTCGTCAACCTGGTGCATTTGAGAGCAAAATGAAGAGGCTAAATCTATGAAGAACTACACACATCTCTAATGTGTTGCAAATAATTAGGCCTAAACAATTAATATTACAAATTTACAATAGTTAATATCCAGCCAGAATCATTGCAAATGGATGTTCAAAGTAACAGTTAGCAATAGCATTCAGTTAATCAATGCCTAATGACAGCCAGATTCCGTTTTAAACTTTAAAACAGAAAAACGGAACGTAAAAACGTTTTTAGCAACAACAACAACAAAAAAACAACAACAACAAAAATGAATGGGGGGGCCAGTTTGTTGAATGGGGGGGCCCGGCCCGGTCAGGCCCCCCCTAACGCCGGGCCTGGACCCACCCAGTCTGCTCAGCCAGGAAGGATGACATGTTGCTCGAGTGACATCACATCATTAGGTAATTAGGGCAATCACCTAATTAAAAAATCTGGGCCGTCAGGTCACCCGCACGGGTGCTCTTTAAACTTCCTGAAAGTTTTGGTCCGAAAATCTTAACTTAAGGTGCTTTGTGCAACCGGCCCCTGGTTCACTTGTAATAATCGGGCAGTGTCTTCAATGAACAAAATAAAACAATATAACAAAAAGTAAGTAAAGACCAGCCAGAGGTGTGAATACGAGGCACCACTAACTGACATTGGACTGTGGCGTATTGCCGCAGTCGGGAGGCCTTGGCTCTCATTCTCACAGCTCACAGGTTGTAAACATAACGCAAGAGCCAAACTGTTTACTGTATCCTCAAACTCAAGAGGTGTTAATGAAATTAAAATTAACTAGGTGGCGATGTTTACAACGGTGTCGTTACCACAGCCAGCTGGTTCGCATTTGAAAAGCCCCCTTTTCCTCTTCGCTTTCCAAGCCTTTAAGTCTTGCATCATTAGAGGACTTTATGGTGCACTTCCCATGTCGAGGGGTCTGCTTCCTTAGTGCCAATACACTTCTCAAAAGCTGCTGACCACTCCTGTACGTGCCAAGGATTTATGGAATTTCAATAATATGGGCAGATTTCAGAACCGTCAGAATGGAGAAAATTGTTAATGTCATGTCAAGTGCTTTGAGTGCCATTTATTATAAATGGCTGTGATGCATTGCTGAAATAGAAAGTGTAACCAAGACCAAATAAATCAGAATAAGAGCAAGCTGCAATTTTACAGCCCATTATGTTGGATTCACTTCAGCAACTGGTATAATCGATACAAGCGTCAAATTGAACGTTTTTTTCTCTTTGTGTAAAATCTGTCGTTCACTTCAGATCCTCCTCCTGCGTGCTTCATTACCACCTCTTCCACCCCTTCATTCTACCTGATACCCTGCAGAAAGCCTGTCAGTTAGACTCGTTGAAAGGAAGATGGGCCGAACCAAGCCGATCATTATAACCGGGAAGAGGTTCCAGCCGCTCATCTGTCCCTGCCTGACATTCTTCAAAGACTTCTATCAGTCCTCCTCGGCATAGGAGAACTTGACCTCGACGCCAAATCGCAGTCGAACATTTTTTCCTGACATTTTCTGGGCTCGCGCGGATGAAAGGAAAGACGCCAGGCAAAGACCAAACAAATCAAATCAAATTCATTTGCATGTACTTGAGACAGAAATGTTGCAATACGCTCGATACTGACAGCATGCTAAAGTCAGAAAAGATGTTTCATTATTACAATCATCAAATCATCAAATGGCACACAATGAATTATTGAAGCCTAATACAGAACAGAAAGCAGGCAGCAACGAGTGATGTGAGGTCATGTCAGCGTGTGTGTGTGTGTGTGTGTGTGTGTGTGTGTGTGCATGTGTGTGTGTGTGTGTGTGTGTGTGTGTGTGTGTGTGTGTGTGTGTGTGTGTGTGTGTGTGTGTGTGTGTGCGTGCGCGCGCGCGTTCATGCAGGTTCCATATTACTTCTGTGCAGCTAGCATGAATGCTCAGGAGGCAATCTGTCTCCAAACAAACAAGCGCATTCATTTTGGTCTTATTACTGGTAATGGAATGTGAAAGGATGCCAAAAGGCTTATCCTGATTGGTTACGAGGGTATTGGACAGGTGGCTTTGTCCTGGTCCACTGTCCACTCGTGTTAACGATCATCAGCCCTGTAAATGGACACGCAATTATCTCTGCTCCCCTTTTTTCTGGGCAGATTGGTAATCAACTGCTGTAGCCTCACCTGCTGCTAAATGACATTTATATTATTTCAATTACAGAGAGAAGGCTTATTTGGATGCTGGATTCCATAAAAAATGCTTTTTGTTCCTTTGATAGAATAGAATAGAATAGAATAGAATAGAATAGAATAGAATAGAATAGAATAGAATAGAATAGAATTGTATTGTCCACGAGGGTGGAAAATTGTCTCCGTTTCACCAGACACAAGAAACAACATAACAAAACATATGGGCGGTTAGTAAAACAAACACACATAGAGGCCATTTACACCTGGCGCTAACATGCGTTTTCTGTGATCAAATTGCAATCAGATTGTGTTTTATCACTTGAAATGCCAGGTGTAAACACCCCCAAAACGCATTGAAGAAGGATTGCAATCTGATCGGCCAAACCACCTCCGGAGGTGGTCGGGGATGCATTGTGTACACATTGAACACAAGTGTAAACGCAATGTGTCCTCTCAATCTGGATACAGCAACTTTATGCGGATTGAGAGGACAACCATTTCTGCAATCTGATTGCAATCAGATTGCAATCAGATTGCAGAAAACGCATGTTAACGCCAGGTGTAAATGGAATCAGGCTGAAGTGATAAAATAAAATCTGATTGCAATCTGATGGCAGAAAATGCATGTTAACGCCAGGTGTAAATGGCCTCTTAGACAAGGTTGCAATACACATTAAAACAGTTCATTTCAATGTATGTGGTTTAAATCTTATCAGTCACCTTGTAGAGTTAAGAATACTAATGACACTTGGGGATGAAGGACTTGATACATTTTGAGTTGCCAGAGGGACTCTATAGCCCGGGGCTACAGTACAGAGAGTCTATTAGGCCCTCCCAGAGCTCAAAGGCTCAAACTGGCTGAAGAGAAGAGAGGATGGGAGCTACATCTGCCGCCATACGAGTCTCCTTCTTCCTCGTCCTTTCTGTAAAAAAAAAAAGTTGAGTCGAGGGCTTTTGGGGTTTACCAACTATTTGGATTGTCGTTGACACAATCCTGGAAAGTTTCCTCTTAAATCTACAGTTTAGGGGACTGTAGCAGGCAGGAAGATGAAGAGTCAAAACATCAAATGGCCCAGCTGCTCTCAAGGAAAGCTCCAGTGATGCATGTGACAAGATGAAGGAAAACAAATCAGAAATAGCATTACTGTATATATTTGGACTCCCAAACACCTTTGAATTATCCTATAAGGAGGCACTCGTCTCTTTCAACCAATTTGAAGCCAGTTGGCAGAAACTTTTGATTCATTTTTGATGCCGACTTTAGCTTTGATGAAAAAGTGAAGAGAGTGGTGCAGTCTCGCTTCCTTCGGGTTGAGTTGAGTTTATTTGTGATGTGGAGAAAGTCAGTCATGTTTTTATCTCCTCATGTTTAGTCGATCTAATTCTCTTTATTCTGGCATCGACCGAAAGTTTTCAAAATCGCCATGCTAGGGTCTGTGATGTCATTTTGACAGCCTGAGTCAATTCTAAAAAGCCAGACTTATATACATGTAGCTGAGCAGATTTAGGTGTTTTGAGTCAGAAGCACTGCCACTTCTGTCAAGTCAAGTCAAGTCAAAAGTATTTGTATAGCCCTAATTCACAAGGATGTCTCAGAGGACTTCACAGAGAATATGTCTAGCTAAATCTAGCTGATACAACAATAACAATTAGTTAATTAGTCAAGTAATAATAATAACAACACAATTGAATAATCATATGATAGAGACAGAGAAGGGGAGAAAGGGGGAGGAGAGAGCAGGGAAAGGCAGGAGGTGGCGAGGGAGAGAGGTAGGAAGCAGGGAAAGGGGGAAGAGGAGGGAGAGCAGAACAGATAGGATATACTGGGGCTGGGCGAGACGGTGATGAATAGTCACAGGGGACAGAAACATTTAGCAATCAAGTTATGTATTAGGAGTGTCAAAATTAATTGTTGAAACGATCCATCGCGATGGGGACGTGTTGCGATGCATCGAATCGGATCGTTGACAGATAATCGCTGAATCGTTTATGTTGAAGTTTATGTTGACATTCAGATTTTAAAGCACATTCTACTTATCCACCTTATTTTTGAATGCCCCATTGTACAAATAATTGTGGCTACAAGTTCCGGTTTAATGTGACTTATTGTTGCAGCTTGCCATTTCCTTTGTTATACTCTGGCTGCAGATGCGAATTATGAACCGGAAACTGGAGTACGTTATAAAAGTTATAAATATAGTCACGGTATAAACAACTAACCAACGCTGGGGGTCCGTATGGAAACAGTGTTACTCGAAATGGTTAAAAGTTAAATCAATTTGGTCATTTAGTGGCGTTTTACTGCCATGTAACATAGCTAGCTAGCCGCTAACATTAGCCACAGTAGGCTGCACACTGCGCTCTTAAAGGGATATTTATCGACGAGATTTCTGCCAAGCTGGACCTGATTAGCAGGGCCGGTTCCAGAACAAGATGACTAGGGGTGCATCCTAGATAGGAAGGGGTGCAGATGCCCGGCCTAAGGCCGGGCCCACTCGGGCCCGGCCCAAAAGTTTGACATGTTATTTTACTAAAAATAATGCATTTGACCATCATTTCAAGTAGAATGATACCACCCAAGCAAGAATATTTCAAGTGTTTCAAGTGCTTTACTGAAATATTTGGACCATATAATGATAATACAATTATCTCAACCTTAAAAGGTTACATATAGGTGCCAAAAAGCCATAAAATCACATCAAAGAACAAAGAAAAACAACAACTATAATTCAAGTTTAAACAGTAAGTGTGCAGCTGTAGCATTTATAAAAAAATAAAAAAAATACTTTTTAACTGAGCATGCAGACAATTAAAATAAGGGTGCAATGCATGCTTTTGCACCCCCGTAGAACCGGGCCTGCTGATTAGTGATTTGCTCCGTTCGCCCAGACGGGTGTCAAGCTGTCAGCAACAAGGCTGGGAGGATCACACCGGAAGAAAAACGCATAGGCATCATGGCCGCTAGAAATGAGGTGGATAGATTAGATCTATGTTGTTTTTGTAGTGTTACCTTCCCTAAGAATAAATGTGGCAGTGCTTTTGCCACCAGGGCCTGTATGCTTTATGTGATGTCACCTATTTGGTTGCTTTTATGGTTATATTCTTTTTATCCTCTATTCTCAATCTCTAGGCCCTCGGCCTGTATTATATTCATTGTCTCAAACCATATAATTTATGATGTTTCCAAATTAATTAATTAAATAACATTCTGCACTGATTTTCACAGTTTGATAACTGCAGGGCAGGCTCAGATTGATTTCCTGATTATTTATTTATTTATTCAAAGTAATTTCTGCCATATTAGATAGATACTATTGGGCCACTGAGCCCACTGACCATCTCTTTCCTGAGGAATTCTGCTTGTACCGTCACATTCCAATGATTTTTCTCCCCCTCCGCCGCAGCTCTCTCGGCTCATTACCGAGTGTGCGAACCCTACTCCGACCACAAGGGGCGCTACCACTTTGGCTTCCACTGCCCGCGCCTCTCGGACAACAAGACCTACATGTTCTGCTGCCACCACAACAACACCGCCTTCAAGTACTGCTGCAACGAGACCGAGTTCCAGACGGTCATGCAGATCAACCTCACCACCACCTCAGATGGCTACGCACACAAGTGAGTCAGGATCATTATTTGACACCATGATATGGGCTCCCAGGACATGTATGCCCCTCAATCTTATGACGTGATAAGATCATGCATTTTAGCACCGCGCGCACCGCTCTCTTCAATGAGCAAATGGAAATCCAGACCTTGTAGAAAAGTGTCGATTTTTGGGGTTAGGGTTGAAAGTAATGTCAACTACTTTCTGAGGCACACAATTACTCACATAAGACCCTAAATTTAATAGTTAGAAGATTTTTGTGGATTTTGGTTTCCAGGGACTTTAAGTTAGATTACACATTTCTGCTCTCGAACCCAGGGCTTTCGGGGTCAATGACTGTTATAGAATGGAATTTACCACTCCTCATCCGCTATATGATCATTATAACAGCTTATATAAACCAAATGAATTGAAACCAAGAGCCAGAAAGATGTCTTATAAAAGTATATTTAAAGCCATAACATTCTCCTATAAACTGCATTATAGGAGTGACTGAATCTCAATGTACCATCTGATCAATGTACAGAGTCCAAATATTCAGTGATGACTGACAGTTACTGACACGGATTACTTATAGAGAGAGAGGAGGAAAAGAGGGGGGGGGAGGAATGTGTGAATGACCTTATACCTATGTATTCATTACTACAATTACTACTACTAGTAATTATTCAATTCTATTATGGAACTATGCTAAAGTACACAATAATACTGTGTTCCTAATGAAAACCGTTGTTATGTACCAGGCACATATGTACACCTCATTTCTCGATGAATTAGGATCATACAATAGGCAGTGTAACACTCGTGATGAATTAAACCATTTATTGCAACAAATGGTAATACAGTTGGATTTGCCAGTGCGGCTCTGCTCCCGGGATGCTCAAAGAACCAATCCACATGCGAGTGTGACACAGATTTGGCTGGGTGCACACTGTGTCTGGGACAGAGCGAGATGCACATCACTTCATTATAATGACAATATAAGAAACATAGTGAATTCCTCAGTGATGATGCGGGAGGAGACTGGGGAGGAGGAGGAGGTTGAAGCTTTGTGGTAGTAGGCAACAGTGCGATGCAGCAGCTTAAAGGAACAGCTCACCCTAAAATCCAGAATGCATATTATCCCTCTCACCTGTAGTGCTATTTATCCATCTATATCGTTTTGTGTTAGTTGCCTGAGTTTTGGAGATATCGGCCGCAGAGTTTCTGCCTTCTCTCCAATACAATGGAACTGGATGGCACTCGCCTTTGTGGTGCTCAAAGTGCCAAAGAAATACATTTGAAAAACTCAACAGCAATGTCTCTTTCCAGAAATCATGACCCCGTTACTCAAGATAATCCACAGACCTTGTTATGAGCAGTTTCATGGAGGAACTATTTTCTTTTGACCGAACTACACCCGCTAGCTGCTAGCTAGTCCCTACATGAGACTGCAAAAGAAAATAGTTCCTATATGAAACTGCTCACAACAAAGTCTGTGCATTATATTGAGTAACTGGGTCATGATTTTTGGAAAGAGACATTGCTTTTGAGAGTTTTTCAAATGTCTGTTTTTGGCGCTTCGAGCACTACAAGCCGAGTGCCATCCAGTTCCATTGTATTCAAGAGAAGGCAAACATCTCTGCGGCCGATATCTCCAAAACTCAGGCAACTATCCCAAAATGATATAGATGGATGAATAGCACTACAGGTGAGAGGAAAAATATGTATTTTGGATTTTTTTTAGGGTGAGCTGTCCCTTTAAGCCTTTGCAGGATGTCTGAGCACCAGATCTGTGTATAAGGAGCACCCAGTTATTGGAGTTGGGTTTTGGTTGTATTTGTCGCGCTCCATGGTTGCGCTGAAACGTGAGTAGGGTGTTGTTGATTGTCGTTTGTCGTTTGTTGTTTTGTTGATTGCAAACAGCTACGTGAAACAACATCAGAGATGACGACATCTCCGTCCTGAGAAAATATCAAAACAACCTGTTGCACACTGGCCCCATAATGAGCTGTTTGCTCCCCTGACAATAGCACAGTTATTGACATCATGTCCCTCCTGCTCAAAGGGTATGACATTGATCTACACCTAGCGAGGGATTCATAAGCACCACAGTGGAGAGCAGATGGTCTGAGTGGGACGTCTCCACATGATCGGTCACTGAGGCAGGTGTTAAGTACCGGCTACTCCATCAAGTAGCACTATAGCACCGTGTCCTAGACTGCATCATAGTACAGAATTCTATGCAATAAATCACAGTACAGCACTATGCTATAATGACTAATATTATGCTACACTATTACGTGCAAAACTATATTTCCATGGTGGCCACGTAGGCTTAAAGGCACACTCGCCCCTTGCAGCAAACCAGGTTAGAGCAGAGGAAACGGATCATGGAAAAATGGAAAAGCTTCTTATTGTGTCGGAGCTGTCGGTGGGAGGCGTGGGTTACAAAAGTACAGCTCTCTCTCCACTGATGCCAGCATGGCTCTGTCTCGCGCGGTTCACACTGCCCTGCAGCGGGTCATGATATTTCATTTGAGTTCAAAATATGTATCGATATAAAGTATTTCATATCTGTTGATATCGTGACGGATCGGCGGCCAGTCATTTCTCAATATCCAGGCTCGTATTCTATCGTGTCTAGGGGTTGGCTGGCATTATGATCCAATAACATAAGAAAAGGAAAGAATGAATCAGGATGTTTATCGATGATTGAACAGGTCACTCACCCGGCTTTAGCGTTAGCTGACGTGGCCTCCAGGAGCGTTCTGACCCTTGGCAAGCTCCGACGGTTGGATGACGGAGGGATCCAAGATAGTCCTCCTCACGTGATCAAAGAGTCCGATAAACATGGGACAGGATGAAAATGACAATGCAAAATGAGACATAAACGAGCATAAGCTATATCAACAACC
Organism: Poromitra crassiceps; assembly: GCF_964638095.1. NCBI lineage: Eukaryota > Metazoa > Chordata > Actinopteri > Beryciformes > Melamphaidae > Poromitra > Poromitra crassiceps. Next base: position 13,722,928 of record NC_139652.1, read on the forward strand.
TGTGTTGTGGGCCGCAGCCCCATCTTCTGTGTGGACTCGACTGAGCTCTAGAGCGCAGGGGCGACAGCCATCTTATAGAAGAGGTATGGCAGCCCCGTATGTCCAAAAAGGCGCCCTCTCTACCCTTTTAAGAGCAGACCAACAGATCAATTCGACAAACAGCCAAAGCAAATAGAAATAAACATTTATCATATCTAAGCCGGCAGGGGCGATCCATAACAATATCAATAATTATTGATCATTTTTAATTACTTTTTTTTTTTTATAGAAATGAAACCCATTTAGTTAATTTCCGTGTATCCGTCCGCAGCAGCAGCAGCAGTCAGAGTTGCAGCACAGAGGAGCACAGCCAACAAACACTCCAAAATACACAGTCAGCTAAGAAACCTTGATGGCTAGCAGCAGTGACGGATACACAACTAACCTTGACGGGTGGGGTCATCAAAAGGGCCTTTCTGTGTGGAGTTTGCATGTTCTCCCCGTGCCTCCCGGGGGTTTCCTTCATATAGGAACCCCCTTCACAAAAACATGCAATATCCTGGTTGCTAATGTGGTTCCTCCTCTGGTCGTTAAGGGCGCCTGTTCGGAGGGAGGGGAACTGGAATAGCGTGATCCTCCCACGTGCTATGTCCTACCGGTGAAGCTTCCCCTGTCAGGTGAAAAGAAGCGGCTGGCTAACTGCCCATGTCTCAGAGGAAGCAGGGAGCCAGTTTTCGGCTCTCCCCAGATCGACAGAGGATGGAGCAGCAACCAGGATAAACAAATTAAAATTAGCACTAATGGGGGATAAAAATGGGATAAAAAATCAGGGGGGGAGACAATAAATTATAGGCTGTTTATTTGAGCCAGTGAGGAGTGAGCACACTGTTTGTTTGTTTTCATGCAACTGTGAGAGAAAATAAACATTCTATCAGACTATTTTCTTATTGTATTGATGAAGTGTCTATCGCCGATATATATTGCAACCAGCCCTAATTTTAGTGGCAGATTACCTGTTGGGCTGTGTTCCATCCTGGCTCACTGGACAGTAGGGCTGTGAACTATTTACCTGCCTAAGCCTGACCTACATAACAGGTGAAAGCAGAGATCAGAGATTAGACGTTTGTGACAATCCAAGCTAAAAACCAATAAGGCCATGTAGCCTCTGAGGGTTTCTACAGTCCACGCACGCACGGTAGCATTTTGTTTCTTCTACTTACAGAGTTGCTGTCCTTTATGAGAAGCTGACACGAAAAGGCTGATTTGAAATGGCTCTGTAAGTCATCCGCGTGTGACAGATAATCAATCGGAGCAGCTTTTCCTCTCAGAGGCATGCCATGTTTAATATTACATAACATTTGTTTTGCTTGTGTGGTGATGGTCGATCCCTCCAAGGCCTGTCCACTTACTCTTGTTTTGCCCTTAGGCTCAGTGAAACGCAGGCCTAGCTTGGAGTCGAGAGCCCTGTTGCCCCGAGAATCACCTTAAATACAGAGATTAAATTATAGGCAAACTATGAGTAATGTCTCAAAAGCGTGGGGGTGAGGAAAGGTATAATGCAATTTGGATTTGAGTGCAGTAACAGTATATGCCTGCCTTGGTGTTCGTTCGAGCAACTCCGGTTGTTCATTTTGAAAGCTATTTATTTAGATATATATCCCCACAAGGCCGTGTCAGTTGCCAACCGAAGGGGATTCAGTTGAGTTACTGAACTAGAATAAATCAGTATTTTAAATGGGTTTCCAAAACACTTTACAAAGTGAGCATACATTTACGGAAATGATGGGGTTTCATAAATCTCTATTTTGGAGTATTACCGTGTGTGAACTCTGTCTCAAAGGGGTCAGAAGAGAGAATAATACATTGGGCCTCTCTAAGTGATGATGCATCCTAACCTATTAGGACTGAACCACTTTCCAGCCCGATGTTCCCCCAATGCTGATTGTGAAATGGAACGGGAAGTTATTTGCATGCATTTACCGCGCTGTCATTGATGGAAGTGGGCGAACTGAGAGAAGGTTAAAAAATGTGCTAATGAAAATGTCTTGTCCAATTTACCAAGCCACATTTTAAAAGGCAGAAGATGCAACAGATGGAAGAGGCTGTTTAATTTATTAATTTTTATTTTGATACGTATCCAAGCAGGGATGGTTTGCTGAACATGCATGCTCTTTTTTTTTTAGCACGGCCCTGCCTCACATAATAGTACGCATTGACACCTCGTAGCTGCTCTGCCTCTTAGTTTTGAATTTATTTATTATTATTGTTTGCCTTTCCAGCGGCTCCTCTGTAGTTATTGGGAGTTAAGGCACTCTTATGAGTGATGAAAAAAAAAGTTTGATCCCAGATTTAATAATAATAATAATTGATTGCATTTATAATAGCGCCTTTCACTCAACTCAACTCATCCACCACCAATGTGTAGCAGCACCCACCTGGGTGATGCATGGCAGCCAGTTTGCACCAGAACGCTCACCACACATCAGCCTATCACGGTGGAGAGTTGAGATCTGAATGTGGCAATTAAGTAACGAGGGATGATTAGGTGACCATGATGGAAGGAAAGCCTATGTGGGAATTTAGCCAGGACATCGTGGTTACACCCCTACTCTTGCGATAAGAACCTCGGTTTTAACGTCTCATCCGAAAGAACTGTGTTCACTCACAGGACAGTCTTTCTGTCTCTGTCCTGGGGCATTGGGGGATGGGGATAGTATTCTTGAGACCAGAGGGAAGAGCAGAGGTCTTCTTCTAACACCACTTACAGCACGAGTCTCCAAAAAAAGGAGTAACCACAGCCAGACTGCTTAGCTTCCCCAGGAAAACCAGTGTTATAATGCAGGAGCCACTGGTGCTGATCCCTTTACTAATGCTCCTGGCTCTCTATCCCCTCCAGTAACTATACAGCCCTGGTCGGCGTGTGGATCTACGGTTTCTTCGTCATGGTGCTGCTGGCCCTGGACTTTCTCTACTACTCGGCCATCAACTATGAGCTGTGCCGGGTCTACCTGGAGAAGTGGGGTCTGGGAGGACGCTGGCTGAAGAAGGCGAGGAGTCAGTGGCACAGGTCCATGCCGGAGGAGAGCGAGGCCCAGGCCCAGCCCATGGTCCCCACCAGTCACTACCAGCCCCGACACAGCCTGAGAGGGGAGAGCCACAGTCCTACACTCCTGCCCTATAACACATCCACCGCCTGGTGAGTCACACTGTCTGTCACATAACCCATTGCCAGCATGCAATTTGGCAAGGATCGCTATTGTAAAGCTTGTAATCAGCAGATAAACTATAGAGGCTTTGGCAGTTGCGTCACGAATGTCCTAGCGACCCGAGGCTGGTCATGGAAGTCCGGTGAAGTGGCTGTGCGCAAATAATGGTTTAATATATAACAACCGACCGTGCTAGAAGGAGAGATACCTGAAAGAGGCTGTTGTGATTTGTACAGTGTTTCATTTAGAAGTAGAAGAGAATAGAGCGATGAGGTCGATTTGTTTCCAAAGTGGTTGACTTAAAGTGGTTGAAACTATTTTGTCTTTAGCCCTTGTCCTTCATGGTCCTAGTGCCTACTCCAGACAAACCACTATGAGTTGTAGCTGATCAGCTTAGTTAACCTAAACTAAAACTATGCTATTTTTTGGCTTTGCCACCTAACTATAGCCACCAGGCTAATTTAGCAATTAGCAACTGCCAATTAATTAGTAGTTCATTTATCCTCTCGCGCACCCATGATGTTGGCAGCTCCCAATTCACAGAACTAAACGGTCGTCAATTGAGAGCAGGGTCAGGCATTTGAAGGTGGCTCTCACCCACAGAATAGTGTTTGGCTCTGTCCCAAACTACTTAAAAAAAACTATTTTAAACTTGTCAGTGATACTCACTCATGGGTACTCGACTAGAGCTACTGAGACAAAATTGTCATCCCTTGTAGGTTGGGGGCTGCCTCAGGGAGAAACACCTTTCTGTACTCGGCAGCTACAGAATGGAATTTGTGGCCACCCCGTTTTAAAGAAACTGTCACTGTCAACCGTTTTCAAATAGCAGTGAAGCGCTGCTGAGCTGCTGACAGCCAGTTCAGTGTGTATTGTCTGCATTCTTTGTAGGCTAACTGTTCATGCATGTATTGGTGATGTTGTTGTTTTTCTGTCTTGAATGGCTCGTACTCTGCCGACCATTTACTTTTTTTGTTTTTACAAACAAGGACCACAATGGAAACAAGTCCTGGACTTTATTGTGTTTAATTCCTCGACAATTTGTGTGTTTTTAACATCTGTCTTAATAAATGCATTCATCCATCCATCCATCCATCCATCCATCCATCCTTCCATTCATTCATTCAATGATAACATCATGGTGACTCAGTGGTTAGCACTGTTGCCTCACAGCAAGAAGGTGCCGGGTTCGAACCCCCGGTCCGTCCCAGGTCCTTTCTTTGTTTAGTTTGCATGTTCTCCCCGTGTTCATGTGGATTTTCTCCGGGTGCTCCGGTTTCCTCCCACCACCAAAAGACATGTATGTTAGGGTTAATACTCCTGTCAGTGCTCCAAGGTACTGGCAAAAGAACTGGAGTTGGTCCCCGGGCGCTGCACTGCGGCGTCCCACTGCTCATAGTTCTAGGAAGGTTCCTAGTAGAGGATGGGTCAAATGCAGAGGATGAATTTCCCCACGGGGATAAATAAAGGATAACTTCACTTAATCATAACCACAGTAACCTCTACTACTGTCGCTATTGTGCAATTCAGATGTGTTTGCAACAAAACAGCGATGGTTAGCTGGCCAGACTCTGTGATTTGATATCTTATAAAGTGAGATACTCTACACACACTGTTCACAGCGACTGGTGCCCAAGAGCTGACGAGCACAAAGAGGGTGTGTTGTGTTATGTCACCTAAAAAGCCCTGTGTTGCTGACTATGACAAAAGACTGTGCTGCATTTGATTTCCATACAGTGCAGAGAGGCAGAGAATTATAAAAGTCCTCGGGCAACTCTCTTGTTATCATCTGGATTAGCAGAACATTTTGTCAAACATGCTGAAGAACTAGGTCAAATTTCCTAGTAAGCAGAAACAAGCTCAAAGATGGACTTTTACTCTTTTTTTTACTCTATTTCTCCCTCCGTCTGTCTGTCTGTCTGTGTGTGTGTCTGTGTGTGTGTCTGTCTGTCTGTCTGTCTGTCTGTCTGTCTGTCTGTCTGTCTGTCTGTCTGTGTCTAGCAGGACAATTTGGAGCACCTCTAGCATACTTTTTCTCAAGGCGCACACACATACATGCATACATGGGGCTGGGCAATACAGTATATCAATATTATATCGATATCATGATATGAGACTAGATATCGTCTTAGATTTTGGATATCATAATATGGTGATATGACATATGTGTTGTCTTTTCCTGGTTTTAAAGGCTGCATTACACTAACGTGATGTCATTTTCTGAACTTACCAGACTGTTCGATTATTTGCCTTTAACCTACTTAGTCATTCAGTATAAGCACAATATTGATGATTATTCATCAAAAATCTCATTGTGTAAATATGTTGTGAAAGCACAGGTCATCCTTACAATATTGTCGCAATATCGATATCGTGGTATCTGGTCAAAAGTATTATTTGATTTTGTCCATATCGCACAGACCTACACACACACGCACGCATGCATACGCACGCGCGCGCGCGCGCACGCACGCACGCACGCACGCACACACACACACACACACACACACACACACACACACACACACACACACACACACACACACACACTATACCTGCCTACCAGTGCCACATGCAGAGTCCATGCATGCCTTCCCTTTCCACATCACAGCAATTCACTAGTAAGGAATTAATTAATTTGAACATGACCTCTCACTAAGAAATACAGACTTTATCAATATTTTAAGAATTCTGCCCTGCAACCCACTAATGGATAATTTTCTGCCCAGCATCTGATCTGTATTTGTCTTTCATCTCAAAATAGCTGCACTCTGTCTTCAACATCAACCTCTGTTTAATAGAGAAATTTTCTCGCATTCACTCTGACCAGCTCATTACAGAGCTATCATTATTTATGAATAGAAAAAGAATAAAATAATGTGCGAGCGCTCCAATGTCAGCCAGGGGCACGAAACTCACATTTAACGCGCTTGTCTTGACTCAGGATTACATTAGAAAATCCTGATCCAATTCAGGAAAAACACCATCTGTTCTCTGGTGACCTTTCAGTTGCTCGTTTTATTAGCCTCAGTCAGAGGAGTCACTTTAGGCAACTCTCTCACTCACTTTGTGTTGCTGTTACTAAAACATACAAGATGACTTACAAGGCGAGTAAGAGTGTGACCTATGACATACAGCAGCCCCCGGGGGGGAACACGTGTGTTTTGGCAGACATTGTTCAGGCTGGTACAGCTGCACCACCATAAAGTACAAACCTAAATCTCGCGCAGTCAATCTTTCATCCAGATCTCAGTCTCAGACACCGGGCAGATGTGAAGGGGTGGAGAAATAAGAAGTGAACTGAGGAAGCAGGGACGTGCAGAAAACATTAGAGGGGCAGGGGCTCAAATTCTTAAAAGGGCACTTCGGCGCAGAAATTTCAGTCAATGGGCAAGCCACGTGCGGTTTTTGGGCTGCTGCCTTCAGGGGCGGCTTAGAAAAACACTGGTCCATGCAGAGGCCTATTAGAAATGGTGCATTCAAGGCCAAGAGAGCTCGGAAAAGGCGTTTCTCTTTGAATGCTGCCTTCAGTGACGGCATGGAAAGGGCAATTTCCATACAAAGCACCATTAGAAATGCTGCATTCATGGTCAGGAAAGGGCACTTTTTACAGAAAAAAGGCAGGGGCTCAAGCCCCCTTTGATGTCTACGTGTGCACGTGCCTGTGAGGAAGTGTAAAGTGCAGATTATAGTCTTCCTGAATCCTAACTGAGCTTACGTTAGAACTTCACATCTCGGGCAGTCACTTTTTCCATCCAGACCTCAGTCTCAGAGACCTTCTCTCGGGGCTCAGAGCCTCTTCCTAGAGGTACAGTTGATATCTCTCTCTCATGGCCATGATAATTTAATGAGGGCAAAGGTTTGACAAATGGGTTGGAGAAGCAGCGTGGACGTGCGAGGCAGGCCGAGGCCACAGCACAGATAGAGGAGCTGGTAGCCTGACAGATGCATCCTGGAGCTGATGGTCTGCGGGTGGAAAAACGCGCTTAACTAAGACTGGACATGTCCACGGAGGCTCCTCATTAGCCGGTGGATTCAGTTTCGAATGAGAAGACCCATCCATCTCAGACTGGGTAGGTTGACCTTACAGTATACTGGCAGGCCTCCAGCTGTCGCAGGAGCATGTCTATAAAAGGCTATTGGAACTGGAGCACAATGCTCATTATGAATGACAAAGTGGGCCTTAGCGGCTGAAAGCATGCTAACGTCATGCTAATTCACGCTGATGAGCGATGGGTACTGCTTTGCCCTATGGCAGAGAATATTAGGATGAGTAAGACGAGGTTTGGCGTCATTTTGCTGAATTTGTTGAAACTTCCTTACGGTAACACTTCACAATAAGGGTCAGGAAATGAATGCTTAATAAGCTTTAACTAAGCCTTAATTAACAGTTAACTAATGTGTCTCGTAATTATTTACTAATGGTGTTCATGTTGACTAATTTATGCATTATTTAATAGTTTAGGGTTAGGTAAAGGTTAGCGTTAGGGTAAGTTAATGTTAGGGTTAAGGTCCTTACACATCGGGAGCGTTTTTTTCGTGCGATTAATTCGCACCTCAATAATATTTTCCGAACCTATATCAGTCAATGCAACCGTGCATACCAACGGCGAAGTTTTGATTTTTCGGTCGATTTTTCAGAAATTCGCTTCCGACGTGTACACATCTTTGGCTGTGATTGACAGGTGGGTCAAAACTCGCATCGCAATTTGGTGCCGTATATTCGCATCGCTCTTGATGTGTAAGGACCTTTAGAGTTAATAAACAGAAGCCCTGTTCGAAACGGTTTCCTATTACAGCAATAGTGGACTATATAGTGTGTTCGCCATTTTTTAATAATGTCCGAATTCTCAACTGTTAATTTGATTCACTATAGTCCACTATGCAATACCCACAATGCACTGCAATTTCTAGTGAACAAATGTGAACAGCGAACGTTCACGTTCACCCTTTCCAGTAAATAGGACAGTATTCACAAAGAGCTAATAATAGCCTACTGTACTGTACTTAAATAATCACACGTCACTATTGCGATGACAGACCCTCTGGGGCCCAGTTCAGTCACAAGCAATGCTGAGTTTCTGGGGCAAGACTAGAATAGCAACGCCATCACATCAAGAAGAGGTGAGAGGCTTGTACTTACACACTTGTGTGTGTGTGTTTTTTTTACAATGCAGATGATATGGCTTCTCTTGGGGTGTGGTGAGTAACCTTTGTTGTGGCTGAAGTGCCCACACAGCACATCCTCAGATGGCCTTAGGTTTATTTGCGGGGGTATACAGAGTCAGAGCTCCATCCCCTTTAGGTTTATTTGCGGGGGTATACAGACTCAGAGCTCCATCCCCCTGAGAGGGTAATGGCTATGAAAACAGGGTCCGTGCAGTTGAACATCTGTTGGCCAAATGTAAACAAACAAGGATGGGGTCAGGTCCCACAACTGGCAGCGGCAGCGTCTAAAAACAACCCAGTCAGTCACACAACAAATCAGGAATCCAGCACAAATGGCTAGCAGTAACAGCGAGCAGCTTTGATTATGAGTCAAAGTATTATATCATCTCCCTGCATACTAGATCTGTTTTCTTCAGAGAAAGTGCAGCTTGGCATTCAACGTGTGGGAATACTGTTTACCATAATGCCTAGTGAGAGGGGTGGCATGTGCATGTGGCTTCAGACCTGATGTGGGCTCAGCGTGGGCGGCCTGAGAATGTGTTATTACTTTCTCTGCCGATCCCCTTATTAAGGTCTGCGATTCAGGTATTCGGTTTAGTTTGCACAAATAATGGAAACTTCAATATTGGCCAATTTCTTTTTTAATGTTTTTCTAAAATTTGGGCCATTTGAACTTTTTGAAGCCAGATTTAGAGGAATATCACATTTTAAATTAAGGATTTTCTTTTTTGATTAAGGATATTTTAAAATTAAGGATTTTAAAATTAGGATTAGACTGTTGTGATGTCATTATTCAGTTTTAACAAACTGGCAATCAGCCAGCAGCGAGCGCACTCACCGGTGTTTTAAGAGTTTAGGTGCACGGCACAGGAGTATACTTGAAGGAGAAGGAGAGCCAGCATACAAAATGTCCTTTCTTTGTGTTTATTCCAGTTTCACCAGGTACACAGACACGAACGTTTCGCTGAAGGTCTTCAATTATTCAGTTTTAACCATAAAATTAGCTCCTTTTCTCATTCGGGTAAATACGGTATATTTATATTGAGAGATTTTTGTCAATTATTTGTGCTGTTATGTTTATTAGTTTAGTGACTCACTTCTACACTGCTGCCACTTAGTAAGAGATGTGGTTGGGCCAGATGGAGAGCTGGGCCTTGTAAGAGATGTGATTGGGCCAGCCCAGATTGAGCAGTGTCACTCAGTATACTTCTACTGGGCCGGTTGTTGGAAGATGGGGCAGCCGCATGGTCCTAGTGCCTGCCGTTTCTCCCTTTTTTAACATAACTTTAGTTTTTGGACTTCAAAAAGTGCAGGGGTCCAATACCGCCTTCTTAAAAAGTGGGGCGGACATGTCCCCTGTGGTGTCCCCCCCACTTCCTACGTTCCTGGATATGCATACTGTAGGATCGCAGCCTCGGCAGCCAAAAAGTCTTCTAAACTTTCCTTCGTGAAAGCTGCACCAAACGATCACATACTGCCGCACACAAACGACAGTATATTTTTGACATCACGTTTCTCAAGGGGATTCTCTTGCAACCCCTTAAAAAGCAGCAGACACAGCTGTTCCCTGAAGCTCCCGGCATATTAGGCTACCATAAAGCACTCGGCTGCATAAAGCACTAAACGGCTGTCCCAGCTATTACAGTCAAAAATAATATCTTTGGCTAAGATCCCTGGTGATGGCGCCAACCCTCTTTGCTAAGTACATACATATGTACACTTATAGCACTGAATGGCATAGCAACACCATCAGAATGAGAATCACTTTTATTTCCACAATATGCAAGATTGCATGGGGAATTTGTCTTGGTGGAAGTAGGCAGCGTAGCGGTCATAGCGGTCATATCATATCTCAGAGTTAAAAGGAAATGTGAAAATATCTAAGGAAAACATCAAAAGATTGCAAGTGCAGACCAATACGAATAGGAGGAGTGTTAAGTAGGCATTAAATATGAATTTATAGTCTGAGTTAGATAGGCACTGGGTTCGGGGGGTAGTGGAAGAAGGGGGTTGGTAAGGTTCTTGGTGGAGGCGGCTTCCGGGCCTTGTTGATGAGGCCTGTTCTTGTGGCGAGAGGTTCTGGTCCTGACCATTGACCTATATATAAATGGACCAACATAGCTCATTGACTTTGACACAGCAAAATGAAGCTCACTTCCGGATATTGTTTGATTTCGTTTGATTGGTTGAATGAATGAATGCTACACGGAAGTACGAGGGGAGGGGGCGGCTGCCCCTAGCGGCTGCCGGGGGAGTTTCCGAATTTGCTCTGTCTCCCTTATCGCCGTAATGCATTATGGGTAGTCAGCTACTTTGGCTAATGTAGCCGCTAACGCTACTTACTTTACATTGCAGTAAAACGGCACTGAATGACCAAATTGATTTAACTTTTAACCATTTCGAGTAAACACTGTTTCCATACGGACCCCCAGCGTTGGTTAGTTGTTTATAACGTGACTCTATTTAAAACCTTATAACGTACTCCGGTTTCTGTGCTGAATCCAATGGTCTGAATGTCTGAATACAGAGAAGGCTTAAGGCTTTATCTAACGGTATAAATAACGTTAAATGGTCCGCCATGTTATGGACGTTAGATGTATGGTATCTATATAGTTACGTGTGTCTACTAACATTATTAAAATATCATAAAGTAACGCTATTTTCTGATAATTTGCTCAACTATTACTTGTACCTGATGCCTTGCGGCACATTGCTGCCTCTACTGGTCGGAAATATTACTGTTCTTATTATCCGATGTTTGTTGTCAATTTTCCTCGAAATGGGGCTATCATTTGGAAAACGGAGCGTGTTAGAGCATGAAAAAGACTTGAAATTGTTTTTTCAGACCATACACTAATTTGGAAAGTGTTTATTTAAGACGTAGACTGAGAGAGAAGTTGGCTCGTTTCCCATATAGTTGAATGGTGATGTTCCCGGGAGTGCTACACAAGCTGCGACCCCCACTGGCCATTTGAAAGAAGACAATTTCCGCATAGGCGTCAAAAATAGGCAGGCTGAAATGCCCACTGGTCCTGACGGACCCCAGTCTCTTGCCGAGGGGGAGGGTTTCGAAGAGTTCGTGTCCGGGGTGGGAGAGGTCGGCCATGCTCTTGCGAGACCGCTTCAGTGTCCTGCTGTGTGCAGGTCCTGAAGGGATGGCAGGTTGCATCCGATCACCTTCACCATGATGCGCTGCAGTCATCCTCTGGACCACCAGACAAGAACATTTCAGATTTGGCACCGAGATTCTTCTCTATTATTACCTCTTTGGCATTCCTACAGTAGTGTGCCCAGACCCACGCTGATACTTTTTCCCCGTGAGCATTGCAAAAAAAGAGAGCTGATCTGCAGTCATTTTGGGTCAGGGTTTACCGTACGTACCTTTGGAGTGAATATAATCCAGTGCCGATGTAGGCTTGGTGGGTTAAGGCATAAGATTAAAAAGAAGAAGGTATTCCTTTGCTTATGTTTGCTTATATCTATGTGGATTATCAGCCAAGAATGTCATAGCTGAAAGTGAGAAAAAAAGGTGTGGGGCAACATCAAATGACACCGCCGCACATCAAGCAGAACAGAAAGAGTTTTTTTTTTTTGTGCTAATTATCAAATAACTGGGCAGCGACTCAGAGCGGAGCCTCGTGCCAGTTTCCAACCACCCCAGGTTGGTAGGGAGCCGAGCCAGATGAGCTCATGCTGGGCAGAGCGGTCCAGGCCAGGCGGCATCTGTCACCACATTCCACCATGCCTGACTCACCAGCCGTCATCGCACTGCCCTTTTTCACTCAGGCCTCGATCGGTGACTCTGTTATCAGCCAGTCTGCTGCCTGTCCCCATCATCACTCACTCACTCACTCACTCACTCACTCACTCACTCACTCACTCACTCACTCACTCACTCACTCACTCACTCACTCACTCACTCACTCACTATCTGTTATTTCTTTGGTCATAGTTAGCTATCCCTAACACTGGCACACACTGTAAGCACCTGCCAGAGAAATGGCATACATCTATTGCTCAGCTCAGGAAGCTGCCTTTTTTTTTTTTTTTGGTCACCGTCCGAGAGTTGATCGAAGCCGAGTGCATATTTACATTCACCTTGGCTTTCTCTGGTGGTAATAATAATAATAATAGCATTGAACATTATGAAATTATGCCTGCCCTGTCCAGGCCTTGTCCAATTAGAGCAACACTCTCCATGTGGCATGAGTTAATTAACACAGATGAGACAGCCAGAAGCAAGCTGCAGAGAAAGAGCATAGGGACAGGTTTGCATCTTTCCAAATTATAGGACTGATTTTTTTTTACATTGGCATTGGGGGCTGCTGTCTGAAATGTACCATGTATGCTTGTGCTGTATTGGAGATCTGTTGCTAGAAGATGTACCAAACAATTTAGAGGTGTGTTTTATACATTTATAATGCTCCTTTACAGAGTTACAATGAATGCAACAATAGAATTTATATTTTATATTTTAATATATATTTGACCAAAAGAAACCCAAGTATTAAAGACTGCAAAGATCAAGGCCACAGCACCCCAGAAACAGGTGTAACAAATATTCCTGTGTCCCTAGCATCTTAATGAACATTAAGGAGAGGCATCAAGTTAAAGTTACAAAAACATATAGTTGTATTATTTGTAGTGCTAGTATAGGTAGAAGATAATAGCGTGATCCTCCCACGTGCTACGTCCTGCCGGTGAAGCTCCCCACTGTCAGGTGAAAAGAAGCGGCTGGCAACTGCGCATGTGTCAGAGCCAGGAAGCGTGGTGCTAGTCTACGGCTCTCCACAGATCAGCAGAGTGGGTGGGTGGAGCAGCGACCGGGGAAGCGGGGGGAAATCGACCAAGTACAATTGGGGAGAAAATGCGGGAAAAATCATCAAGAAAATAAATAAAAGTATAGGTAGAAGATATTGTATGGGAGAGCGGGATATGATTCATGGTGAGAGTCTTTACGAGAATTACTTATAGTTGCAAATGATTTCCCAAATTCTTTTTTTGAAATGCAAGCCTGCTCTCTTTTATGTCGTCTTTGTATTTTCTGACCTCATACGAATTGTCAGGGCAGTATTTTGTTCCATAAAAATCAATGTGGACCGTGAAGCAGAAAGCACACCGACGGCGATTCTGAGTCCATTTTGGTCACACGCTTATAAAAATAGGCCCCGTTGCTCAATAGGATCCAGGCGGCTGTCCCAAACAACTGCGGTGCTGCTCAGTGGGATTTGACCACGCCAAAAAATGTGTGCTCCGGGCTTAAAGATGGCTAATGTTTGCAGGGGATTAAGCATGTAACCTCCGTTTCTTCTGTGTGAGTCACCGACTCTGAGGTCATTCACAGTTCAAGTACGGTGTTGTTTAGGGGGGGGTACGGTGGTGCAGTGGTAAGCGCCGTCGCCTCACAGCTCGAAGGTCCTGGGTTCGATTCCCACCTGGGACGCTGTGAACGCTGAAGGAACGCGTGCCCGTCCGCATGTCCTCGAGTGCCCACCGCCCGGGTGGGGTCGTCAAAAGGGCCTTTCTGTGTGGAGTTTGCATGTTCTCCCCCGTGCCTCCCGGGGGTTTCCTTCATATAGGAACCCCCTTCACCAAAAACATGCAATATCCCGGTTGCTAATGTGGTTCCTCCTCTGGTCGTTAAGGGCGCCTGTTCAGAGGGAGGGGAACTGGTTGGAATAGCGTGAACCTCCCACGTGCTATGTCCTACCGGTGAAGCTTCCCCTGTCAGGTGAAAAGAAGCGGCTGGCTAACTGCCCATGTCTCGGAGGAAGCATGGAGCCAGTTTCGGCTCTCCCCAGATCGGCAGAAGGTGGAGCAGCAACCAGGATAAATAAATTAAATTAGCACTACTGGGGGTTAAAAATGGGATAAAAAAATCGGGATTTTTTTTTAAAAATAAAAATATAAAAAAGTATGGTGTTGTTCTTCTCACATTCCTGTTTTCCTTTTTGCACAGAATGAGCCTGCAAGTGGAGAAATGGAATAGTAGCGGTGCCTCGTTTGCCACAGAGGAGAGTGAACCACAGACACCCATCTCTGGACCACAGACACAACTCCATTGGTGGGCTTAGCCATACTGGAGTAGCTAGAAAATGACTACCATCCCTTTCTAAATGAGCACAAAGCAACCCATGGAGCGACAGAAGCGGGGCCAATACAGCCGACAGAAACTCAGTCGAATAAAGGCTGCGAGCAAACACAGAGGAAGACCATACCGCTCCTACCAAGACCACAGCAAAGGAGCAGCAACAGACACATTCAACTGCTCACAGGCGCTCCGTGGTCCCCCCTGAAATGGCTGGCACGGTATGGAGCGCCCTCAAGCAAATCTGAGCTGAACTGGATAAACTGTTTCAAGCAAGGAGGCTTGCCCGTTTTTAAACACACACACACAAAAATCATCTTTCTAGATATAACGTGTTTATTACACTGCTGTGTCAGTTTGTGTTCAGTAGCAGTTAGACACAGTTGTGGGTGATCTATTTGGTGAATTATTTATGTGAAGTAGTCAGAGAAATATATGAGTGGTTAACATTCGGAACGTGTTACAGCTGAGGTCGATGCTGATGCTTTTTAGAGTATAGGGTGTTTTAATTACTTGCTGAGTCCACAGGTGCAAAAGATTTCTCTGCAGCCATGTTGGAAAAATAGCATCTATGAAAGGTTTTTGGTCTCCTTTCTGCAAAAAGCGCGATTCCTCTATATTGTAAACGTGTCTGACAAGGACATAATGCCATACAGTACTGCTGTAGATCAAAGTGTTTTACATTAGGTCGTCAATATTTCTCAATCGCTCAGTGAAGGTCAAGAAAGGGCTCTTGAAGACCATCAGACCATCACTAATATTTATCTCACCCAAAATTAAAACGCAGATCAGGGATGCCTCCATAACAGCAAAGAGAGCTAGCTTCATGCTAACTAAGAGAGCTAGCTTCATGCTAACTTCAAGCTGAACAAATTCCTCGGCTGTAAGCCTATTTATTGTATTTGGGTCCATTACTTTAACGAATAAATCAATAGGACGTAAGTGTGTGAACGTTTCCATGGTAACCTTGTTGTTTGCTCTTCCTCATTAGTGGGGCTGCCTGAAAAACAGCTCCACAAGCAATATGAATATCTATTTGGTTCTTTTAGAAGGGAGAATATGTTCCGCAATGGTCACAAACAATTGTAAGAGATTAGCCATGATAGAAAATAAAACCCATAAACCCCCCCCCCCCCTTCACTGTCAGCAATAATGTACAGCAGTTTATTTAGAGGGGAAGGCATTATATCTCAAAGAGAGAGGTACTGACCAAAATGAGCGCCCAGTGCACTGGATAATCACTGAGGTGCATCGCAGATATTTCCAACAGGGTTACATTTAATGGGAAGGTGAAGCGGAATGGACGTATTTCAGGATAATGAACTCAAATTGAATCGAGTCTCCCACCGTTTTCCTGTCAGCTTCGCACAAATGAGAAGAGAGCGCCGCACAAACAATCACAAAGTTTCAAAGGAAAAGCTATTACTTCAGAGTAAATTATGCTCGCCGCTGGGATAACTGCTGACACATACTTTCTCAGTGATCTACAAAATGCTGTCTTTTCTGTCAGAGGGAGGCCTATAGAGCAGCTGTCCATGGCAGCTTGGATGCGAGGCACAGAGTGTGATGGGGGAAGACCAGGTGGTCAGAAGGTAGGTACAGTAGGAGAGAGAGGGGGGAGGAAGGGGGGTGTCTCTCCCAATCCTGCAGCTGTGTAACTTGTGTTCTTGCAGCTGCCGGGCCCGGGCCCGCTACGTGCACAGACTTGCTGATCCGCGAGCGCACTACTGCAATGTCCTTGGGGAAGGCTAAAGGGAGATACCGTTAATACCGTTCAGAGCTGGATTCCCCCACAACTCCTGAGCAGGCTTTACGCTGGGTAACTCACACAACACACACACACAAAACGCAGAACAGAACAAGCCAGCAAGGAGACTTTGGAGCTTGCCATTGCATTTGTCTGATCGTTCCACGAAGTTTAAGTGGGCCCTAGCAAAGCTCTGGTCAAGCGCTGTAAAAAAAAAACACGCCTGCCACCATCATCCTCAGTTATCAGCCATAATATTCAAATTTGCCGAGTTGTTTGAGCAAGTTAATTCCGATTTCAGTGGCTAAAGTTTAATTGGGTGTTTGCCACAGCGGACTTGAGGCATCACGTCCAGCGTAGAGGAATAGGAGGTGCCTAACTCAAATAATTGGGCCAGAGAGCAGCGTTGGTTCGAAATGGCTCTCCCTCCTCCTCCCTATAGCCTGGCCCTAAAGCGAACAGTATCGGTGAGCGGGGAGAAGGAGACATTTTTAACAGGTGCAGCAGCACAAAGGGGCGATTTAATTGGGCCTCAAAGCGGGCGAAGTTGCAAAAGATCAGAAATGGTAGAGAACACATGGCCTTTGTAATAAGGCAAAGGAAGTCCCTTCTTATCACCAACAAAGTAGTGGTCACCTCATCTCGCCTCTTATGGTCCCTTAGCAGGGCCAAAATTGTGTTACATCCTGATTCAATGACTTCCTTTTGTTAGGAGCCAATAGAGAGCCGCAGGGATGACGTCTTTTTGTAGTCAGAACGCGGAAGTCCCGGACTTCCTGGTTCTTCACTGTTTCTGTCTATGGGATTTTTGAATGGGTTTTTGCCCCGATGCTTCTAATAATCTCTCTGGGCAACGCTGGCTTAATCAAACGCGAACCAGAGTTCAGTCGGATAATCTTCACACATGAGGACCACTTTCATGAGTTTTGTAGCGTAAATGCAAGCCCTAGAAGTAAAAAGCTCGAGCTAAGCTAATCCAGAACTACATGCTGTCACACATTCAACCTGGACTGTTGTTGGATGTGTGCACTGATTACCCTGGGCTGAACGGGCTGAACCAGGTGAGGGAAAGAGAATTCCCGTGTTCGTCCTTTGAAGTGGTGATGTTATTGATGTATATATCCCCATCGACTCAACAGTGTAGTCTCATTTAGCCGTTTGCTAGCTAGCCGCCCTTTTAACGGCACGTAAAAGCTTCAAAACTCATAAAAGTGGTCCTCGTGTGTGAAGATGATATTACTAAACACTGGTTCGCGTTTGATTAAGCCAGCGTTGCCCAGAGAGATTATTAGAAGCATCGCGCCAAAAACCCATTCAAAACTCCCATAGGCGAAAACAGTGAAGAACCAGGACTGTTAGCATCGATGATTTCCGGACTCGTTCCTGCGGCTCTCTATTGAAGAGACATTAGAGCAGTGATCCTCAACCTTTTTCATATCAAGGACCCTAAATGTAGTCATTTAGTCCACATCTGAACCACGGGCCCCCATCCAATGAGATTTTGGACCCAACTCTCAGAATATTTTTATTGTCAGATTTGATTTTGTCCAGAGCTCCATGACTGTCTGTATTGCGGGCAGAGAGATACGAGAGAAATTGTGATCAGAACAGTGACAGTCATTCTTCTACTGTATTCTCTAATTGAGTTCACTTCTTGTAAATGAAATATTGGTGAAGTTTAACAATTCATCTTTTGCTGGGGACCCCCTGGACCTCCCTCAAGGACCCACGGTGGTCCCCGGAACCCACGTTGAGAACCACACTGCATTAGAGGAATCCCCCCCCCCCGCCCCCAACATACTTCTTGAAATGTTGCAATCAGTTTTGTGATGTTTTCTGTTTTGTTGAAAACAGTCTTGCCTCTGGACTGACGTGACGTGGTGAATCATAATCGGCTCAACCCTCCCTTCCCAAACGATGGGGAGGAGCAGGGGAGGGCCCACATCTGTTTCAGTCTTTTCCAGGTTGTCATGGTAACAGTTGCCTTACAGTTGAATCCCCACCTGTACACAGAAGCTTTGTAGTGGTTGATACCTCACTTTGGGTGTGGTGGTGATGGTCATGTGCACCACGTTCTGTCTATGTATTACTACTAGATAGAATGTACAGTACCGTTTCCAGTTGAATTGTTATTGCACTTGGTGACTTTGTATTGTTACGACAGGGAGAAATAAAGTTTTATCTTTTCCAGTGTGTTTAAATCCCTTTGTCAAGTGCTCTTTGAAATTATTATTATTATTATTATTATTATTATTATTATTATTACGTATTTTTGTTCCATAAAAGCATCAAAGCCAAGACTCTAGACATAATCGTTTTTTTATTTTTTTATTTGTTATGGTCAATCAATACAGCATCATGTGATTCATCCTGCTTCAATGACCTTCTCAAGCTGACAGAGCCACAACCAACACCGGAAGCATCATTAAGGCAAAGAGGTGATACGGATCAACACGGAGGGGTCAGACAGGCACAGACAGACGAGCCGGCCAGGTCATGCCTCCACACCTTGCTTTAAATCACACACCTGCTACCGTGTGCACATGTCAAAGGTCACTGCAGCCGAGAAGATGTTGAAGTTTGTTCAAGTTGTCAAAGCGCCTTTGGGCTTTCCTAACAAGCTCTCACTTCCAATTCCACCCAACCCTAATTCACCCCCTGTCTACCACTCTGTCCAGGTTCACCCCTGTCTGCCACTCTGTCCAGGTTCACCCCCTGTCTGCCACTCTGTCCAGGTTCACTCCATCTACCACTCTGTCCAGGTTCACCCCCTGTCTACCACTCTGTCCAGGTTCACCCCTGTCTACCACTCTGTCCAGGTTCACCCCCTGTCTACCACTCTGTCCAGGTTCACCCCTGTCTACCACTCTGTCCAGGTTCACCCCCTGTCTGCCACTCTGTCCAGGTTCACCCCTGTCTGCCACTCTGTCCAGGTTCACCCCTGTCTGCCACTCTGTCCAGGTTCACCCCTGTCTGCCACTCTGTCCAGGTTCACCCCCTGTCTACCACTCTGTCCAGGTTCACCCCGTCTGCCACTCTGTCCAGGTTTCACCCCTGTCTACCACTCTGTCCAGGTTCACCCCCTGTCTGCCACTCTGTCCAGGTTCACCCCTGTCTACCACTCTGTCCAGGTTCACCCCCTGTCTACCACTCTGTCCAGGTTCACCCCCTGTCTGCCACTCTGTCCAGGTTCACCCCTGTCTGCCACTCTGTCCAGGTTCACCCCTGTCTGCCACTCTGTCCAGGTTCACCCCTGCCTGCCACTCTGTCCAGGTTCACCCCTGTCTGCCAACTCTGTCCAGGTTCACCCCTGTCTGCCACTCTGTCCAGGTTCACCCCTGTCTGCCAACTCTGTCCAGGTTCACCCCTGTCTGCCACTCTGTCCAGGTTCACCCCTGTCTGCCACTCTGTCCAGGTTCACCCCTGTCTACCACTCTGTCCAGGTTCACCCCTGTCTACCACTCTGTCCAGGTTCACCCCTGTCTACCACTCTGTCCAGGTTCACCCCTGTCTACCACTCTGTCCAGGTTCACCCCTGTCTGCCACTCTGTCCAGGTTCACCCCCTGTCTGCCACTCTGTTCAGGTTCACTCCATCTACCACTCTGTCCAGGTTCACCCCTGTCTACCACTCTGTCCAGGTTCACCCCCTGTCTACCACTCTGTCCAGGTTCACCCCTGTCTACCACTCTGTACAGGTTCACCCCCTGTCTGCCACTCTGTCCAGGTTGCACTCATCAGCTGCATCGTCAGGCCGCCATAGGGCCGTATATTCCATCCCTCACTTCCTGCGTACCGTATCCCTTTACCTACCGTTTTGCCCATCTTCTCTCATCTTCTCCCATCTTCTCATAAGAAACCAATTGCTGCCATCCATCATCATTTAAAATCCATTGTCTGGATTTCCCCATCCTGCTGTTATGAGGAGCCGGAGATACATCCTGCCAACATCTATCTATTAAAAATCCATTAGGCCTCTACTCTCCTCTGCCCTGCCCGCTCAAGCCAGATCTTCTGTGGCTCTGACACCACATTAAGATCCACCTTAGGCAGATAGAAATGTTACTGTGAGATGAAGGCCATGTATAATGGCTACTGTGAATGTTCAAGTATCCCAAGAGTGGTGGACCACACCTAAAACAAACGCAAGTGGAATATATTGAAATACAGTTTGGGTCTATTCTATCATTCAGATTTTGCAAATATATTATAATAATAATAATAAACACAAACACAAATACACAAACTTGTATTGATTTAAAAGTGACCCTCAAGCCATGGTTGCTGGTAAGTAGTTTACAAGCTGTATTTTCGGTGTAGTATAATTAGTTGTACTGTAGTATTGTTTCTAATGCAGCTACAGTGGAAAACCACTAGTGACATCACTAGTGTTACAGCAGGATTTCCCCTAGTTTCTGCTGCCCCACCCCATTCCGGCTTGAGGCACGCACATTTATAGCGTCGCTCGCTTGCGCCCTTCTGAGCATGCGCAGAAAATCATGAGCATAAAATGTTAATATTGATGATTGTGCGCAGGGCTTTTATCTGCCGTGACACAATGCACATATATAACAAATCAAGACACTGTTTAAACTGACAGAACAGAATACATATCAGAAAATATTGTAAATCAGACACCTGCCATGGTTCAGTTGTGTCTCTTCAATACAGTGGGAACAAAACTATGACAGTTTGAACCTCTCTTCACATATTCTATAAAAAGTGTTGATGTGGCGAGAGTTCTGAAATATTTTACCCAAGTGGAAGAATTGGTAGCCTAAAGTTAAAGCAGCTACGAGCAACTTTTTCGATTGTTATTAAACAGTATAAATTTAATATCAATGCATCACATCTTACCTCTAATAGTCGACGAGACCAAAGCCGTGTGTATCTGAGATTGCTCCCTTAGGTGATTATTAAGTCTATAGTCTGCCTAAACTCGCGCCAACAGGGGGCTCTCTAGAGCGACCGGACCGGGTAACCCGGAAGTGAAACAAGGAAGTGAAACAAGGAAGTGAAACGCAGCTGCCTTCCAACGCCGTTTGCGCTGCCTAGCAACATAACATAAACAATATGAACGCCACGCATACTCGCGGGAACATCTCTCGTTATATTCTAACAGGTTTTTTGGAAGTTATTTTGTGGTTATGGCCGAAGTGGCTGCTGCAAACCGTTTCATTTCACTTCCTGATCTGCCCTGGCTACAGACACACTAACACTGGCCGATTCACTCGGGGTTCAAGCGAGACTACTCTGCGTTGCTCTCGTCGACTATTAGAGGTAAGATGTGATGCATTGATATTAAATTTATACTGTTTAATAACAATCGAAAAAGTTGCTCGTAGCTGCTTTAAAGGAAGAAAAGAAGAAAACACATAACCCTCAGATTCTCTCACACTGTTAGATCTCACAGTTTATATGTTCAGTGTGCTCCAGGAGTTGATGTTTGTCATTTCCTACATTTCCCAGAATCACTTTTAACAACCACTTAGGCTAGCTATAGCAATTTCTTTCTTTCTTCGTTCGTTCGTTCGTTCGTTCATTCGTTCGTTCGTTCGTTCGTTCGTTCGTTCGTTCTTTCTTTCTTTTCCATGTTTCAGGGTGGGCATTTTTTCCTTTGCTGAAATAAAAGTGCTTGTCGAGTGCTCTATTCAGAATTGCTCAAGGAAAAGTAATAATAGCAGCCTACAAAAATAATATTCCAACACTTATTCGCTTTTGAGAAAGAAAGAAAATCATTGAATGCTGTGGATCTCATTGTAGTTATTGTACTTGCTTCCAAAAAAGGTGAAACTACATTTTACAATATTGCTGGAATAGAGGTAAAAGGACAGGCATGTTAAAATACAACTTGCTTTTTGAATCTCTACTACAAAAAAGTAGCTGACTACTGAAGCTCATTACTTTCCACCTCTGATGTAACCTGATTGCTGCAGCGACTCCTGTGTTGCATCAGTATATTGATGGTGAGGTGTGCAATATTGTCCAGGATGAGATCAGTTTTCCATATGGCTTCTTACTGCACAGTTTATTCAGAGACCCCCTTAATATGCCATGTAAGGGTTTAGCCAAGGACACTTACCAAGGCACTATCTATCTATCTATCTATCTATCTATCTATCTATCTATCTATCTATCTATCTATCTATCTATCTATCTATCTATCTATCTATCTATTTATCTATCTATCTATCTATCTATTTATCTATCTATCTATCTACAGTATCTATCTATCTATCTATCTACCTATCTATCTATCTATCTATTTCAATTCAATTCAATTCAAATGGCTTTATTGGCATGATAAGGTGCATCTTACATTGCCAAATCATACATTAGCAACATCTATCTATCTATCTATCTATCTATCTATCTATCTATCTATCTATCTATCTATCTATCTATCTATCTATCTAAAAGGGAGCATATACAGTATGTGTGGGCAATGTTTGTTCTCTGTTTTAAAATTGTTGTCCCACTGATGATGTCATATAGGAGGCATTGTGACAGCACTGATGATGTCATCAGTGATGTCATAAGTCACTGATGATGTCATAAGATGCAAAGTTGTGACATCATCAGTGATGTCATAAGAGCAAAGAGCCCGCACAGCGGTCGAGCAGCAGGCTTGGCGAAGCCTATAGGAATTAGCCGAGCCTAGGAATCTATATTATCTATAAAAGGGGCAAGTGCAATCTCTGTCTGTTCTGTTCGATCTCTGTCTGTTCTCTGTTTCAGTTTTGTCCCGGAAGTGATTTCACACAACTGGAAGTGATGTCATCAGTGATGTCACTTGAGCAATTGTGCATTGTGACATCACTGATGATGTCATAGGCATTGTGACATCATCAGTGATGCCATGAGAGCAATTGTGATGTCCTCAGTGATGCGACGTTGTGACATCATCAGTGATGTCATAAGAGCAGGTGAGCCCGCACAGCAGTTGGGCTGCAGGGTGGGCGAGGCCGGGTAGCGGCCGAGCTGCGTATGCGAGCTGCAGGGCGGATGAGCCCGCGCAGCAAACATCGAAGTAGGGCCTTGATTGTCTTATAGTTTATTCAAATTACCCCTAGAGCCTATTGCCCTGAATTGTATTTTAAATAGTATTTTTTTACTATTTTGTTGAATGCAAATGTGTTATGTGAGATGAAAAAAGTGGATAGGAGTGCTGCGTGGCTGTGGGTCCATAGTCCACTTAAAAAAGATGTCCCAGGTTCAAGGTGGAAAAGTTAAAAAGCCTTTGTTTTAATCCATGGCTATACAAAAGTTAAAAACAGAGCAGCAGACCAATGCGTTTGTTATGTGAGATGTTCAGGAGATATATTGATAAACAATCATTTAAGATTCATTTTCTGTAAAACCTCCTCTATCATTTAAGTTAAATTAACAATGGAGATTCCAACAGTTTATAATAGCTTGACAAGTTAAGGAAACTTTATTTTGCAAAGGAAGATGAGGGTAAATGGCACAAAAGAGGATTGTTTTGATATTTTTCATCATTTATTTCCAGCAAATAACAAGCTCACTCTTGGGAGAAAAGAATTGGCATGCACGGTTGTGAGGTTTGATGGAATTCAAATGCCACCATGGTTTTCATAAGAAAAAAATGGCAGTGAAAGTTTTAGAGATGTCAATGTCATAGATTTTTATTCATATCTCAATATGCCCTTTTGTCATGCATCAAAATGTCATAAATTTTTATTAATATTTCAAGATACCCTTATATTTTCAGGATCTTCACAAAAAATCTGGGTTTTCATTGACAAAAATGATCTCAACTTACTCTCAACTTGTAAATAACCTTTATAAATGAGCCCCAAGAGCGCAATTAATTGCTGCTCTCAGAGAGAAGAGGAAGAATTATCGAATGATTCACCCTTTGGTCTTCACCTCAGCCCTCTTCCTCCAGCTCTGCACCTCAACCCTCTGCCTCCAGCTCTGCACCTCAGCCCTCTTCCTCCAGCTCTGCACCTCAGTCCTCTGCCTCCAGCTCTGCACCTCAGCCCTCTGCCTCCAGCTCTGCACCTCAGCCCTCTTCCTCCAGCTCTGCACCTCAGCCCTCTGCCTCGCCTCCAGCTCTGTACCTCAGCCCTCTGCCTCGCCTCCAGCTCTGTACCTCAGCTCTCTGCCTCCCGCTCTGGTCTTCACCTCAACCCTCTGCCTCCCGCTCTAGTCTTCACCTCAACCCTCTGCCTCCCGCTCTGGTCTTCACCTCAACCCTCTGCCTCCAGCTCTGTACCTCAGCCCTCTGCCTCCAGCTCTGGTCTTCACCTCAGTCCTCTGCCTCCAGCCCCTCACCTCAGCCCTCTGCCTCCAGCTCTGGTCTTCACCTCAGTCCTCTGCCTCCAGCCCCTCACCTCAGTCCTCTGCCTCCAGCTCTGGTCTTCACCTCAGTCCTCTGCCTCCAGCTCTGTACCTCAGCCCTCTGCCTCCAGCTCTGGTCTTCACCTCAGTCCTCTGCCTCCAGCCCCTCACCTCAGTCCTCTGCCTCCAGCTCTGCACCTCAGCCCTCTGCCTCCCCCTCTGGTCTTCACCTCAGTCCTCTGCCTCCAGCTCTGTACCTCAGCCCTCTGCCTCCAGCTCTGGTCTTCACCTCAGCCCTCTGCCTCCAGCTCTGCACCTCAGCCCTCTGCCTCCCCCTCTGGTCTTCACCTCAGCCCTCTGCCTCCAGCTCTGGTCTTCACCTCAGCCCTCTGCCTCCCCCTCTGGTCTTCACCTCAGCCCTCTGCCTCCAGCTCTGCACCTCAGCCCTCTGCCTCCAGCTCTGGTCTTCACCTCAGCCCTCTGCCTCCCGCTCTGGTCTTCACCTCAGCCCTCTGCCTCCCGCTCTGGTCTTCACCTCAGCCCTCTGCCTCCCGCTCTGGTCTTCACCTCAGTCCTCTGCCTCCAGCTCTGCACCTCAGCCCTCTGCCTCTCCCTCTGGTCTTCACCTCAGCCCTCTGCCTCCAGCTCTGGTCTTCACCTCAGCCCTCTGCCTCCCCCTCTGGTCTTCACCTCAGCCCTCTGCCTCCAGCTCTGGTCTTCACCTCAGCCCTCTGCCTCCAGCTCTGGTCTTCACCTCAGCCCTCTGCCTCCAGCTCTGGTCTTCACCTCAGCCCTCTGCCTCCCGCTCTGGTCTTCACCTCAGCCCTCTGCCTCCCGCTCTGGTCTTCACCTCAGTCCTCTGCCTCCCGCTCTGGTCTTCACCTCAGCCCTCTGCCTCCAGCTCTGCACCTCAGTCCTCTGCCTCCAGCTCTGGTCTTCACCTCAGTCCTCTGCCTCCAGCTCTGTACCTCAGCCCTCTGCCTCCAGCTCTGTACCTCAGCCCTCTGCCTCCAGCTCTGTACCTCAGCCCTCTGCCTCCAGCTCTGTACCTCAGTCCTCTGCCTCCAGCTCTGTACCTCAGCCCTCTGCCTCCAGCTCTGTACCTCAGCCCTCTGCCTCCAGCTCTGTACCTCAGCCCTCTGCCTCCAGCTCTGGGGTCACTGCATCAGATTTGTAATCTCCATGATACTCTTGGCTGTAGCAGCAGCACACACCAGATGCTTATTATTCTCCCCCCCCATTTTCTCCCCAATTGTACTTGGCCAATTTCCCCCTGCTGCTCCGGTCGCTGCTCCACCTTCTGCCGATCTGGGGAGAGCCGTAGACTAGCACCATGCTTCCTCCGACACATGCTCAGTTGCCACCCGCTTCTTTTCACCCGACAGTGGGAAGCTTCAAAGGCAAGATGTAGCACGTGGGAGTATCATGCTATTCCCACCAGTTCCCTTCTGCCCCGAACAGGCTGCCCCCCCCCCAACCGACCAGACGAGGCGCTAGTGCAGCGACCAGGACACACCCTTAATTCATCATCCCATCCGCAGACACAGCCGATCGTGCCTGTACGGACGCCCGACCAAGCCGGAGGTAACACGGGGGGGGGGGGGGGGGGGGGGGGGGGCGCGAACCTGCGACCCTCGTGTTGGTAGTCAGGGAATCTACCGCTATGATGCTTATTATTCTTAAACATTCATAATGCCAGCCTCTGTGAGCAGCAGAAACAGTGAATCTGCAGCACACATAATGCCAGCAGCCTCTGTGAGCAGCAGAAACAGTGAATCTGCAGCACACTGCGTTCACTGGCACTGTGAAGACTCCTGTAATTGGGGCTGTGGGCACTGGGCAGAGCCAGTCCATTAGATTACAGACAGGTATGTCTGGAGAAAGGTCCTGCCGGTCCACCCAAAGCAGCAGAGGAGGCTGAACTTTGACCCGCTTCCATGTC
The DNA here is from genome assembly GCF_964638095.1 of Poromitra crassiceps. Classification (NCBI taxonomy): domain Eukaryota; kingdom Metazoa; phylum Chordata; class Actinopteri; order Beryciformes; family Melamphaidae; genus Poromitra; species Poromitra crassiceps. The sequence continues at coordinate 13,749,361 of NC_139652.1, forward strand.
TCATCCCGGTGTTTCAGCTCCAGCTTATACTCCCGAAACCGAGGCAGTTCGGCTCGGAAGGGCCGGATTCTCTCTCCTCAGCTGCTGTCCTCGCTCACACATCACTTCCTGCTGCCACTGTCTGGCTGACGGTTTGTGACTTTGAGGGCATCTCCACCTATTACTCACTGACAGGCAATCTGGTCCACATGATGAACAGTTCAGTTGTTTGAGCTTTGTTCTCAGTCTCAATGGCACTCAGCCATGGCCCACGGCCAACATGGGTGGACAGTTCTGTTTGCTCGGACTACAGCCCTTCCCTCTCTCTCTCTCTCTCTCTCTCTCTGCCTTCTACTGTAGCTGTCTCGCTAGCTTGGTATTCTGGGTGAGCACCAGCTCTACTCTCTGCTGCTCTGCCACACCGTCTCTGAGCACCAGCTCTACTCTCTGCTGCTCTGCCACACCGTCTCTGAGCACCGCGTCTGTCAGCAGCTTTCCAGACGTCCAAAGGCTTTCAGAGCCGGGACGTTTCGTAGCATCAGTCTCCACCTCGGCTCCCATTCAAGCAGCACAACAACGCCAGCAGCAAACAAACAATAAATACCCTTCATACTGAAACAAAGAGTTTTTACTTTTTAAAATGTTTGAAATACAAACGTTACAGTGGCAAACCTTGCTTACAACTAACTGCTTTCCGGGGTAAAACAAAGACGCTCCGAGTAAGAAGCCATGGATTCTTTTTTTCTTTCTGAAGGTAGGAGTCCTGATATCTCCAAATGCTCCGACAACACTGTGAGCAGACGACACCAGGAATAACGGAAAGGAGAGGAGCAACGTAGATGATTGACACAAACTTCAAGCCTATAGATAAGTGTGATGCTGCAAGCTGTCCTTTGTATACTGACAGCTGCATCTGTTCAGTGTGAGAACTGTGAGGAGGACCATGTTATTCATCTTTTTGAAACATTTTGACAAAAACCATGGACTCTGATACAGCAGCAACATCCTGTATCTGTCTACATTATGTAATCATTTGTCTGTTTTTATGCAGCGGGAGCCTCAAAACATTTATTTTCATAATGTAAATACCTTCATGTAATGGGTTATATGATACAGTATTTAACTCTGCCAGGGAGATTATGTTTTTAGTGGCGTCTGTCTGTCTGTCTGTCTGTCTGTCTGTCTGTCTGTCTGTCTGTCTGTCTGTCTGTTTATCTTTTAGCAGGATTACGGAAAAACTACTGGTCCGATTTTCATGAAACTTGGTGGAAGGGTGTAGCATGGGCCAAGGAAGAACCGATCTGACTCTTGAAATTTTCATATCATAGCAGACTGGACTATTGGCCTTGGCGAAGGTCTGCGCTCTCCCAGACGCCCCCCCCCCCCCCCCCTCGTGTCTCCCAATAAATAAATGATAAACTAATCCTTATGATCTGAAGAAGGGAAAGAAGAAGATGCTGTAGCTATTTGGTGGGGAGCAGGTTCAGTCAAGCAGCTCATCCATATGTTCTGTCCGATTAGAACCTGGTGATAGACTAAGCTGGGGCTTGTTTGCTGATAAACAATATGTACAGTGGCGGGGGGGGGGGGGGGGGGGGGGGGGGTGCCCTTGACTTTCATTCTCGATCACATTCTCTTGTGCTAGGCGTTTATTTCAAAATACATTTGAAAGACAAGCAAATGCACAAATCCACAAACACAGTGGTTCCAAAACTGGGGTACGCGTACCCCTAGGGGTACATATAAGTACTACAGGGGGTACTTAATGAGAGAGGGGGGGTGTCGGTGCAATTTCGGCTCGCCTACCAGATCGGCTCGGGCACGCATTGTGATTGGCTGTACGTCGGGCACGTGGGATTAACGTGGGCAAAATGTCCGACAGCTTTAGATTAGCTAACAAGCTAAGCTACTGATGTCACATGATATAGACATTAAAAATATGAATCATACAAACGTTCAATGATCATGACTCAAGTTTTACACAAAAACATGCAATATCCTGGTTGCTAGTGTGGTTCCTCCTCTGATCGTTAAGGGCGCCTGTTCAGAGGGAGGGGAACTGGTTGGAATAGCGTGAACCTCCCACGTGCTATGTCCTACCGGTGAAGCTTCCTCTGTCAGGTGAAAAGAAGCGGCTGACTGACTGCCCATGTCTCGGAGGAAGCATGGAGCCAGTCTTGGCTCTCCCCAGATCGGCAGGGGATGAAGTAGCAACCAGGATTGAGAAATCAAATGAGCACTAATAATAGGGTAAAATGGGATAAAAAATGGGGGGGGGGGGGAGTTTTACAGGACCATTTCTCATAAACATGAGCCATTAGGCCTACTTTTTGAAAATAAATGTTGTGAGAGTTTAACTTCATCTTTAGTCGCAGACCCTGAGCCGAGCACATCCGGTAGGATCCTGTACCCACAGGGGAAATGGACAAATGTAAGAATAAATCATGAAAATGAAACATTAAAATAAACCTGCTCAGGAGGCACTAATTGCAACTCTTTCACTCCATTACTTATCTTGTAATGTTATATTCTTCAGGTGGCTTATCTTTCATTCATTGCATCATATATAGTTTTCTCTTGCTGTTTTCTAAGCAAAAGTCGGGTAAAGGGGGTACTTGGGTTCAGAAATCAGTAGGGGTGTCACGACACACTCAGTTCATGATACGATATGATACACGATATTGGGTTCACGATAACGATACGATATTTTAACAATCTTTTTTTGCGATCGATTTGTAAGTTGAGGGGGCATCCTCCACGCTAATTTGAGTAATTTCACCATTTCCATCCTCCGTGTGTCTGTAACGTCCCTCGTCTGTTCAAACAAAGCCATGAAAAGGAGAGCGAGCATGCAATCAGATGCAGATCAGTGCCACCATGTTCAGCTTCTTTTTCTCACAATATGAGATTTAATCTCAACGATACATATTGTCACATTTTGATATCGCGATATATTGTGGGACGATATATTGTGACATCCCTAGAAATCAGGCAAAGGGGGTACTTGGGTTCAGAAATTGTTCAGAAATCAGGAAAAGGGGGTACTGAAGCCATAAAGGTCTGAGAACCACTGCACAAACACAAACCTCTCGCTGGGCTGCTGATTGATCAGTGTGGTTTTCCAGCTGGATAGAAACGGTGAGATTTTGACAGCAGTGTGAGAGACGTGCTGATCATGTAGTGGTGTGGGCTTGATTGATAGCACTCATATGAATTATGTCCAAGCAAAAACACAGCTAGAGATAGACAGACAGACAGACAGACAGACAGACAGACAGACAAGACAGAAACTAACTCTAAGCGAAGCAAACTAACAGTTCCATTTGAGGTTTAACAAAGTTTAAATTTAGCAACATAGAGCTTACAGTGAGCACAGGTTCTTGGAAAATGTAAGTAATATAGTATTTATCTTGTTTTATTAATTTTTCATAATAGCTCAATCGTCCTCGTTCACAGGAGTAATTTGCGGTGACTAGTATTCTCAACACGAACAGCCAGCCCATATCTATCTACATAGAACTGTTGCTCATATAAGCAAATTCTTGTATTGAAAAGCCTGACAAAGGATCCATTATTGTGAAACGAGACAGCAGGCAGGCATAAAATAGCATTTTATTGAACCTTCAGATATGCCAATGTATCATTGAGTTCTGTCATGTTCTGTCATGGTTCGACTTGACAATGGTTTTGCCTGGCTTAAGAATGACCACGATTTCCATTGAGCAAATCTAGCTGACAATTCCTTGGGATGAAGAGTTCAAGGACAGCATTTGGAAGGCCATCTCAAAATACTGCATGAATAGAAGCCATTTGGATTGACATAACACTTTCACCGTCTGCTGAAATAGCCAATTAACGTGATGAACAGGAGGAACACACTTGTACAGTAGAAAAAACCTGTCTGTCTGTGTGGCAGGAATGGCTTCCTGAGTGTCAAAAAAACACATCCACAAGAAAAATGGAGAATTGATTTGTATCGGAAAAGTATTCGTTGCTCTTTATCGCTAGCCATATTTCATGCTTTCTTCTGAACACGAAAACAAGGAAATGCACTGTGCATTATCCTAATGCACTAATGGTCATACGATACTGAGTTATACAAGATCGATAACAGCGGATATTACATTTCTGGGAAGTCGTCATGGGCAGATATTTTACAGCCAACATTTCGGTGTCCAGATTACCACATTTATTGTGCAATGAAATTGATTCATCATGCCAGGCTTGCATCATTATTTAATCGACATCTGTTGTTCCCATTGTGTTTATAATACAATAAATATCCTTACTGTCTCCCTCAAGCAAGTGTAAAAACCTGCTTGCAAAAAAGCAAATCTGAGCTGTTTCAGTTTTTCTAATGAGAAAGATTATAATTTCCCACTAAAATACTTGGATGGAAAGCCAGCTTCTCTCTCCTCTCTCTCTTTCACAATTCTTACGAGAAATTGCCTTGCCATTTACAGTAGAGGCCACAACCAATCAGCAGGTACCCTATGGAGAAGTAACCAATCAGCAGGTACCCTATGGAGACGTAACCAATCAGCAGGTACCCTATGGAGAAGTAACCAATCAGCAGGTACCCTATGAAGAAGTAACCCCACATGTGGGGGGAAGGGAGGCTTTCACATTGCATATTGATAAGTGACAGATAAGTGAAAATGTGCCATGCCAAATAGAAATAAGGACCCAAAACAAAACAACAAAGGATCGATCTAAACATATTAAAATTAAAAACTATTTTTTTTTCTGAATTCTTTCTTTCTTTCTGTCTTTCTTATACACATTTCTTTTAGCCTAATTGTGATGTTACATATTTACTTTTATGCATTTAGTGGCCTTCACTGTCAGCCAGATGTGAAATGGTGAGAATGGATGACGTTTGGTTTAAATACTAACAGAGACACTGTGCACTTGAGAAGCTATTGAAGCTTATTCTGCTGTTACCCTCTGGATTAAAACATCAGCTAAAGACCTAAAAACAGTCCAAACTGTACCCTTCAAATACCCGGGGTGTGTGTATCTAAAGCATCTGCAGCAGCAGCCTGCAAACAGAGGAGGACATCGTATCTTCAGCTCCATCTCCACTCCCAGTCGGCCAGGTTCTCCTCGTGTGTCGCTCCTCCTCTCTCATTTCCCTTTGTACTTCCTGAACAGGGCATACAGGACCTTCAAGGTGGCGGCCGCGTCCTGCGAGACGATATCTGTCACAAAATCCACAGGAGTCATTTCAATGCCTATTCATTTTGCACCTTCAGCATTGCCGAGCTGCCCGGAGCAGTGATGATAGAAGGATGCTTTAGCGACATTAGCTGATAACTATGCTCACAGTGCATCTTAACAGGTCATAGATCTGGAGGGGGAAAAAACAACATCAGACTGCAATCTAATCACTTTGTCCTTGGTGAGATGAAATCCCCGACGAAGTCGCTCTTTGTTGTGTGTGATGCACTAATTAAATGAGTGTGGCATAAAGATCGACTCCTCCACTAGCTAACCTAATTAATGCACGCTGCGTCGCTCTCATTGTAGACCTTGAGTGCTGAGAATCCTCATTCCACCCGTGCAATTATGCCGGTAATTAAAAAGACACTAAAAATGAATTAAATTAGCCACTTGCTCCTGTGTCTGATTAATTGTGCTGGGCCTTACATTAACGGTTATCATGTTTGAGGATTTACTTTACAATTACGGGCTATGGCTGGCAGGCAATAATGAGGCTGCGTTTTTTTCAATGATCATCAAAGGAAATTTCACGCTCAGGCAGCACTCAGAGCAGCATGCCAATAATGCATCTACAGGGAAGTGACTTCAATCCATTTGTCCCGATCAGAGACACGTGCAATGACTGATTCACATACAGTAACCTAGTCACTCATTGATTAGTCTCTTAAAACAGACTGTCTCATCTACATCCGGCGAATGCAGCTATACACAGTCTGTACGTTACACCCCCAGAACATGCACAAGGAAGTTGGGAAAAAAACCTTCAGACTGGAAGGAAGTTCGACAAAATCCGACCAATCACAGCACGTGTGCCCACGGAAAAAAAATTCTGATTGGACTAATGAGCGGAAGACCCGCCTTAAAAAAAATCTGATTGGACTAATGAGCGGAAGACCGACCTTAAAAAAATTCTGATTGGACTAATGAGCGGAAGACCCGCCTTTCTGCTTCCCATTCCGGTTGGTGCATGATTCTCCCCCACGAAGTACAGACGGTATGGCGGAAGCATTTGAAAATTGCGGAAGCCAACTCGTCTGTACTAAGAGACTACTCATTGATTGACTCACTCACTCACTCACTGACTTCAACCTCTGCTCTCCCTTGGAGTCATTTATTTCTATCCACAACAATACAAAAATAAACATAACCAACACAACATGCAAAATATAGGAATGTGCTTCAGCATAAAAACATAGGTTTCCTCGCTGTTTTGAAACGGCAGGTTGACTACCGGTAGTACTAAATAGTTTGGTCAAAAATCATTATTGTTCTAAGTGGATTTAAGACGATAAGTTGAATCAGCAAATGTCTGTCATCTTGACACGTGTTTATCAGCTGAATCCACAACTTCATTCCGGTAGTATTCTTTAATTCTACTAATGTGAATTGGAGAGGGAGGATGGATACTCTACTCTAGTGTATTTCCAGTTTTATCAGAAATCAAATCACCTAACACATAGCCTACAGCTGTAAGCATAACTTGTCTCTATCCTGTAACTTTATAAAACAGGGTTTCCTAAGAGTTAACTCAAATGCAATGCTTGCTGGGAATTATGCTAATAAGCTTGTTTCAACATGTTCCTTCCTCAGAAGTCACAAGTCATGACCTCAATTGCAAGAGATTGACATTATGCAATGAGTAAATTATTAAAGATTAATTGGTTTCACTAAATTGCACTATTTTTCTTATTTTTTTTAATAGACAGATACAATCAGAACATTTTCGGGGACACGCCTGATAACTGTGCAACATAGCCTACAGTAGCTGCACGGATACAGATAGCATCTTCTTCCACAAACACACGCGCACATGCACATGCACACGCACACACACACACACACACACACACACACACACACACACACACACACACACACACACAATAGATGTGGCAATAGCAGGCAAGGTTAAATACCAATAAGAATCAGCAGGAGACAGACACCAGAGTGACGTTCTCCCCTTGAGGCCATCTCCGTCGGTGCTGCTCTCTCTCAGAATGAATGATGATGACCTCGGACTGAGACAATCGTCCACAGTGACACTCATTGAGGCACGATTCATATTCATTCATATTCCACAGCAATTCCATCTTCCCCCCCAAACACACACTGTCACATTCACACTCCTCCAAGCAGCCGAGATTAACTCAGAGTATTGGAGGCATCTCATTTCTCGCTTGACGTATGAACAGACTTTGGCGTATCGCATTCACCCAGATAAATGCTCTTGATAGAGGAAATCATCGGGATTAGTTTGACTCCTCCGTCTCCTACCGCAGCCACTGCTGTACAGTCTTGGTTGCTTTTTCACGTTATTATGATCAATTTGCACGCTTATGGTTTGCACCATCTGTGCCTGGCATTTTAATTTGAGAGCAAATGTGTCGTCTGTGTTGTCAACAAGTCCGTTGTTTGTGTCGTGTTAACTTGTTTGTCTCGTGAAACTGATGCGTTATTGGTCTTGTTTTCTCTCTGTGAGTGTTTTGACAAGAGAGATGGACACCTACAGGTTGACTCTGTATAAAGAGAGATGGATAAGATGATGTATGTATAAAGTTTAGGTATAATATAAGTATATAAAAATAAAAATAAAGTATACTATAATGTATAAGAGAATGAACATAGGGATGCATGAGTACACACACACACACACACACACACACACACACACACACATATATATGTATATATATATATATATATATATATATATATATATATATACTGTATATATATATATACATACATATATCTAGCATTTTCAAAAGTAATCTATTCTATTCTTCCTTACTCACCTTGTGGGTCAACAGTGGACACATGCATGTCTGTGTCGTTGAGGAGCTCCATGGCCAGGCTCACATTATGAAGCTAGAGAGATGGAAATGTGAAACGTGGCAGTATCAGAGCACTATCCAGTTATTCAGTGTCATACTTCAGGCTTCAATTTTTATATTTTTTCTTAACGTGACAAAAAGTGACAAATTAAATTGTGCCGGTGGGGTGAGATAATTCCATCATTTCCAATGCAGATTCAGTGTCCCACTATTTCAAATTCTTGAAAAAAGAAAAAAGAAATTTTTGGTAACAAGTCCAACCCCAATAGATGTCTTCACTCGTTTCAAGGAGAAATATAAATGAGATCGCTGTTAAATCTGTATGGACAGAGACATTGACAAAGACAGCTAATGACACCTTGAACGGTACACACTTATAGATTCCCATCCAAAACACATGACTTTTCATTATGTTAACCATGCCAAACCATCATTATGCCATGCCAATAGAGCAGGCGAGGCCTCGCAGCAGCCGAGCCGCGGGCGAGGCACTCGATGATGTCATCAGTGATGGTCACTCGAGCGAATGTGATGTCACTGATGATATCACTGACAGGACAGGAATCGAGCGCGCGTTGCGCACGATGCCTAGTATGAGACATTATCTCAAGAGATGAAAAAAAATATTTTGAGTGTTACATAACATTGATGGCCTCAAACAACAATTTAAAATACAACATTTATGACGTAGTTATGATGTCATTACAATGTACTTATGATGCATTTTGGGTGGTGGTGGTGGCCCAACGGTTAGAGAAGCGAGCTTGTGACGGGAAGGTTGTCGGTTCAATCCCCGGGAACGGCAGAATAAATCTTGCGACGGGGGAAAGTGAAAAGGCAGCGCTTGCCCCTCCCTCATTACCACCACCGAGGTGCCCTTGAGCAAGGCCCTTCACCCCAACCGCTCCAGTGGAGCTGCCCAGTGGCCAGCAGATCAGACTGTGGTTGTAGGCTACTGGGCAGCTTCCAGGTGTGAATGTGAACAGGATGCTCCTGAAAAAGGGAGCTTTGCTCTCAGTGAGACTCTAACCTCGCGTCACCAGGCTCTTCTCGGCGAGAAAGAGCCTGGCTCCCCCGCCCACAATTGATTTTGTCACCCTACTGGTTCCCGCCTAGAGCCCGCCCTAGACCGGATGGCAGCGTTTCTAGCTCGTCAACTTTCACGTTAACTTGACAATTTGACCCAAGTATCAGAACGGCAAACAACAAAACAAAAGATGGACGTACCGAAGTTCTTTTAGAAACATTGCGGATTCACAATCTCACATCTTTTAAGCCAATACAGAAGCTTTGCATCAGACAATTAATCGAGGGAAGAGACATCAAGCTAACAGCAACACAGATGTTTTTTGGCGCACTGCCTTCCGGTGTTCATTCTGGTTCCGTGGTTTACGCCCCATGACAAAAAGCGGGGTGGAAGGTGCCCAGACTAGTGAGACTCCCCTGAATAAATAAAGGTAAAAAAAAGACTTAGCCTTTCACTTAGAAAACGTCTGATCTATGAGGACCCACAGGCACGACGAGGACGATAAAGTGATAAGGTAAAGTGGTGTGGGTGCCTCTCTACAGCACAAAGTCATCACCTCTGGATGCACTTCACTTATGTGACAGGAATCCATAGTGAATCCATAGTGAATCCATAGTGAATCCATAGTGAATCCATAGTGAATCCATAGTGAATCCATAGGGAATACATACCATCTCAGAGTGACAGACAGGGGTCAGGTGGAAGTCACAGAGCGGGACATAGAAGTCTCCCAGCTGTCCAATCAGCAGCAGCAGTATCACACCATCTGCAAACTAGACAGAAAACACACCGGACGTTGGAGCATGTCCAGGGGAGGTGACACAGTGCCAAGGGAAGCAATCAATGAATATGAATTCATTGTGATCAAGAGGGGTAAAACTCATTCAATAACAGAGATGTTTTTTTTTTTTTTACAGCCAGGATGAAAAAGCATTCTAAAACTTGCTTGAAGACGAAGACCAGAGGACTTGAATCGATAGAGCAATCATTCCCATTCAAATCAATGGCTGAATCCAAATGTCCACCCTCCGGACTTGTGGACTGAACCCTTGTGGAATTCAGTCGTACTTACCGTGACGTTATATAAGCCGCTGATAGAGGGGAACATATTATATAGGACGTAGCAAATTCCTGACGCGAGAGGTTTTGCAACAAGAACCAAAGAAACTTCTCTGACTCCTTACTGTCATGGATTGCTAAGATGCTAGGGGTGTCACGATATTTCGTCGCACGATATATCGCGATATCGAAACGTCACGATATGCGTATCGTCAGAAAAAAATGATATCGTAAAAAAAAACGGGACTCACATGATTAAATAAATGATAAATAAATACATAAAAATTATTTACTTTTGTTAAAAAAAATATTGTTAAAATATCGTATTGTATCGTTATCGTGAACCTAATATCGTGTATCGTATCGTATCGTGAAATTAGTGTATCGTGACACCCTTAAAAGATGCTAATGTTTCTTTTATGATTTCCCCCCCCCCATTTTCTCCCCAATGGTACTTGGCCAATTTCTCCTTGCTGCCCCCGGTCGCTGCTCCACCCTCTGCCGATCTGGGGAGAGCCGTAGACTAGCACCATGCTTCCTCAGTTGATACTTATGTACAGACTTGTGTTGTCACCATAACTAATAACGGCGACAAATTCCATTTTATCGTGTAATAGCCAAATTACTATATGGCAAAATTGTAGGCCGAAAGATCGTTCTATCCATTCAAGTTCTGTGTCCAAAACAGGTGTTCAGCTGTTGGTTTGTCGCCTACCTGTTTGTCCATGTCAGCCACCTGCAGGCCCATGCTCGACATGTTCTGGTTGACAAAGTGTAAGATGGCCTGAAAGTGGAACGCTACGAGGTTAGTCAGTGTGGAATAAGGGGGGGCTGACTCATTTAACGAGGTCAAGGGTCGTTGACTCTGTTCAATTCAAACACATTTCATCCTTCATCACACTCTGATGATGAAGCGC